>NW_027207432.1:0-300000 GCF_963455315.2 Globicephala melas | reverse complement strand
CCCGCTTTCAAGTCCTCTTGGCAGCCTTACTTCAGTATATTTTTGGACGATAGCTGTCATTTATAACTCTGCAGGTTTGTGAATTACAGTGCCCCTGAACTCCTTCCTTCAACTTGCTTTCTTGTGAGCTGGCCGCAACACCGCAGGATTGCTTCAGGCCCTAATCTGGTTCCGGCATGGCACGCTGAGCCTTTGGTTAATTCCTCTTCCTGGTGGGAAATGAGAGTTAAATTTGCCCGTCCAGACACCTCCAGCTAGTCTCTCATTGGTTCTCCCTATTCCTGTTCATCTTCCGCAGAAATTGCAAACTGGGCCAAACAGGAGGTTAAAGGCACTGACTCTCCAAGTCGGGAGAGTGTTAGTAAAGCGTCTGGAATATTGCACCCGAGGACCAGGGGACGAGAACGGAGACATATTTGAACACGTCTCCCGATCACACGTTTGATCATACTCTGGGTTCCACATGCATGTTTTAGCTGAAGGAAGAATCCCTTAAACCTGGAGAGTTGAGACCCGTGGAATGGGTACCATGCAGTATGACTTCAAAGGGTCTTCATTTGCTCACCGAACCTCTCCAATCCTATCACTGCTGCGTTTATTCCCCTCTACACACGCTTGATTCCCTTTCGGAGCCATAGCAATCCATAGGTTTTAAGATACTTACTAGTCAGGTACATTCTTAGGCGTTTAATATGGGGTGTTGAGTCCATTTCGTTGAGCAAGGAGTAGCTCTTGTCTATTCCATATTTGGCTTAAGGAAATTTATCTGTGCTCATTTCAATCTCTGGTTTTATGCAGCACCCCAACTCACCTTTCCCCTTAAGCAAGCATAAGTTGGTTTTCTAAATTTGAGACCCTGTTCTGTTTTGTAATCCAGTTCCTGTGTAGCCATGTTTACACTGCGTGTATTAGTGATATCTTATGATGTTTCTTTTTCTGTGTGACTTCTTTCAGTTAGAATCATCATACCTGAATCCACTCATTATGCTGCTACGGGCCTGATGACATAGATGTCATTGGTGAGTGATATTGCATTGTACGTAAGTACCACAACTTCTTCATCCATTTTTCACTTTCTGCGATATTGAACTTGTACCGTAAACGAGGTTCTTGTAAACAGAGCCGTCCCAAACTTTGGGGTGGCTGTGTCTTTTTGATTTTCATTTCCCTAATCTATAGGACCATAAGTGGAAGTGCCCTAGGCTCGTTGCTTTGTTTTTTAGATGTTTCAGGAAACACCATACACTTCTCCCGAGTGGCTGTTGGCAATTTACATCCCGCCCATCAGCATAACAAGGCTCCCAGTTCTCCATGGCCTGTCCTGCCTTTCTGGATTTTACACTTTTTTCAGATGGCCCTTTTGACCCGGGGGAAGTGAGACTTCATTATAGTGCAGATTTCCTTTGCAAGCTTGCTTGGTTGGCCAAAAAGGGCGCATGCGTTTTTTCCTGAATATATTCAGGAAAAAACGCATACGCACTTTTTGGCCAAGTGCATCATTGTGGACGTTCTGCCTCTTTTCCTATGCTTTCAATGCAATTCCAGTCTACCTCCTGAAATCGGTTTCCTGCAATTCTGCCCCGCTTTCAAGTCCTCTTGGCAGCCTTACTTCAGTATATTTTTGGACGATAGCTGTCATTTATAACTCTGCAGGTTTGTGAATTACAGTGCCCCTGAGCTCCTTTCTTCAACTCGCTTTCTTGTGAGCTGGCCGCAACACCGCACGATTGCTTCAGGCCCTAATGTGGTTCCGGCACGGCATGCTGAGCCTTTGGTTAATTCCTCTTCCTGGTGGGAAATGAGAGTTAAATTTGCCCGTCCAGACACCTCCAGCTAGTCTCTCATTGGTTCTCCCTATTCCTGTTCATCTTCCGCAGAAATTGCAAACTGGGCCAAACAGGAGGTTAAAGGCACTGACTCTCCAAGTGGGGAGAGTGTTAGTAAAGCGTCTGGAATATTGCACCCAAGGACCAGGGGACGAGAACGGAGACATATTTGAACACGTCTCCCGATCACACGGTTGATCATACTCTGGGTTCCACATGCATGTTTTAGCTGAAGGAAGAATCCCTTAAACCTGGAGAGTTGAGACCCGTGGAATGGGTACCATGCAATATGACTTCAAAGGGTCTTCATTTGCTCACCGAACCTCTCCAATCCTATCACTGCTGCATTTATTCCGCTCTACACACGCTTGATTCCCTTTCGGAGACATAGCAATCCATAGGTTTTAAGATACTTACTAGACAGGTACATTCTTAGGCGTTTAATATGGGGTGTTGAGTCCATTTCGTTGAGCAAGGAGTAGCTCTTGTCTATTCCATATTTGGCTTAAGGAAATTTATCTGTGCTCATTTCAATCTCTGGTTTTATGCAGCACCCCAACTCACCTTTCCCCTTAAGCAAGCATAAGTTGGTTTTCTAAATTTGAGACCCTGTTCTGTTTTGTAATCCAGTTCCTGTGTAGCCATGTTTACACTGCGTGTATTAGTGATATCTTATGATGTTTCTTTTTCTGTGTGACTTCTTTCAGTTAGAATCATCATACCTGAATCCACTCATTATGCTGCTACGGGCCTGATGACATAGATGTCATTGGTGAGTGATATTGCATTGTACGTAAGTACCACAACTTCTTCATCCATTTTTCACTTTCTGCGATATTGAACTTGTACCGTAAACGAGGTTCTTGTAAACAGAGCCGTCCCAAACTTTGGGGTGGCTGTGTCTTTTTGATTTTCATTTCCCTAATCTATAGGACCATAAGTGGAAGTGCCCTAGGCTCGTTGCTTTGTTTTTTAGATGTTTCAGGAAACACCATACACTTCTCCCGAGTGGCTGTTGGCAATTTACATCCCGCCCATCAGCATAACAAGGCTCCCAGTTCTCCATGGCCTGTCCTGCCTTTCTGGATTTTACACTTTTTTCAGATGGCCCTTTTGACCGGGGGGAAGTGAGACTTCATTGTAGTGCAGATTTCCTTTGCAAGCTTGCTTGGTTGGCCAAAAAGGGCGCATGCGTTTTTTCCTGAATATATTCAGGAAAAAACGCATACGCACTTTTTGGCCAAGTGCATCATTGTGGACGTTCTGCCTCTTTTCCTATGCTTTAAATGCAATTCCAGTCTACCTCCTGAAATCGGTTTCCTGCAATTCTGCCCCGCTTTCAAGTCCTCTTGGCAGCCTTACTTCAGTATATTTTTGGACGATAGCTGTCATTTATAACTCTGCAGGTTTGTGAATTACAGTGCCCCTGAGCTCCTTTCTTCAACTCGCTTTCTTGTGAGCTGGCCGCAACACCACAGGATTGCTTCAGGCCCTAATCTGGTTCCGGCACGGCACGCTGAGCCTTTGGTTAATTCCTCTTCCTGGTGGGAAATGAGAGTTAAATTTGCCCGTCCAGACACCTCCAGCTAGTCTCTCATTGGTTCTCCCTATTCCTGTTCATCTTCCGCAGAAATTGCAAACTGGGCCAAACAGGAGGTTAAAGGCACTGACTCTCCAAGTCGGGAGAGTGTTAGTAAAGCGTCTGGAATGTTGCACCCGAGTACCAGGGGACGAGAACGGAGACATATTTGAACACGTCTCCCGATCACACGGTTGATCATACTCTGGGTTCCACATGCATGTTTTAGCTGAAGGAAGAATCCCTTAAACCTGGAGAGTTGAGACCCGTGGAATGGGTACCATGCAATATGACTTCAAAGGGTCTTCATTTGCTCACCGAACCTCTCCAATCCTATCACTGCTGCATTTATTCCGCTCTACACACGCTTGATTCCCTTTCGGAGACATAGCAATCCATAGGTTTTAAGATACTTACTAGTCAGGTACATTCTTAGGCGTTTAATATGGGGTGTTGAGTCCATTTCGTTGAGCAAGGAGTAGCTCTTGTCTATTCCATATTTGGCTTAAGGAACTTTATCTGTGCTCATTTCAATCTCTGGTTTTATGCAGCACCCCAACTCACCTTTCCCCTTAAGCAAGCATAAGTTGGTTTTCTAAATTTGAGACCCTGTTCTGTTTTGTAATCCAGTTCCTGTGTAGCCAAGTTTACATTCCGTGTATTAGTGATATCTTATGATGTTTCTTTTTCTGTGTGACTTCTTTCAGTTAGAATCATCATACCTGAATCCACTCATTATGCTGCTACGGGCCTGATGACATAGATGTCATTGCTGAGTGATATTGCATTGTACGTAAGTACCACAACTTCTTCATCCATTTTTCACTTTCTGCGATATTGAACTTGTACCGTAAACGAGGTTCTTGTAAACAGAGCCGTCCCAAACTTTGGGGTGGCTGTGTCTTTTTGATTTTAATTTCCTTAAGCTATAGGACCATAAGTGGAAGTGCCCTAGGCTCTGTTGCTTTGTTTTTTAGATGTTTCAGGAAACACCATACACTTCTGCCTAGTGACTGTTGGCAATTTACATCCCGCCCATCAGCATAACAAGGCTCCCAGTTCTCCATGGCCTGTCCTGCCTTTCTGGATTTTACACTTTTTCAGATGGCCCTTTTGACCGGGGGGAAGTGAGACTTCATTGTAGTGCAGATTTCCTTTGCAAGCTTGCTTGGTTGGCAAAAAAGGGCGTATGCGTATTTTCCTGAATAGGAAAAAACGCATACGCCCTTTTTGGCCAAGTGCATCATTGTGGACGTTCTGCCTCTTTTCCTATGCTTTAAATGCAATTCCAGTCTACCTCCTGAAATCGGTTTCCTGCAATTCTGCCCCGCTTTCAAGTCCTCTTGGCAGCCTTACTTCAGTATATTTTTGGACGATAGCTGTCATTTATAACTCTGCAGGTTTGTGAATTACAGTGCCCCTGAACTCCTTCCTTCAACTTGCTTTCTTGTGAGCTGGCCGCAACACCGCAGGATTGCTTCAGGCCCTAATCTGGTTCCGGCATGGCACGCTGAGCCTTTGGTTAATTCCTCTTCCTGGTGGGAAATGAGAGTTAAATTTGCCCGTCCAGACACCTCCAGCTAGTCTCTCATTGGTTCTCCCTATTCCTGTTCATCTTCCGCAGAAATTGCAAACTGGGCCAAACAGGAGGTTAAAGGCACTGACTCTCCAAGTCGGGAGAGTGTTAGTAAAGCGTCTGGAATATTGCACCCGAGGACCAGGGGACGAGAACGGAGACATATTTGAACACGTCTCCCGATCACACGTTTGATCATACTCTGGGTTCCACATGCATGTTTTAGCTGAAGGAAGAATCCCTTAAACCTGGAGAGTTGAGACCCGTGGAATGGGTACCATGCAGTATGACTTCAAAGGGTCTTCATTTGCTCACCGAACCTCTCCAATCCTATCACTGCTGCGTTTATTCCCCTCTACACACGCTTGATTCCCTTTCGGAGCCATAGCAATCCATAGGTTTTAAGATACTTACTAGTCAGGTACATTCTTAGGCGTTTAATATGGGGTGTTGAGTCCATTTCGTTGAGCAAGGAGTAGCTCTTGTCTATTCCATATTTGGCTTAAGGAAATTTATCTGTGCTCATTTCAATCTCTGGTTTTATGCAGCACCCCAACTCACCTTTCCCCTTAAGCAAGCATAAGTTGGTTTTCTAAATTTGAGACCCTGTTCTGTTTTGTAATCCAGTTCCTGTGTAGCCATGTTTACACTGCGTGTATTAGTGATATCTTATGATGTTTCTTTTTCTGTGTGACTTCTTTCAGTTAGAATCATCATACCTGAATCCACTCATTATGCTGCTACGGGCCTGATGACATAGATGTCATTGGTGAGTGATATTGCATTGTACGTAAGTACCACAACTTCTTCATCCATTTTTCACTTTCTGCGATATTGAACTTGTACCGTAAACGAGGTTCTTGTAAACAGAGCCGTCCCAAACTTTGGGGTGGCTGTGTCTTTTTGATTTTCATTTCCCTAATCTATAGGACCATAAGTGGAAGTGCCCTAGGCTCGTTGCTTTGTTTTTTAGATGTTTCAGGAAACACCATACACTTCTCCCGAGTGGCTGTTGGCAATTTACATCCCGCCCATCAGCATAACAAGGCTCCCAGTTCTCCATGGCCTGTCCTGCCTTTCTGGATTTTACACTTTTTTCAGATGGCCCTTTTGACCCGGGGGAAGTGAGACTTCATTATAGTGCAGATTTCCTTTGCAAGCTTGCTTGGTTGGCCAAAAAGGGCGCATGCGTTTTTTCCTGAATATATTCAGGAAAAAACGCATACGCACTTTTTGGCCAAGTGCATCATTGTGGACGTTCTGCCTCTTTTCCTATGCTTTCAATGCAATTCCAGTCTACCTCCTGAAATCGGTTTCCTGCAATTCTGCCCCGCTTTCAAGTCCTCTTGGCAGCCTTACTTCAGTATATTTTTGGACGATAGCTGTCATTTATAACTCTGCAGGTTTGTGAATTACAGTGCCCCTGAGCTCCTTTCTTCAACTCGCTTTCTTGTGAGCTGGCCGCAACACCGCACGATTGCTTCAGGCCCTAATGTGGTTCCGGCACGGCATGCTGAGCCTTTGGTTAATTCCTCTTCCTGGTGGGAAATGAGAGTTAAATTTGCCCGTCCAGACACCTCCAGCTAGTCTCTCATTGGTTCTCCCTATTCCTGTTCATCTTCCGCAGAAATTGCAAACTGGGCCAAACAGGAGGTTAAAGGCACTGACTCTCCAAGTGGGGAGAGTGTTAGTAAAGCGTCTGGAATATTGCACCCAAGGACCAGGGGACGAGAACGGAGACATATTTGAACACGTCTCCCGATCACACGGTTGATCATACTCTGGGTTCCACATGCATGTTTTAGCTGAAGGAAGAATCCCTTAAACCTGGAGAGTTGAGACCCGTGGAATGGGTACCATGCAATATGACTTCAAAGGGTCTTCATTTGCTCACCGAACCTCTCCAATCCTATCACTGCTGCATTTATTCCGCTCTACACACGCTTGATTCCCTTTCGGAGACATAGCAATCCATAGGTTTTAAGATACTTACTAGACAGGTACATTCTTAGGCGTTTAATATGGGGTGTTGAGTCCATTTCGTTGAGCAAGGAGTAGCTCTTGTCTATTCCATATTTGGCTTAAGGAAATTTATCTGTGCTCATTTCAATCTCTGGTTTTATGCAGCACCCCAACTCACCTTTCCCCTTAAGCAAGCATAAGTTGGTTTTCTAAATTTGAGACCCTGTTCTGTTTTGTAATCCAGTTCCTGTGTAGCCATGTTTACACTGCGTGTATTAGTGATATCTTATGATGTTTCTTTTTCTGTGTGACTTCTTTCAGTTAGAATCATCATACCTGAATCCACTCATTATGCTGCTACGGGCCTGATGACATAGATGTCATTGGTGAGTGATATTGCATTGTACGTAAGTACCACAACTTCTTCATCCATTTTTCACTTTCTGCGATATTGAACTTGTACCGTAAACGAGGTTCTTGTAAACAGAGCCGTCCCAAACTTTGGGGTGGCTGTGTCTTTTTGATTTTCATTTCCCTAATCTATAGGACCATAAGTGGAAGTGCCCTAGGCTCGTTGCTTTGTTTTTTAGATGTTTCAGGAAACACCATACACTTCTCCCGAGTGGCTGTTGGCAATTTACATCCCGCCCATCAGCATAACAAGGCTCCCAGTTCTCCATGGCCTGTCCTGCCTTTCTGGATTTTACACTTTTTTCAGATGGCCCTTTTGACCGGGGGGAAGTGAGACTTCATTGTAGTGCAGATTTCCTTTGCAAGCTTGCTTGGTTGGCCAAAAAGGGCGCATGCGTTTTTTCCTGAATATATTCAGGAAAAAACGCATACGCACTTTTTGGCCAAGTGCATCATTGTGGACGTTCTGCCTCTTTTCCTATGCTTTAAATGCAATTCCAGTCTACCTCCTGAAATCGGTTTCCTGCAATTCTGCCCCGCTTTCAAGTCCTCTTGGCAGCCTTACTTCAGTATATTTTTGGACGATAGCTGTCATTTATAACTCTGCAGGTTTGTGAATTACAGTGCCCCTGAGCTCCTTTCTTCAACTCGCTTTCTTGTGAGCTGGCCGCAACACCACAGGATTGCTTCAGGCCCTAATGTGGTTCCGGCACGGCACGCTGAGCCTTTGGTTAATTCCTCTTCCTGGTGGGAAATGAGAGTTAAATTTGCCCGTCCAGACACCTCCAGCTAGTCTCTCATTGGTTCTCCCTATTCCTGTTCATCTTCCGCAGAAATTGCAAACTGGGCCAAACAGGAGGTTAAAGGCACTGACTCTCCAAGTCGGGAGAGTGTTAGTAAAGCGTCTGGAATATTGCACCCGAGGACCAGGGGACGAGAACGGAGACATATTTGAACACGTCTCCCGATCACACAGTTGATCATACTCTGGGTTCCACATGCATGTTTTAGCTGAAGGAAGAATCCCTTAAACCTGGAGAGTTGAGACCCGTGGAATGGGTACCATGCAATATGACTTCAAAGGGTCTTCATTTGCTCACCGAACCTCTCCAATCCTATCACTGCTGCGTTTATTCCCCTCTACACACGCTTGATTCCCTTTCGGAGCCATAGCAATCCATAGGTTTTAAGATACTTACTAGTCAGGTACATTCTTAGGCGTTTAATATGGGGTGTTGAGTCCATTTCGTTGAGCAAGGAGTAGCTCTTGTCTATTCCATATTTGGCTTAAGGAACTTTATCTGTGCTCATTTCAATCTCTGGTTTTATGCAGCACCCCAACTCACCTTTCCCCTTAAGCAAGCATAAGTTGGTTTTCTAAATTTGAGACCCTGTTCTGTTTTGTAATCCAGTTCCTGTGTAGCCATGTTTACACTGCGTGTATTAGTGATATCTTATGATGTTTCTTTTTCTGTGTGACTTCTTTCAGTTAGAATCATCATACCTGAATCCACTCATTATGCTGCTACGGGCCTGATGACATAGATGTCATTGGTGAGTGATATTGCATTGTACGTAAGTACCACAACTTCTTCATCCATTTTTCACTTTCTGCAATATTGAACTTGTACCGTAAACGAGGTTCTTGTAAACAGAGCCGTCCCAAACTTTGGGGTGGCTGTGTCTTTTTGATTTTCATTTCCCTAAGCTATAGGACCATAAGTGGAAGTGCCCTAGGCTCTGTTGCTTTGTTTTTTAGATGTTTCAGGAAACACATACACTTCTCCTGAGTGGCTGTTGGCAATTTACATCCCGCCCATCAGCATAACAAGGCTCCCAGTTCTCCATGGCCTGTCCTGCCTTTCTGGATTTTACACTTTTTTCAGATGGCCCTTTTGACCCGGGGGAAGTGAGACTTCATTGTAGTGCAGATTTCCTTTGCAAGCTTGCTTGGTTGGCCAAAAAGGGCGCATGCGTTTTTTCCTGAATATATTCAGGAAAAAACGCATACGCACTTTTTGGCCAAGTGCATCATTGTGGACGTTCTGCCTCTTTTCCTATGCTTTCAATGCAATTCCAGTCTACCTCCTGAAATCGGTTTCCTGCAATTCTGCCCCGCTTTCAAGTCCTCTTGGCAGCCTTACTTCAGTATATTTTTGGACGATAGCTGTCATTTATAACTCTGCAGGTTTGTGAATTACAGTGCCCCTGAGCTCCTTTCTTCAACTCGTTTTCTTGTGAGCTGGCCGCAACACCGCAGGATTGCTTCAGGCCCTAATGTGGTTCCGGCACGGCACGCTGAGCCTTTGGTTAATTCCTCTTCCTGGTGGGAAATGAGAGTTAAATTTGCCCGTCCAGACACCTCCAGCTAGTCTCTCATTGGTTCTCCCTATTCCTGTTCATGTTCCGCAGAAATTGCAAACTGGGCCAAACAGGAGGTTAAAGGCACTGACTCTCCAAGTCGGGAGAGTGTTAGTAAAGCGTCTGGAATGTTGCACCCGAGTACCAGGGGACGAGAATGGAGACATATTTGAACACGTCTCCCGATCACACGGTTGATCATACTCTGGGTTCCACATGCATGTTTTAGCTGAAGGAAGAATCCCTTAAACCTGGAGAGTTGAGACCCGTGGAATGGGTACCATGCAATATGACTTCAAAGGGTCTTCATTTGCTCACCGAACCTCTCCAATCCTATCACTGCTGCGTTTATGCCCCTGTACACACGCTTGATTCTCTTTCGGAGACATAGCAATCCATAGGTTTTAAGATACTTACTAGTCAGGTACATTCTTAGGCGTTTAATATGGGGTGTTGAGTCCATTTCGTTGAGCAAGGAGTAGCTCTTGTCTATTCCATATTTGGCTTAAGGAACTTTATCTGTGCTCATTTCAATCTCTGGTTTTATGCAGCACCCCAACTCACCTTTCCCCTTAAGCAAGCATAAGTTGGTTTTCTAAATTTGAGACCCTGTTCTGTTTTGTAATCCAGTTCCTGTGTAGCCAAGTTTACATTCCGTGTATTAGTGATATCTTATGATGTTTCTTTTTCTGTGTGACTTCTTTCAGTTAGAATCATCATACCTGAATCCACTCATTATGCTGCTACGGGCCTGATGACATAGATGTCATTGCTGAGTGATATTGCATTGTACGTTAGTACCACAGCTTCTTCATCCATTTTTCACTTTCTGTGATATTGAACTTGTACCGTAAACGAGGTTCTTGTAAACAGAGCCGTCCCAAACTTTGGGGTGGCTGTGTCTTTTTGATTTTCATTTCCCTAAGCTATAGGACCATAAGTGGAAGTGCCCTAGGCTCTGTTGCTTTGTTTTTTAGATGTTTCAGGAAACACCATACACTTCTCCCGAGTGGCTGTTGGCAATTTACATCCCGCCCATCAGCATAACAAGGCTCCCAGTTCTCCATGGCCTGTCCTGCCTTTCTGGATTTTACACTTTTTTCAGATGGCCCTTTTGACCGGGGGGAAGTGAGACTTCATTGTAGTGCAGATTTCCTTTGCAAGCTTGCTTGGTTGGCCAAAAAGTGCGTATGGGTTTTTTCCTGAATATATTCAGGAAAAAACGCATACGCCCTTTTTGGCCAAGTGCATCATTGTGGACGTTCTGCCTCTTTTCCTATGCTTTCAATGCAATTCCAGTCTACCTCCTGAAATCGGTTTCCTGCAATTCTGCCCCGCTTTCAAGTCCTCTTGGCAGCCTTACTTCAGTATATTTTTGGACGATAGCTGTCATTTATAACTCTGCAGGTTTGTGAATTACAGTGCCCCTGAGCTCCTTTCTTCAACTCGCTTTCTTGTGAGCTGGCCACAACACCGAAGGATTGCTTCAGGCCCTAATGTGGTTCCGGCACGGCACGCTGAGCCTTTGGTTAATTCCTCTTCCTGGTGGGAAATGAGAGTTAAATTTGCCCGTCCAGACACCTCCAGCTAGTCTCTCATTGGTTCTCCCTATTCCTGTTCATCTTCCGCAGAAATTGCAAACTGGGCCAAACAGGAGGTTAAAGGCACTGACTCTCCAAGTCGGGAGAGTGTTAGTAAAGCGTCTGGAATGTTGCACCCGAGTACCAGGGGACGAGAACGGAGACATATTTGAACACGTCTCCCGATCACACGGTTGATCATACTCTGGGTTCCACATGCATGTTTTAGCTGAAGGAAGAATCCCTTAAACCTGGAGAGTTGAGACCCGTGGAATGGGTACCATGCAATATGACTTCAAAGGGTCTTCATTTGCTCACCGAACCTCTCCAATCCTATCACTGCTGCGTTTATGCCCCTGTACACACGCTTGATTCTCTTTCGGAGACATAGCAATCCATAGGTTTTAAGATACTTACTAGTCAGGTACATTCTTAGGCGTTTAATATGGGGTGTTGAGTCCATTTCGTTGAGCAAGGAGTAGCTCTTGTCTATTCCATATTTGGCTTAAGGAACTTTATCTGTGCTCATTTCAATCTCTGGTTTTATGCAGCACCCCAACTCACCTTTCCCCTTAAGCAAGCATAAGTTGGTTTTCTAAATTTGAGACCCTGTTCTGTTTTGTAATCCAGTTCCTGTGTAGCCAAGTTTACATTCCGTGTATTAGTGATATCTTATGATGTTTCTTTTTCTGTGTGACTTCTTTCAGTTAGAATCATCATACCTGAATCCACTCATTATGCTGCTACGGGCCTGATGACATAGATGTCATTGCTGAGTGATATTGCATTGTACGTAAGTACAACAACTTCTTCATCCATTTTTCACTTTCTGCGATATTGAACTTGTACCGTAAACGAGGTTCTTGTAAACAGAGCCGTCCCAAACTTTGGGGTGGCTGTGTCTTTTTGATTTTCATTTCCCTAAGCTATAGGACCATAAGTGGAAGTGCCCTAGGCTCTGTTGCTTTGTTTTTTAGATGTTTCAGGAAACACCATACACTTCTCCCGAGTGGCTGTTGGCAATTTACATCCCGCCCATCAGCATAACAAGGCTCCCAGTTCTCCATGGCCTGTCCTGCCTTTCTGGATTTTACACTTTTTTCAGATGGCCCTTTTGACCGGGGGGAAGTGAGACTTCATTGTAGTGCAGATTTCCTTTGCAAGCTTGCTTGGTTGGCCAAAAAGGGCGTATGTGTTTTTTCCTGAATATATTCAGGAAAAAACGCATACGCCCTTTTTGGCCAAGTGCATCATTGTGGACGTTCTGCCTCTTTTCCTATGCTTTCAATGCAATTCCAGTCTACCTCCTGAAATCGGTTTCCTGCAATTCTGCCCCGCTTTCAAGTCCTCTTGGCAGCCTTACTTCAGTATATTTTTGGACGATAGCTGTCATTTATAACTCTGCAGGTTTGTGAATTACAGTGCCCCTGAGCTCCTTTCTTCAACTCGCTTTCTTGTGAGCTGGCCACAACACTGAAGGATTGCTTCAGGCCCTAATGTGGTTCCGGCACGGCACGCTGAGCATTTGGTTAATTCCTCTTCCTGGTGGGAAATGAGAGTTAAATTTGCCCGTCCAGACACCTCCAGCTAGTCTCTCATTGGTTCTCCCTATTCCTGTTCATCTTCCGCAGAAATTGCAAACCGGGCCAAACAGGAGGTTAAAGGCACTGACTCTCCAAGTCGGGAGAGTGTTAGTAAAGCGTCTGGAATGTTGCACCCGAGTACCAGGGGACGAGAACGGAGACATATTTGAACACGTCTCCCGATCACACGGTTGATCATACTCTGGGTTCCACATGCATATTTTAGCTGAAGGAAGAATCCCTTAAACCTGGAGAGTTGAGACCCGTGGAATGGGTACCATGCAATATGACTTCAAAGGGTCTTCATTTGCTCACCGAACCTCTCCAATCCTATCACTGCTGCGTTTATGCCCCTGTACACACGCTTGATTCTCTTTCGGAGACATAGCAATCCATAGGTTTTAAGATACTTACTAGTCAGGTACATTCTTAGGCGTTTAATATGGGGTGTTGAGTCCATTTCGTTGAGCAAGGAGTAGCTCTTGTCTATTCCATATTTGGCTTAAGGAACTTTATCTGTGCTCATTTCAATCTCTGGTTTTATGCAGCACCCCAACTCACCTTTCCCCTTAAGCAAGCATAAGTTGGTTTTCTAAATTTGAGACCCTGTTCTGTTTTGTAATCCAGTTCCTGTGTAGCCAAGTTTACATTCCGTGTATTAGAGATAGCTTATGATGTTTCTTTTTCTGCGTGACTTATTTCAGTTAGAATCATCATACCTGAATGCACTCATTATGCTGCTACGGGCCTGATGACATAGATGTCATTGGTGAGTGATATTGCATTGTACGTAAGTACCACAACTTCTTCATCCATTTTTCACTTTCTGCGATATTGAACTTGTACCGTAAACGAGGTTCTTGTAAACAGAGCCGTCCCAAACTTTGGGGTGGCTGTGTCTTTTTGATTTTCATTTCCCTAAGCTATAGGACCATAAGTGGAAGTGCCCTAGGCTCTGTTGCTTTGTTTTTTAGATGTTTCAGGAAACACCATACACTTCTCCCGAGTGGCTGTTGGCAATTTACATCCCGCCCATCAGCATAACAAGGCTCCCAGTTCTCCATGGCCTGTCCTGCCTTTCTGGATTTTACACTTTTTTCAGATGGCCCTTTTGACCGGGGGGAAGTGAGACTTCATTGTAGTGCAGATTTCCTTTGCAAGCTTGCTTGGTTGGCCAAAAAGGGCGCATGCGTTTTTTCCTGAATATATTCAGGAAAAAACGCATACGCCCTTTTTGGCCAAGTGCATCATTGTGGACGTTCTGCCTCTTTTCCTATGCTTTCAATGCAATTCCAGTCTACCTCCTGAACTCGGTTTCCTGCAATTCTGCCCCGCTTTCAAGTCCTCTTGGCAGCCTTACTTCAGTATATTTTTGGACGATAGCTGTCATTTATAACTCTGCAGGTTTGTGAATTACAGTGCCCCTGAGCTCCTTTCTTCAACTCGCTTTCTTGTGAGCTGGCCGCAACACCGCAGGATTGCTTCAGGCCCTAATGTGGTTCCGGCACGGCACGCTGAGCCTTTGGTTAATTCCTCTTCCTGGTGGGAAATGAGAGTTAAATTTGCCCGTCCAGACACCTCCAGCTAGTCTCTCATTGGTTCTCCCTATTCCTGTTCATGTTCCGCAGAAATTGCAAACTGGGCCAAACAGGAGGTTAAAGGCACTGACTCTCCAAGTCGGGAGAGTGTTAGTAAAGCGTCTGGAATGTTGCACCCGAGTACCAGGGGACGAGAATGGAGACATATTTGAACACGTCTCCCGATCACACGGTTGATCATACTCTGGGTTCCACATGCATGTTTTAGCTGAAGGAAGAATCCCTTAAACCTGGAGAGTTGAGACCCGTGGAATGGGTACCATGCAATATGACTTCAAAGGGTCTTCATTTGCTCACCGAACCTCTCCAATCCTATCACTGCTGCGTTTATGCCCCTGTACACACGCTTGATTCTCTTTCGGAGACATAGCAATCCATAGGTTTTAAGATACTTACTAGTCAGGTACATTCTTAGGCGTTTAATATGGGGTGTTGAGTCCATTTCGTTGAGCAAGGAGTAGCTCTTGTCTATTCCATATTTGGCTTAAGGAACTTTATCTGTGCTCATTTCAATCTCTGGTTTTATGCAGCACCCCAACTCACCTTTCCCCTTAAGCAAGCATAAGTTGGTTTTCTAAATTTGAGACCCTGTTCTGTTTTGTAATCCAGTTCCTGTGTAGCCAAGTTTACATTCCGTGTATTAGTGATATCTTATGATGTTTCTTTTTCTGTGTGACTTCTTTCAGTTAGAATCATCATACCTGAATCCACTCATTATGCTGCTACGGGCCTGATGACATAGATGTCATTGCTGAGTGATATTGCATTGTACGTTAGTACCACAGCTTCTTCATCCATTTTTCACTTTCTGTGATATTGAACTTGTACCGTAAACGAGGTTCTTGTAAACAGAGCCGTCCCAAACTTTGGGGTGGCTGTGTCTTTTTGATTTTCATTTCCCTAAGCTATAGGACCATAAGTGGAAGTGCCCTAGGCTCTGTTGCTTTGTTTTTTAGATGTTTCAGGAAACACCATACACTTCTCCCGAGTGGCTGTTGGCAATTTACATCCCGCCCATCAGCATAACAAGGCTCCCAGTTCTCCATGGCCTGTCCTGCCTTTCTGGATTTTACACTTTTTTCAGATGGCCCTTTTGACCGGGGGGAAGTGAGACTTCATTGTAGTGCAGATTTCCTTTGCAAGCTTGCTTGGTTGGCCAAAAAGGGCGTATGCGTTTTTTCCTGAATATATTCAGGAAAAAACGCATACGCCCTTTTTGGCCAAGTGCATCATTGTGGACGTTCTGCCTCTTTTCCTATGCTTTCAATGCAATTCCAGTCTACCTCCTGAAATCGGTTTCCTGCAATTCTGCCCCGCTTTCAAGTCCTCTTGGCAGCCTTACTTCAGTATATTTTTGGACGATAGCTGTCATTTATAACTCTGCAGGTTTGTGAATTACAGTGCCCCTGAGCTCCTTTCTTCAACTCGCTTTCTTGTGAGCTGGCCACAACACCGAAGGATTGCTTCAGGCCCTAATGTGGTTCCGGCACGGCACGCTGAGCCTTTGGTTAATTCCTCTTCCTGGTGGGAAATGAGAGTTAAATTTGCCCGTCCAGACACCTCCAGCTAGTCTCTCATTGGTTCTCCCTATTCCTGTTCATCTTCCGCAGAAATTGCAAACTGGGCCAAACAGGAGGTTAAAGGCACTGACTCTCCAAGTCGGGAGAGTGTTAGTAAAGCGTCTGGAATGTTGCACCCGAGTACCAGGGGACGAGAACGGAGACATATTTGAACACGTCTCCCGATCACACGGTTGATCATACTCTGGGTTCCACATGCATGTTTTAGCTGAAGGAAGAATCCCTTAAACCTGGAGAGTTGAGACCCGTGGAATGGGTACCATGCAATATGACTTCAAAGGGTCTTCATTTGCTCACCGAACCTCTCCAATCCTATCACTGCTGCGTTTATGCCCCTGTACACACGCTTGATTCTCTTTCGGAGACATAGCAATCCATAGGTTTTAAGATACTTACTAGTCAGGTACATTCTTAGGCGTTTAATATGGGGTGTTGAGTCCATTTCGTTGAGCAAGGAGTAGCTCTTGTCTATTCCATATTTGGCTTAAGGAACTTTATCTGTGCTCATTTCAATCTCTGGTTTTATGCAGCACCCCAACTCACCTTTCCCCTTAAGCAAGCATAAGTTGGTTTTCTAAATTTGAGACCCTGTTCTGTTTTGTAATCCAGTTCCTGTGTAGCCAAGTTTACATTCCGTGTATTAGTGATATCTTATGATGTTTCTTTTTCTGTGTGACTTCTTTCAGTTAGAATCATCATACCTGAATCCACTCATTATGCTGCTACGGGCCTGATGACATAGATGTCATTGCTGAGTGATATTGCATTGTACGTAAGTACAACAACTTCTTCATCCATTTTTCACTTTCTGCGATATTGAACTTGTACCGTAAACGAGGTTCTTGTAAACAGAGCCGTCCCAAACTTTGGGGTGGCTGTGTCTTTTTGATTTTCATTTCCCTAAGCTATAGGACCATAAGTGGAAGTGCCCTAGGCTCTGTTGCTTTGTTTTTTAGATGTTTCAGGAAACACCATACACTTCTCCCGAGTGGCTGTTGGCAATTTACATCCCGCCCATCAGCATAACAAGGCTCCCAGTTCTCCATGGCCTGTCCTGCCTTTCTGGATTTTACACTTTTTTCAGATGGCCCTTTTGACCGGGGGGAAGTGAGACTTCATTGTAGTGCAGATTTCCTTTGCAAGCTTGCTTGGTTGGCCAAAAAGGGCGTATGTGTTTTTTCCTGAATATATTTAGGAAAAAACGCATACGCCCTTTTTGGCCAAGTGCATCATTGTGGACGTTCTGCCTCTTTTCCTATGCTTTCAATGCAATTCCAGTCTACCTCCTGAAATCGGTTTCCTGCAATTCTGCCCCGCTTTCAAGTCCTCTTGGCAGCCTTACTTCAGTATATTTTTGGACGATAGCTGTCATTTATAACTCTGCAGGTTTGTGAATTACAGTGCCCCTGAGCTCCTTTCTTCAACTCGCTTTCTTGTGAGCTGGCCACAACACTGAAGGATTGCTTCAGGCCCTAATGTGGTTCCGGCACGGCACGCTGAGCATTTGGTTAATTCCTCTTCCTGGTGGGAAATGAGAGTTAAATTTGCCCGTCCAGACACCTCCAGCTAGTCTCTCATTGGTTCTCCCTATTCCTGTTCATCTTCCGCAGAAATTGCAAACTGGGCCAAACAGGAGGTTAAAGGCACTGACTCTCCAAGTCGGGAGAGTGTTAGTAAAGCGTCTGGAATGTTGCACCCGAGTACCAGGGGACGAGAACGGAGACATATTTGAACACGTCTCCCGATCACACGGTTGATCATACTCTGGGTTCCACATGCATATTTTAGCTGAAGGAAGAATCCCTTAAACCTGGAGAGTTGAGACCCGTGGAATGGGTACCATGCAATATGACTTCAAAGGGTCTTCATTTGCTCACCGAACCTCTCCAATCCTATCACTGCTGCGTTTATGCCCCTGTACACACGCTTGATTCTCTTTCGGAGACATAGCAATCCATAGGTTTTAAGATACTTACTAGTCAGGTACATTCTTAGGCGTTTAATATGGGGTGTTGAGTCCATTTCGTTGAGCAAGGAGTAGCTCTTGTCTATTCCATATTTGGCTTAAGGAACTTTATCTGTGCTCATTTCAATCTCTGGTTTTATGCAGCACCCCAACTCACCTTTCCCCTTAAGCAAGCATAAGTTGGTTTTCTAAATTTGAGACCCTGTTCTGTTTTGTAATCCAGTTCCTGTGTAGCCAAGTTTACATTCCGTGTATTAGAGATAGCTTATGATGTTTCTTTTTCTGCGTGACTTATTTCAGTTAGAATCATCATACCTGAATGCACTCATTATGCTGCTACGGGCCTGATGACATAGATGTCATTGCTGAGTGATATTGCATTGTACGTAAGTACCACAACTTCTTCATCCATTTTTCACTTTCTGCGATATTGAACTTGTACCGTAAACGAGGTTCTTGTAAACAGAGCCGTCCCAAACTTTGGGGTGGCTGTGTCTTTTTGATTTTCATTTCCCTAAGCTATAGGACCATAAGTGGAAGTGCCCTAGGCTCTGTTGCTTTGTTTTTTAGATGTTTCAGGAAACACCATACACTTCTCCCGAGTGGCTGTTAGCAATTTACATCCCGCCCATCAGCATAACAAGGCTCCCAGTTCTCCATGGCCTGTCCTGCCTTTCTGGATTTTACACTTTTTTCAGATGGCCCTTTTGACCGGGGGGAAGTGAGACTTCATTGTAGTGCAGATTTCCTTTGCAAGCTTGCTTGGTTGGCCAAAAAGGGCGCATGCGTTTTTTCCTGAATATATTCAGGAAAAAACGCATACGCACTTTTTGGCCAAGTGCATCATTGTGGACGTTCTGCCTCTTTTCCTATGCTTTCAATGCAATTCCAGTCTACCTCCTGAAATCGGTTTCCTGCAATTCTGCCCCGCTTTCAAGTCCTCTTGGCAGCCTTACTTCAGTATATTTTTGGACGATAGCTGTCATTTATAACTCTGCAGGTTTGTGAATTACAGTGCCCCTGAGCTCCTTTCTTCAACTCGCTTTCTTGTGAGCTGGCCGCAACACCGCACGATTGCTTCAGGCCCTAATGTGGTTCCGGCACGGCATGCTGAGCCTTTGGTTAATTCCTCTTCCTGGTGGGAAATGAGAGTTAAATTTGCCCGTCCAGACACCTCCAGCTAGTCTCTCATTGGTTCTCCCTATTCCTGTTCATCTTCCGCAGAAATTGCAAACTGGGCCAAACAGGAGGTTAAAGGCACTGACTCTCCAAGTGGGGAGAGTGTTAGTAAAGCGTCTGGAATATTGCACCCAAGGACCAGGGGACGAGAACGGAGACATATTTGAACACGTCTCCCGATCACACGGTTGATCATACTCTGGGTTCCACATGCATGTTTTAGCTGAAGGAAGAATCCCTTAAACCTGGAGAGTTGAGACCCGTGGAATGGGTACCATGCAATATGACTTCAAAGGGTCTTCATTTGCTCACCGAACCTCTCCAATCCTATCACTGCTGCATTTATTCCGCTCTACACACGCTTGATTCCCTTTCGGAGACATAGCAATCCATAGGTTTTAAGATACTTACTAGTCAGGTACATTCTTAGGCGTTTAATATGGGGTGTTGAGTCCATTTCGTTGAGCAAGGAGTAGCTCTTGTCTATTCCATATTTGGCTTAAGGAACTTTATCTGTGCTCATTTCAATCTCTGGTTTTATGCAGCACCCCAACTCACCTTTCCCCTTAAGCAAGCATAAGTTCGTTTTCTAAATTTGAGACCCTGTTCTGTTTTGTAATCCAGTTCCTGTGTAGCCAAGTTTACATTCCGTGTATTAGTGATATCTTATGATGTTTCTTTTTCTGTGTGACTTCTTTCAGTTAGAATCATCATACCTGAATCCACTCATTATGCTGCTACGGGCCTGATGACATAGATGTCATTGCTGAGTGATATTGCATTGTACGTTAGTACCACAGCTTCTTCATCCATTTTTCACTTTCTGTGATATTGAACTTGTACCGTAAACGAGGTTCTTGTAAACAGAGCCGTCCCAAACTTTGGGGTGGCTGTGTCTTTTTGATTTTCATTTCCCTAAGCTATAGGACCATAAGTGGAAGTGCCCTAGGCTCTGTTGCTTTGTTTTTTAGATGTTTCAGGAAACACCATACACTTCTCCCGAGTGGCTGTTGGCAATTTACATCCCGCCCATCAGCATAACAAGGCTCCCAGTTCTCCATGGCCTGTCCTGCCTTTCTGGATTTTACACTTTTTTCAGATGGCCCTTTTGACCGGGGGGAAGTGAGACTTCATTGTAGTGCAGATTTCCTTTGCAAGCTTGCTTGGTTGGCCAAAAAGGGCGTATGCGTTTTTTCCTGAATATATTCAGGAAAAAACGCATACGCCCTTTTTGGCCAAGTGCATCATTGTGGACGTTCTGCCTCTTTTCCTATGCTTTCAATGCAATTCCAGTCTACCTCCTGAAATCGGTTTCCTGCAATTCTGCCCCGCTTTCAAGTCCTCTTGGCAGCCTTACTTCAGTATATTTTTGGACGATAGCTGTCATTTATAACTCTGCAGGTTTGTGAATTACAGTGCCCCTGAGCTCCTTTCTTCAACTCGCTTTCTTGTGAGCTGGCCACAACACCGAAGGATTGCTTCAGGCCCTAATGTGGTTCCGGCACGGCACGCTGAGCCTTTGGTTAATTCCTCTTCCTGGTGGGAAATGAGAGTTAAATTTGCCCGTCCAGACACCTCCAGCTAGTCTCTCATTGGTTCTCCCTATTCCTGTTCATCTTCCGCAGAAATTGCAAACTGGGCCAAACAGGAGGTTAAAGGCACTGACTCTCCAAGTCGGGAGAGTGTTAGTAAAGCGTCTGGAATGTTGCACCCGAGTACCAGGGGACGAGAACGGAGACATATTTGAACACGTCTCCCGATCACACGGTTGATCATACTCTGGGTTCCACATGCATGTTTTAGCTGAAGGAAGAATCCCTTAAACCTGGAGAGTTGAGACCCGTGGAATGGGTACCATGCAATATGACTTCAAAGGGTCTTCATTTGCTCACCGAACCTCTCCAATCCTATCACTGCTGCGTTTATGCCCCTGTACACACGCTTGATTCTCTTTCGGAGACATAGCAATCCATAGGTTTTAAGATACTTACTAGTCAGGTACATTCTTAGGCGTTTAATATGGGGTGTTGAGTCCATTTCGTTGAGCAAGGAGTAGCTCTTGTCTATTCCATATTTGGCTTAAGGAACTTTATCTGTGCTCATTTCAATCTCTGGTTTTATGCAGCACCCCAACTCACCTTTCCCCTTAAGCAAGCATAAGTTGGTTTTCTAAATTTGAGACCCTGTTCTGTTTTGTAATCCAGTTCCTGTGTAGCCAAGTTTACATTCCGTGTATTAGTGATATCTTATGATGTTTCTTTTTCTGTGTGACTTCTTTCAGTTAGAATCATCATACCTGAATCCACTCATTATGCTGCTACGGGCCTGATGACATAGATGTCATTGCTGAGTGATATTGCATTGTACGTAAGTACAACAACTTCTTCATCCATTTTTCACTTTCTGCGATATTGAACTTGTACCGTAAACGAGGTTCTTGTAAACAGAGCCGTCCCAAACTTTGGGGTGGCTGTGTCTTTTTGATTTTCATTTCCCTAAGCTATAGGACCATAAGTGGAAGTGCCCTAGGCTCTGTTGCTTTGTTTTTTAGATGTTTCAGGAAACACCATACACTTCTCCCGAGTGGCTGTTGGCAATTTACATCCCGCCCATCAGCATAACAAGGCTCCCAGTTCTCCATGGCCTGTCCTGCCTTTCTGGATTTTACACTTTTTTCAGATGGCCCTTTTGACCGGGGGGAAGTGAGACTTCATTGTAGTGCAGATTTCCTTTGCAAGCTTGCTTGGTTGGCCAAAAAGGGCGTATGTGTTTTTTCCTGAATATATTTAGGAAAAAACGCATACGCCCTTTTTGGCCAAGTGCATCATTGTGGACGTTCTGCCTCTTTTCCTATGCTTTCAATGCAATTCCAGTCTACCTCCTGAAATCGGTTTCCTGCAATTCTGCCCCGCTTTCAAGTCCTCTTGGCAGCCTTACTTCAGTATATTTTTGGACGATAGCTGTCATTTATAACTCTGCAGGTTTGTGAATTACAGTGCCCCTGAGCTCCTTTCTTCAACTCGCTTTCTTGTGAGCTGGCCACAACACTGAAGGATTGCTTCAGGCCCTAATGTGGTTCCGGCACGGCACGCTGAGCATTTGGTTAATTCCTCTTCCTGGTGGGAAATGAGAGTTAAATTTGCCCGTCCAGACACCTCCAGCTAGTCTCTCATTGGTTCTCCCTATTCCTGTTCATCTTCCGCAGAAATTGCAAACTGGGCCAAACAGGAGGTTAAAGGCACTGACTCTCCAAGTCGGGAGAGTGTTAGTAAAGCGTCTGGAATGTTGCACCCGAGTACCAGGGGACGAGAACGGAGACATATTTGAACACGTCTCCCGATCACACGGTTGATCATACTCTGGGTTCCACATGCATATTTTAGCTGAAGGAAGAATCCCTTAAACCTGGAGAGTTGAGACCCGTGGAATGGGTACCATGCAATATGACTTCAAAGGGTCTTCATTTGCTCACCGAACCTCTCCAATCCTATCACTGCTGCGTTTATGCCCCTGTACACACGCTTGATTCTCTTTCGGAGACATAGCAATCCATAGGTTTTAAGATACTTACTAGTCAGGTACATTCTTAGGCGTTTAATATGGGGTGTTGAGTCCATTTCGTTGAGCAAGGAGTAGCTCTTGTCTATTCCATATTTGGCTTAAGGAACTTTATCTGTGCTCATTTCAATCTCTGGTTTTATGCAGCACCCCAACTCACCTTTCCCCTTAAGCAAGCATAAGTTGGTTTTCTAAATTTGAGACCCTGTTCTGTTTTGTAATCCAGTTCCTGTGTAGCCAAGTTTACATTCCGTGTATTAGAGATAGCTTATGATGTTTCTTTTTCTGCGTGACTTATTTCAGTTAGAATCATCATACCTGAATGCACTCATTATGCTGCTACGGGCCTGATGACATAGATGTCATTGCTGAGTGATATTGCATTGTACGTAAGTACCACAACTTCTTCATCCATTTTTCACTTTCTGCGATATTGAACTTGTACCGTAAACGAGGTTCTTGTAAACAGAGCCGTCCCAAACTTTGGGGTGGCTGTGTCTTTTTGATTTTCATTTCCCTAAGCTATAGGACCATAAGTGGAAGTGCCCTAGGCTCTGTTGCTTTGTTTTTTAGATGTTTCAGGAAACACCATACACTTCTCCCGAGTGGCTGTTAGCAATTTACATCCCGCCCATCAGCATAACAAGGCTCCCAGTTCTCCATGGCCTGTCCTGCCTTTCTGGATTTTACACTTTTTTCAGATGGCCCTTTTGACCGGGGGGAAGTGAGACTTCATTGTAGTGCAGATTTCCTTTGCAAGCTTGCTTGGTTGGCCAAAAAGGGCGCATGCGTTTTTTCCTGAATATATTCAGGAAAAAACGCATACGCACTTTTTGGCCAAGTGCATCATTGTGGACGTTCTGCCTCTTTTCCTATGCTTTCAATGCAATTCCAGTCTACCTCCTGAAATCGGTTTCCTGCAATTCTGCCCCGCTTTCAAGTCCTCTTGGCAGCCTTACTTCAGTATATTTTTGGACGATAGCTGTCATTTATAACTCTGCAGGTTTGTGAATTACAGTGCCCCTGAGCTCCTTTCTTCAACTCGCTTTCTTGTGAGCTGGCCGCAACACCGCACGATTGCTTCAGGCCCTAATGTGGTTCCGGCACGGCATGCTGAGCCTTTGGTTAATTCCTCTTCCTGGTGGGAAATGAGAGTTAAATTTGCCCGTCCAGACACCTCCAGCTAGTCTCTCATTGGTTCTCCCTATTCCTGTTCATCTTCCGCAGAAATTGCAAACTGGGCCAAACAGGAGGTTAAAGGCACTGACTCTCCAAGTGGGGAGAGTGTTAGTAAAGCGTCTGGAATATTGCACCCAAGGACCAGGGGACGAGAACGGAGACATATTTGAACACGTCTCCCGATCACACGGTTGATCATACTCTGGGTTCCACATGCATGTTTTAGCTGAAGGAAGAATCCCTTAAACCTGGAGAGTTGAGACCCGTGGAATGGGTACCATGCAATATGACTTCAAAGGGTCTTCATTTGCTCACCGAACCTCTCCAATCCTATCACTGCTGCATTTATTCCGCTCTACACACGCTTGATTCCCTTTCGGAGACATAGCAATCCATAGGTTTTAAGATACTTACTAGTCAGGTACATTCTTAGGCGTTTAATATGGGGTGTTGAGTCCATTTCGTTGAGCAAGGAGTAGCTCTTGTCTATTCCATATTTGGCTTAAGGAACTTTATCTGTGCTCATTTCAATCTCTGGTTTTATGCAGCACCCCAACTCACCTTTCCCCTTAAGCAAGCATAAGTTGGTTTTCTAAATTTGAGACCCTGTTCTGTTTTGTAATCCAGTTCCTGTGTAGCCATGTTTACACTGCGTGTATTAGTGATATCTTATGATGTTTCTTTTTCTGTGTGACTTCTTTCAGTTAGAATCATCATACCTGAATCCACTCATTATGCTGCTACGGGCCTGATGACATAGATGTCATTGGTGAGTGATATTGCATTGTACGTAAGTACCACAACTTCTTCATCCATTTTTCACTTTCTGCGATATTGAACTTGTACCGTAAACGAGGTTCTTGTAAACAGAGCCGTCCCAAACTTTGGGGTGGCTGTGTCTTTTTGATTTTCATTTCCCTAATCTATAGGACCATAAGTGGAAGTGCCCTAGGCTCGTTGCTTTGTTTTTTAGATGTTTCAGGAAACACCATACACTTCTCCCGAGTGGCTGTTGGCAATTTACATCCCGCCCATCAGCATAACAAGGCTCCCAGTTCTCCATGGCCTGTCCTGCCTTTCTGGATTTTACACTTTTTTCAGATGGCCCTTTTGACCGGGGGGAAGTGAGACTTCATTGTAGTGCAGATTTCCTTTGCAAGCTTGCTTGGTTGGCCAAAAAGTGCGCATGCGTTTTTTCCTGAATATATTCAGGAAAAAACGCATACGCACTTTTTGGCCAAGTGCATCATTGTGGACGTTCTGCCTCTTTTCCTATGCTTTAAATGCAATTCCAGTCTACCTCCTGAAATCGGTTTCCTGCAATTCTGCCCCGCTTTCAAGTCCTCTTGGCAGCCTTACTTCAGTATATTTTTGGACGATAGCTGTCATTTATAACTCTGCAGGTTTGTGAATTACAGTGCCCCTGAGCTCCTTTCTTCAACTCGCTTTCTTGTGAGCTGGCCGCAACACCACAGGATTGCTTCAGGCCCTAATGTGGTTCCGGCACGGCACGCTGAGCCTTTGGTTAATTCCTCTTCCTGGTGGGAAATGAGAGTTAAATTTGCCCGTCCAGACACCTCCAGCTAGTCTCTCATTGGTTCTCCCTATTCCTGTTCATCTTCCGCAGAAATTGCAAACTGGGCCAAACAGGAGGTTAAAGGCACTGACTCTCCAAGTCGGGAGAGTGTTAGTAAAGCGTCTGGAATGTTGCACCCGAGGACCAGGGGACGAGAACGGAGACATATTTGAACACGTCTCCCGATCACACGGTTGATCATACTCTGGGTTCCACATGCATGTTTTAGCTGAAGGAAGAATCCCTTAAACCTGGAGAGTTGAGACCCGTGGAATGGGTACCATGCAATATGACTTCAAAGGGTCTTCATTTGCTCACCGAACCTCTCCAATCCTATCACTGCTGCATTTATTCCGCTCTACACACGCTTGATTCCCTTTCGGAGACATAGCAATCCATAGGTTTTAAGATACTTACTAGTCAGGTACATTCTTAGGCGTTTAATATGGGGTGTTGAGTCCATTTCGTTGAGCAAGGAGTAGCTCTTGTCTATTCCATATTTGGCTTAAGGAACTTTATCTGTGCTCATTTCAATCTCTGGTTTTATGCAGCACCCCAACTCACCTTTCCCCTTAAGCAAGCATAAGTTGGTTTTCTAAATTTGAGACCCTGTTCTGTTTTGTAATCCAGTTCCTGTGTAGCCAAGTTTACATTCCGTGTATTAGTGATATCTTATGATGTTTCTTTTTCTGTGTGACTTCTTTCAGTTAGAATCATCATACCTGAATCCACTCATTATGCTGCTACGGGCCTGATGACATAGATGTCATTGCTGAGTGATATTGCATTGTACGTAAGTACCACAACTTCTTCATCCATTTTTCACTTTCTGCGATATTGAACTTGTACCGTAAACGAGGTTCTTGTAAACAGAGCCGTCCCAAACTTTGGGGTGGCTGTGTCTTTTTGATTTTAATTTCCTTAAGCTATAGGACCATAAGTGGAAGTGCCGTAGGCTCTGTTGCTTTGTTTTTTAGATGTTTCAGGAAACACCATACACTTCTGCCTAGTGACTGTTGGCAATTTACATCCCGCCCATCAGCATAACAAGGCTCCCAGTTCTCCATGGCCTGTCCTGCCTTTCTGGATTTTACACTTTTTCAGATGGCCCTTTTGACCGGGGGGAAGTGAGACTTCATTGTAGTGCAGATTTCCTTTGCAAGCTTGCTTGGTTGGCAAAAAAGGGCGTATGCGTATTTTCCTGAATAGGAAAAAACGCATACGCCCTTTTTGGCCAAGTGCATCATTGTGGACGTTCTGCCTCTTTTCCTATGCTTTAAATGCAATTCCAGTCTACCTCCTGAAATCGGTTTCCTGCAATTCTGCCCCGCTTTCAAGTCCTCTTGGCAGCCTTACTTCAGTATATTTTTGGACGATAGCTGTCATTTATAACTCTGCAGGTTTGTGAATTACAGTGCCCCTGAACTCCTTCCTTCAACTTGCTTTCTTGTGAGCTGGCCGCAACACCGCAGGATTGCTTCAGGCCCTAATCTGGTTCCGGCATGGCACGCTGAGCCTTTGGTTAATTCCTCTTCCTGGTGGGAAATGAGAGTTAAATTTGCCCGTCCAGACACCTCCAGCTAGTCTCTCATTGGTTCTCCCTATTCCTGTTCATCTTCCGCAGAAATTGCAAACTGGGCCAAACAGGAGGTTAAAGGCACTGACTCTCCAAGTCGGGAGAGTGTTAGTAAAGCGTCTGGAATATTGCACCCGAGGACCAGGGGACGAGAACGGAGACATATTTGAACACGTCTCCCGATCACACGTTTGATCATACTCTGGGTTCCACATGCATGTTTTAGCTGAAGGAAGAATCCCTTAAACCTGGAGAGTTGAGACCCGTGGAATGGGTACCATGCAGTATGACTTCAAAGGGTCTTCATTTGCTCACCGAACCTCTCCAATCCTATCACTGCTGCGTTTATTCCCCTCTACACACGCTTGATTCCGTTTCGGAGCCATAGCAATCCATAGGTTTTAAGATACTTACTAGTCAGGTACATTCTTAGGCGTTTAATATGGGGTGTTGAGTCCATTTCGTTGAGCAAGGGGTAGCTCTTGTCTATTCCATATTTGGCTTAAGGAAATTTATCTGTGCTCATTTCAATCTCTGGTTTTATGCAGCACCCCAACTCACCTTTCCCCTTAAGCAAGCATAAGTTGGTTTTCTAAATTTGAGACCCTGTTCTGTTTTGTAATCCAGTTCCTGTGTAGCCATGTTTACACTGCGTGTATTAGTGATATCTTATGATGTTTCTTTTTCTGTGTGACTTCTTTCAGTTAGAATCATCATACCTGAATCCACTCATTATGCTGCTACGGGCCTGATGACATAGATGTCATTGGTGAGTGATATTGCATTGTACGTAAGTACCACAACTTCTTCATCCATTTTTCACTTTCTGCGATATTGAACTTGTACCGTAAACGAGGTTCTTGTAAACAGAGCCGTCCCAAACTTTGGGGTGGCTGTGTCTTTTTGATTTTCATTTCCCTAATCTATAGGACCATAAGTGGAAGTGCCCTAGGCTCGTTGCTTTGTTTTTTAGATGTTTCAGGAAACACCATACACTTCTCCCAAGTGGCTGTTGGCAATTTACATCCCGCCCATCAGCATAACAAGGCTCCCAGTTCTCCATGGCCTGTCCTGCCTTTCTGGATTTTACACTTTTTTCAGATGGCCCTTTTGACCGGGGGGAAGTGAGACTTCATTGTAGTGCAGATTTCCTTTGCAAGCTTGCTTGGTTGGCCAAAAAGGGCGCATGCGTTTTTTCCTGAATATATTCAGGAAAAAACGCATACGCACTTTTTGGCCAAGTGCATCATTGTGGACGTTCTGCCTCTTTTCCTATGCTTTAAATGCAATTCCAGTCTACCTCCTGAAATCGGTTTCCTGCAATTCTGCCCCGCTTTCAAGTCCTCTTGGCAGCCTTACTTCAGTATATTTTTGGACGATAGCTGTCATTTATAACTCTGCAGGTTTGTGAATTACAGTGCCCCTGAGCTCCTTTCTTCAACTCGCTTTCTTGTGAGCTGGCCGCAACACCACAGGATTGCTTCAGGCCCTAATGTGGTTCCGGCACGGCACGCTGAGCCTTTGGTTAATTCCTCTTCCTGGTGGGAAATGAGAGTTAAATTTGCCCGTCCAGACACCTCCAGCTAGTCTCTCATTGGTTCTCCCTATTCCTGTTCATCTTCCGCAGAAATTGCAAACTGGGCCAAACAGGAGGTTAAAGGCACTGACTCTCCAAGTCGGGAGAGTGTTAGTAAAGCGTCTGGAATATTGCACCCGAGGACCAGGGGACGAGAACGGAGACATATTTGAACACGTCTCCCGATCACACAGTTGATCATACTCTGGGTTCCACATGCATGTTTTAGCTGAAGGAAGAATCCCTTAAACCTGGAGAGTTGAGACCCGTGGAATGGGTACCATGCAATATGACTTCAAAGGGTCTTCATTTGCTCACCGAACCTCTCCAATCCTATCACTGCTGCGTTTATTCCCCTCTACACACGCTTGATTCCCTTTCGGAGCCATAGCAATCCATAGGTTTTAAGATACTTACTAGTCAGGTACATTCTTAGGCGTTTAATATGGGGTGTTGAGTCCATTTCGTTGAGCAAGGAGTAGCTCTTGTCTATTCCATATTTGGCTTAAGGAACTTTATCTGTGCTCATTTCAATCTCTGGTTTTATGCAGCACCCCAACTCACCTTTCCCCTTAAGCAAGCATAAGTTGGTTTTCTAAATTTGAGACCCTGTTCTGTTTTGTAATCCAGTTCCTGTGTAGCCATGTTTACACTGCGTGTATTAGTGATATCTTATGATGTTTCTTTTTCTGTGTGACTTCTTTCAGTTAGAATCATCATACCTGAATCCACTCATTATGCTGCTACGGGCCTGATGACATAGATGTCATTGGTGAGTGATATTGCATTGTACGTAAGTACCACAACTTCTTCATCCATTTTTCACTTTCTGCAATATTGAACTTGTACCGTAAACGAGGTTCTTGTAAACAGAGCCGTCCCAAACTTTGGGGTGGCTGTGTCTTTTTGATTTTCATTTCCCTAAGCTATAGGACCATAAGTGGAAGTGCCCTAGGCTCTGTTGCTTTGTTTTTTAGATGTTTCAGGAAACACATACACTTCTCCTGAGTGGCTGTTGGCAATTTACATCCCGCCCATCAGCATAACAAGGCTCCCAGTTCTCCATGGCCTGTCCTGCCTTTCTGGATTTTACACTTTTTTCAGATGGCCCTTTTGACCCGGGGGAAGTGAGACTTCATTGTAGTGCAGATTTCCTTTGCAAGCTTGCTTGGTTGGCCAAAAAGGGCGCATGCGTTTTTTCCTGAATATATTCAGGAAAAAACGCATACGCACTTTTTGGCCAAGTGCATCATTGTGGACGTTCTGCCTCTTTTCCTATGCTTTCAATGCAATTCCAGTCTACCTCCTGAAATCGGTTTCCTGCAATTCTGCCCCGCTTTCAAGTCCTCTTGGCAGCCTTACTTCAGTATATTTTTGGACGATAGCTGTCATTTATAACTCTGCAGGTTTGTGAATTACAGTGCCCCTGAGCTCCTTTCTTCAACTCGTTTTCTTGTGAGCTGGCCGCAACACCGCAGGATTGCTTCAGGCCCTAATGTGGTTCCGGCACGGCACGCTGAGCCTTTGGTTAATTCCTCTTCCTGGTGGGAAATGAGAGTTAAATTTGCCCGTCCAGACACCTCCAGCTAGTCTCTCATTGGTTCTCCCTATTCCTGTTCATGTTCCGCAGAAATTGCAAACTGGGCCAAACAGGAGGTTAAAGGCACTGACTCTCCAAGTCGGGAGAGTGTTAGTAAAGCGTCTGGAATGTTGCACCCGAGTACCAGGGGACGAGAATGGAGACATATTTGAACACGTCTCCCGATCACACGGTTGATCATACTCTGGGTTCCACATGCATGTTTTAGCTGAAGGAAGAATCCCTTAAACCTGGAGAGTTGAGACCCGTGGAATGGGTACCATGCAATATGACTTCAAAGGGTCTTCATTTGCTCACCGAACCTCTCCAATCCTATCACTGCTGCGTTTATGCCCCTGTACACACGCTTGATTCTCTTTCGGAGACATAGCAATCCATAGGTTTTAAGATACTTACTAGTCAGGTACATTCTTAGGCGTTTAATATGGGGTGTTGAGTCCATTTCGTTGAGCAAGGAGTAGCTCTTGTCTATTCCATATTTGGCTTAAGGAACTTTATCTGTGCTCATTTCAATCTCTGGTTTTATGCAGCACCCCAACTCACCTTTCCCCTTAAGCAAGCATAAGTTGGTTTTCTAAATTTGAGACCCTGTTCTGTTTTGTAATCCAGTTCCTGTGTAGCCAAGTTTACATTCCGTGTATTAGTGATATCTTATGATGTTTCTTTTTCTGTGTGACTTCTTTCAGTTAGAATCATCATACCTGAATCCACTCATTATGCTGCTACGGGCCTGATGACATAGATGTCATTGCTGAGTGATATTGCATTGTACGTTAGTACCACAGCTTCTTCATCCATTTTTCACTTTCTGTGATATTGAACTTGTACCGTAAACGAGGTTCTTGTAAACAGAGCCGTCCCAAACCTTGGGGTGGCTGTGTCTTTTTGATTTTCATTTCCCTAAGCTATAGGACCATAAGTGGAAGTGCCCTAGGCTCTGTTGCTTTGTTTTTTAGATGTTTCAGGAAACACCATACACTTCTCCCGAGTGGCTGTTGGCAATTTACATCCCGCCCATCAGCATAAAAAGGCTCCCAGTTCTCCATGGCCTGTCCTGCCTTTCTGGATTTTACACTTTTTTCAGATGGCCCTTTTGACCGGGGGGAAGTGAGACTTCATTGTAGTGCAGATTTCCTTTGCAAGCTTGCTTGGTTGGCCAAAAAGTGCGTATGGGTTTTTTCCTGAATATATTCAGGAAAAAACGCATACGCCCTTTTTGGCCAAGTGCATCATTGTGGACGTTCTGCCTCTTTTCCTATGCTTTCAATGCAATTCCAGTCTACCTCCTGAAATCGGTTTCCTGCAATTCTGCCCCGCTTTCAAGTCCTCTTGGCAGCCTTACTTCAGTATATTTTTGGACGATAGCTGTCATTTATAACTCTGCAGGTTTGTGAATTACAGTGCCCCTGAGCTCCTTTCTTCAACTCGCTTTCTTGTGAGCTGGCCACAACACCGAAGGATTGCTTCAGGCCCTAATGTGGTTCCGGCACGGCACGCTGAGCCTTTGGTTAATTCCTCTTCCTGGTGGGAAATGAGAGTTAAATTTGCCCGTCCAGACACCTCCAGCTAGTCTCTCATTGGTTCTCCCTATTCCTGTTCATCTTCCGCAGAAATTGCAAACTGGGCCAAACAGGAGGTTAAAGGCACTGACTCTCCAAGTCGGGAGAGTGTTAGTAAAGCGTCTGGAATGTTGCACCCGAGTACCAGGGGACGAGAACGGAGACATATTTGAACACGTCTCCCGATCACACGGTTGATCATACTCTGGGTTCCACATGCATGTTTTAGCTGAAGGAAGAATCCCTTAACCCTGGAGAGTTGAGACCCGTGGAATGGGTACCATGCAATATGACTTCAAAGGGTCTTCATTTGCTCACCGAACCTCTCCAATCCTATCACTGCTGCGTTTATGCCCCTGTAAACACGCTTGATTCTCTTTCGGAGACATAGCAATCCATAGGTTTTAAGATACTTACTAGTCAGGTACATTCTTAGGCGTTTAATATGGGGTGTTGAGTCCATTTCGTTGAGCAAGGAGTAGCTCTTGTCTATTCCATATTTGGCTTAAGGAACTTTATCTGTGCTCATTTCAATCTCTGGTTTTATGCAGCACCCCAACTCACCTTTCCCCTTAAGCAAGCATAAGTTGGTTTTCTAAATTTGAGACCCTGTTCTGTTTTGTAATCCAGTTCCTGTGTAGCCAAGTTTACATTCCGTGTATTAGTGATATCTTATGATGTTTCTTTTTCTGTGTGACTTCTTTCAGTTAGAATCATCATACCTGAATCCACTCATTATGCTGCTACGGGCCTGATGACATAGATGTCATTGCTGAGTGATATTGCATTGTACGTAAGTACAACAACTTCTTCATCCATTTTTCACTTTCTGCGATATTGAACTTGTACCGTAAACGAGGTTCTTGTAAACAGAGCCGTCCCAAACTTTGGGGTGGCTGTGTCTTTTTGATTTTCATTTCCCTAAGCTATAGGACCATAAGTGGAAGTGCCCTAGGCTCTGTTGCTTTGTTTTTTAGATGTTTCAGGAAACACCATACACTTCTCCCGAGTGGCTGTTGGCAATTTACATCCCGCCCATCAGCATAACAAGGCTCCCAGTTCTCCATGGCCTGTCCTGCCTTTCTGGATTTTACACTTTTTTCAGATGGCCCTTTTGACCGGGGGGAAGTGAGACTTCATTGTAGTGCAGATTTCCTTTGCAAGCTTGCTTGGTTGGCCAAAAAGGGCGTATGTGTTTTTTCCTGAATATATTCAGGAAAAAACGCATACGCCCTTTTTGGCCAAGTGCATCATTGTGGACGTTCTGCCTCTTTTCCTATGCTTTCAATGCAATTCCAGTCTACCTCCTGAAATCGGTTTCCTGCAATTCTGCCCCGCTTTCAAGTCCTCTTGGCAGCCTTACTTCAGTATATTTTTGGACGATAGCTGTCATTTATAACTCTGCAGGTTTGTGAATTACAGTGCCCCTGAGCTCCTTTCTTCAACTCGCTTTCTTGTGAGCTGGCCACAACACTGAAGGATTGCTTCAGGCCCTAATGTGGTTCCGGCACGGCACGCTGAGCATTTGGTTAATTCCTCTTCCTGGTGGGAAATGAGAGTTAAATTTGCCCGTCCAGACACCTCCAGCTAGTCTCTCATTGGTTCTCCCTATTCCTGTTCATCTTCCGCAGAAATTGCAAACTGGGCCAAACAGGAGGTTAAAGGCACTGACTCTCCAAGTCGGGAGAGTGTTAGTAAAGCGTCTGGAATGTTGCACCCGAGTACCAGGGGACGAGAACGGAGACATATTTGAACACGTCTCCCGATCACACGGTTGATCATACTCTGGGTTCCACATGCATATTTTAGCTGAAGGAAGAATCCCTTAAACCTGGAGAGTTGAGACCCGTGGAATGGGTACCATGCAATATGACTTCAAAGGGTCTTCATTTGCTCACCGAACCTCTCCAATCCTATCACTGCTGCGTTTATGCCCCTGTACACACGCTTGATTCTCTTTCGGAGACATAGCAATCCATAGGTTTTAAGATACTTACTAGTCAGGTACATTCTTAGGCGTTTAATATGGGGTGTTGAGTCCATTTCGTTGAGCAAGGAGTAGCTCTTGTCTATTCCATATTTGGCTTAAGGAACTTTATCTGTGCTCATTTCAATCTCTGGTTTTATGCAGCACCCCAACTCACCTTTCCCCTTAAGCAAGCATAAGTTGGTTTTCTAAATTTGAGACCCTGTTCTGTTTTGTAATCCAGTTCCTGTGTAGCCAAGTTTACATTCCGTGTATTAGAGATAGCTTATGATGTTTCTTTTTCTGCGTGACTTATTTCAGTTAGAATCATCATACCTGAATGCACTCATTATGCTGCTACGGGCCTGATGACATAGATGTCATTGCTGAGTGATATTGCATTGTACGTAAGTACCACAACTTCTTCATCCATTTTTCACTTTCTGCGATATTGAACTTGTACCGTAAACGAGGTTCTTGTAAACAGAGCCGTCCCAAACTTTGGGGTGGCTGTGTCTTTTTGATTTTCATTTCCCTAAGCTATAGGACCATAAGTGGAAGTGCCCTAGGCTCGTTGCTTTGTTTTTTAGATGTTTCAGGAAACACCATACACTTCTCCCGAGTGGCTGTTGGCAATTTACATCCCGCCCATCAGCATAACAAGGCTCCCAGTTCTCCATGGCCTGTCCTGCCTTTCTGGATTTTACACTTTTTTCAGATGGCCCTTTTGACCGGGGGGAAGTGAGACTTCATTGTAGTGCAGATTTCCTTTGCAAGCTTGCTTGGTTGGCCAAAAAGGGCGCATGCGTTTTTTCCTGAATATATTCAGGAAAAAACGCATACGCACTTTTTGGCCAAGTGCATCATTGTGGACGTTCTGCCTCTTTTCCTATGCTTTAAATGCAATTCCAGTCTACCTCCTGAAATCGGTTTCCTGCAATTCTGCCCCGCTTTCAAGTCCTCTTGGCAGCCTTACTTCAGTATATTTTTGGACGATAGCTGTCATTTATAACTCTGCAGGTTTGTGAATTACAGTGCCCCTGAACTCCTTCCTTCAACTCGCTTTCTTGTGAGCTGGCCGCAACACCGCAGGATTGCTTCAGGCCCTCATCTGGTTCCGGCACGGCACGCTGAGCCTTTGGTTAATTCCTCTTCCTGGTGGGAAATGAGAGTTAAATTTGCCCGTCCAGACACCTCCAGCTAGTCTCTCATTGGTTCTCCCTATTCCTGTTCATCTTCCGCAGAAATTGCAAACTGGGCCAAACAGGAGGTTAAAGGCACTGACTCTCCAAGTCGGGAGAGTGTTAGTAAAGCGTCTGGAATATTGCACCCGAGGACCAGGGGACGAGAACGGAGACATATTTGAACACGTCTCCCGATCACACGTTTGATCATACTCTGGGTTCCACATGCATGTTTTAGCTGAAGGAAGAATCCCTTAAACCTGGAGAGTTGAGACCCGTGGAATGGGTACCATGCAGTATGACTTCAAAGGGTCTTCATTTGCTCACCGAACCTCTCCAATCCTATCACTGCTGCGTTTATTCCCCTCTACACACGCTTGATTCCCTTTCGGAGCCATAGCAATCCATAGGTTTTAAGATACTTACTAGTCAGGTACATTCTTAGGCGTTTAATATGGGGTGTTGAGTCCATTTCGTTGAGCAAGGAGTAGCTCTTGTCTATTCCATATTTGGCTTAAGGAAATTTATCTGTGCTCATTTCAATCTCTGGTTTTATGCAGCACCCCAACTCACCTTTCCCCTTAAGCAAGCATAAGTTGGTTTTCTAAATTTGAGACCCTGTTCTGTTTTGTAATCCAGTTCCTGTGTAGCCATGTTTACACTGCGTGTATTAGTGATATCTTATGATGTTTCTTTTTCTGTGTGACTTCTTTCAGTTAGAATCATCATACCTGAATCCACTCATTATGCTGCTACGGGCCTGATGACATAGATGTCATTGGTGAGTGTTATTGCATTGTACGTAAGTACCACAACTTCTTCATCCATTTTTCACTTTCTGCGATATTGAACTTGTACCGTAAACGAGGTTCTTGTAAACAGAGCCGTCCCAAACTTTGGGGTGGCTGTGTCTTTTTGATTTTCATTTCCCTAATCTATAGGACCATAAGTGGAAGTGCCCTAGGCTCGTTGCTTTGTTTTTTAGATGTTTCAGGAAACACCATACACTTCTCCCAAGTGGCTGTTGGCAATTTACATCCCGCCCATCAGCATAACAAGGCTCCCAGTTCTCCATGGCCTGTCCTGCCTTTCTGGATTTTACACTTTTTTCAGATGGCCCTTTTGACCGGGGGGAAGTGAGACTTCATTGTAGTGCAGATTTCCTTTGCAAGCTTGCTTGGTTGGCCAAAAAGGGCGCATGCGTTTTTTCCTGAATATATTCAGGAAAAAACGCATACGCACTTTTTGGCCAAGTGCATCATTGTGGACGTTCTGCCTCTTTTCCTATGCTTTAAATGCAATTCCAGTCTACCTCCTGAAATCGGTTTCCTGCAATTCTGCCCCGCTTTCAAGTCCTCTTGGCAGCCTTACTTCAGTATATTTTTGGACGATAGCTGTCATTTATAACTCTGCAGGTTTGTGAATTACAGTGCCCCTGAGCTCCTTTCTTCAACTCGCTTTCTTGTGAGCTGGCCGCAACACCACAGGATTGCTTCAGGCCCTAATGTGGTTCCGGCACGGCACGCTGAGCCTTTGGTTAATTCCTCTTCCTGGTGGGAAATGAGAGTTAAATTTGCCCGTCCAGACACCTCCAGCTAGTCTCTCATTGGTTCTCCCTATTCCTGTTCATCTTCCGCAGAAATTGCAAACTGGGCCAAACAGGAGGTTAAAGGCACTGACTCTCCAAGTCGGGAGAGTGTTAGTAAAGCGTCTGGAATATTGCACCCGAGGACCAGGGGACGAGAATGGAGACATATTTGAACACGTCTCCCGATCACACAGTTGATCATACTCTGGGTTCCACATGCATGTTTTAGCTGAAGGAAGAATCCCTTAAACCTGGAGAGTTGAGACCCGTGGAATGGGTACCATGCAATATGACTTCAAAGGGTCTTCATTTGCTCACCGAACCTCTCCAATCCTATCACTGCTGCGTTTATTCCCCTCTACACACGCTTGATTCCCTTTCGGAGCCATAGCAATCCATAGGTTTTAAGATACTTACTAGTCAGGTACATTCTTAGGCGTTTAATATGGGGTGTTGAGTCCATTTCGTTGAGAAAGGAGTAGCTCTTGTCTATTCCATATTTGGCTTAAGGAACTTTATCTGTGCTCATTTCAATCTCTGGTTTTATGCAGCACCCCAACTCACCTTTCCCCTTAAGCAAGCATAAGTTGGTTTTCTAAATTTGAGACCCTGTTCTGTTTTGTAATCCAGTTCCTGTGTAGCCATGTTTACACTGCGTGTATTAGTGATATCTTATGATGTTTCTTTTTCTGTGTGACTTCTTTCAGTTACAATCATCATACCTGAATCCACTCATTATGCTGCTACGGGCCTGATGACATAGATGTCATTGGTGAGTGATATTGCATTGTACGTAAGTACCACAACTTCTTCATCCATTTTTCACTTTCTGCAATATTGAACTTGTACCGTAAACGAGGTTCTTGTAAACAGAGCCGTCCCAAACTTTGGGGTGGCTGTGTCTTTTTGATTTTCATTTCCCTAAGCTATAGGACCATAAGTGGAAGTGCCCTAGGCTCTGTTGCTTTGTTTTTTAGATGTTTCAGGAAACACATACACTTCTCCTGAGTGGCTGTTGGCAATTTACATCCCGCCCATCAGCATAACAAGGCTCCCAGTTCTCCATGGCCTGTCCTGCCTTTCTGGATTTTACACTTTTTTCAGATGGCCCTTTTGACCCGGGGGAAGTGAGACTTCATTGTAGTGCAGATTTCCTTTGCAAGCTTGCTTGGTTGGCCAAAAAGGGCGCATGCGTTTTTTCCTGAATATATTCAGGAAAAAACGCATACGCACTTTTTGGCCAAGTGCATCATTGTGGACGTTCTGCCTCTTTTCCTATGCTTTCAATGCAATTCCAGTCTACCTCCTGAAATCGGTTTCCTGCAATTCTGCCCCGCTTTCAAGTCCTCTTGGCAGCCTTACTTCAGTATATTTTTGGACGATAGCTGTCATTTATAACTCTGCAGGTTTGTGAATTACAGTGCCCCTGAGCTCCTTTCTTCAACTCGTTTTCTTGTGAGCTGGCCGCAACACCGCAGGATTGCTTCAGGCCCTAATGTGGTTCCGGCACGGCACGCTGAGCCTTTGGTTAATTCCTCTTCCTGCTGGGAAATGAGAGTTAAATTTGCCCGTCCAGACACCTCCAGCTAGTCTCTCATTGGTTCTCCCTATTCCTGTTCATGTTCCGCAGAAATTGCAAACTGGGCCAAACAGGAGGTTAAAGGCACTGACTCTCCAAGTCGGGAGAGTGTTAGTAAAGCGTCTGGAATGTTGCACCCGAGTACCAGGGGACGAGAATGGAGACATATTTGAACACGTCTCCCGATCACACGGTTGATCATACTCTGGGTTCCACATGCATGTTTTAGCTGAAGGAAGAATCCCTTAAACCTGGAGAGTTGAGACCCGTGGAATGGGTACCATGCAATATGACTTCAAAGGGTCTTCATTTGCTCACCGAACCTCTCCAATCCTATCACTGCTGCGTTTATGCCCCTGTACACACGCTTGATTCTCTTTCGGAGACATAGCAATCCATAGGTTTTAAGATACTTACTAGTCAGGTACATTCTTAGGCGTTTAATATGGGGTGTTGAGTCCATTTCGTTGAGCAAGGAGTAGCTCTTGTCTATTCCATATTTGGCTTAAGGAACTTTATCTGTGCTCATTTCAATCTCTGGTTTTATGCAGCACCCCAACTCACCTTTCCCCTTAAGCAAGCATAAGTTGGTTTTCTAAATTTGAGACCCTGTTCTGTTTTGTAATCCAGTTCCTGTGTAGCCAAGTTTACATTCCGTGTATTAGTGATATCTTATGATGTTTCTTTTTCTGTGTGACTTCTTTCAGTTAGAATCATCATACCTGAATCCACTCATTATGCTGCTACGGGCCTGATGACATAGATGTCATTGCTGAGTGATATTGCATTGTACGTTAGTACCACAGCTTCTTCATCCATTTTTCACTTTCTGTGATATTGAACTTGTACCGTAAACGAGGTTCTTGTAAACAGAGCCGTCCCAAACTTTGGGGTGGCTGTGTCTTTTTGATTTTCATTTCCCTAAGCTATAGGACCATAAGTGGAAGTGCCCTAGGCTCTGTTGCTTTGTTTTTTAGATGTTTCAGGAAACACCATACACTTCTCCCGAGTGGCTGTTGGCAATTTACATCCCGCCCATCAGCATAACAAGGCTCCCAGTTCTCCATGGCCTGTCCTGCCTTTCTGGATTTTACACTTTTTTCAGATGGCCCTTTTGACCGGGGGGAAGTGAGACTTCATTGTAGTGCAGATTTCCTTTGCAAGCTTGCTTGGTTGGCCAAAAAGTGCGTATGGGTTTTTTCCTGAATATATTCAGGAAAAAACGCATACGCCCTTTTTGGCCAAGTGCATCATTGTGGACGTTCTGCCTCTTTTCCTATGCTTTCAATGCAATTCCAGTCTACCTCCTGAAATCGGTTTCCTGCAATTCTGCCCCGCTTTCAAGTCCTCTTGGCAGCCTTACTTCAGTATATTTTTGGACGATAGCTGTCATTTATAACTCTGCAGGTTTGTGAATTACAGTGCCCCTGAGCTCCTTTCTTCAACTCGCTTTCTTGTGAGCTGGCCACAACACCGAAGGATTGCTTCAGGCCCTAATGTGGTTCCGGCACGGCACGCTGAGCCTTTGGTTAATTCCTCTTCCTGGTGGGAAATGAGAGTTAAATTTGCCCGTCCAGACACCTCCAGCTAGTCTCTCATTGGTTCTCCCTATTCCTGTTCATCTTCCGCAGAAATTGCAAACTGGGCCAAACAGGAGGTTAAAGGCACTGACTCTCCAAGTCGGGAGAGTGTTAGTAAAGCGTCTGGAATGTTGCACCCGAGTACCAGGGGACGAGAACGGAGACATATTTGAACACGTCTCCCGATCACACGGTTGATCATACTCTGGGTTCCACATGCATGTTTTAGCTGAAGGAAGAATCCCTTAAACCTGGAGAGTTGAGACCCGTGGAATGGGTACCATGCAATATGACTTCAAAGGGTCTTCATTTGCTCACCGAACCTCTCCAATCCTATCACTGCTGCGTTTATGCCCCTGTACACACGCTTGATTCTCTTTCGGAGACATAGCAATCCATAGGTTTTAAGATACTTACTAGTCAGGTACATTCTTAGGCGTTTAATATGGGGTGTTGAGTCCATTTCGTTGAGCAAGGAGTAGCTCTTGTCTATTCCATATTTGGCTTAAGGAACTTTATCTGTGCTCATTTCAATCTCTGGTTTTATGCAGCACCCCAACTCACCTTTCCCCTTAAGCAAGCATAAGTTGGTTTTCTAAATTTGAGACCCTGTTCTGTTTTGTAATCCAGTTCCTGTGTAGCCAAGTTTACATTCCGTGTATTAGTGATATCTTATGATGTTTCTTTTTCTGTGTGACTTCTTTCAGTTAGAATCATCATACCTGAATCCACTCATTATGCTGCTACGGGCCTGATGACATAGATGTCATTGCTGAGTGATATTGCATTGTACGTAAGTACAACAACTTCTTCATCCATTTTTCACTTTCTGCGATATTGAACTTGTACCGTAAACGAGGTTCTTGTAAACAGAGCCGTCCCAAACTTTGGGGTGGCTGTGTCTTTTTGATTTTCATTTCCCTAAGCTATAGGACCATAAGTGGAAGTGCCCTAGGCTCTGTTGCTTTGTTTTTTAGATGTTTCAGGAAACACCATACACTTCTCCCGAGTGGCTGTTGGCAATTTACATCCCGCCCATCAGCATAACAAGGCTCCCAGTTCTCCATGGCCTGTCCTGCCTTTCTGGATTTTACACTTTTTTCAGATGGCCCTTTTGACCGGGGGGAAGTGAGACTTCATTGTAGTGCAGATTTCCTTTGCAAGCTTGCTTGGTTGGCCAAAAAGGGCGCATGCGTTTTTTCCTGAATATATTCAGGAAAAAACGCATACGCCCTTTTTGGCCAAGTGCATCATTGTGGACGTTCTGCCTCTTTTCCTATGCTTTCAATGCAATTCCAGTCTACCTCCTGAAATCGGTTTCCTGCAATTCTGCCCCGCTTTCAAGTCCTCTTGGCAGCCTTACTTCAGTATATTTTTGGACGATAGCTGTCATTTATAACTCTGCAGGTTTGTGAATTACAGTGCCCCTGAGCTCCTTTCTTCAACTCGCTTTCTTGTGAGCTGGCCACAACACTGAAGGATTGCTTCAGGCCCTAATGTGGTTCCGGCACGGCACGCTGAGCATTTGGTTAATTCCTCTTCCTGGTGGGAAATGAGAGTTAAATTTGCCCGTCCAGACACCTCCAGCTAGTCTCTCATTGGTTCTCCCTATTCCTGTTCATCTTCCGCAGAAATTGCAAACTGGGCCAAACAGGAGGTTAAAGGCACTGACTCTCCAAGTCGGGAGAGTGTTAGTAAAGCGTCTGGAATGTTGCACCCGAGTACCAGGGGACGAGAACGGAGACATATTTGAACACGTCTCCCGATCACACGGTTGATCATACTCTGGGTTCCACATGCATATTTTAGCTGAAGGAAGAATCCCTTAAACCTGGAGAGTTGAGACCCGTGGAATGGGTACCATGCAATATGACTTCAAAGGGTCTTCATTTGCTCACCGAACCTCTCCAATCCTATCACTGCTGCGTTTATGCCCCTGTACACACGCTTGATTCTCTTTCGGAGACATAGCAATCCATAGGTTTTAAGATACTTACTAGTCAGGTACATTCTTAGGCGTTTAATATGGGGTGTTGAGTCCATTTCGTTGAGCAAGGAGTAGCTCTTGTCTATTCCATATTTGGCTTAAGGAACTTTATCTGTGCTCATTTCAATCTCTGGTTTTATGCAGCACCCCAACTCACCTTTCCCCTTAAGCAAGCATAAGTTGGTTTTCTAAATTTGAGACCCTGTTCTGTTTTGTAATCCAGTTCCTGTGTAGCCAAGTTTACATTCCGTGTATTAGTGATATCTTATGATGTTTCTTTTTCTGTGTGACTTCTTTCAGTTAGAATCATCATACCTGAATGCACTCATTATGCTGCTACGGGCCTGATGACATAGATGTCATTGCTGAGTGATATTGCATTGTACGTTAGTACCACAGCTTCTTCATCCATTTTTCACTTTCTGTGATATTGAACTTGTACCGTAAACGAGGTTCTTGTAAACAGAGCCGTCCCAAACTTTGGGGTGGCTGTGTCTTTTTGATTTTCATTTCCCTAAGCTATAGGACCATAAGTGGAAGTGCCCTAGGCTCTGTTGCTTTGTTTTTTAGATGTTTCAGGAAACACCATACACTTCTCCCGAGTGGCTGTTGGCAATTTACATCCCGCCCATCAGCATAACAAGGCTCCCAGTTCTCCATGGCCTGTCCTGCCTTTCTGGATTTTACACTTTTTTCAGATGGCCCTTTTGACCGGGGGGAAGTGAGACTTCATTGTAGTGCAGATTTCCTTTGCAAGCTTGCTTGGTTGGCCAAAAAGGGCGTATGCGTTTTTTCCTGAATATATTCAGGAAAAAACGCATACGCCCTTTTTGGCCAAGTGCATCATTGTGGACGTTCTGCCTCTTTTCCTATGCTTTCAATGCAATTCCAGTCTACCTCCTGAAATCGGTTTCCTGCAATTCTGCCCCGCTTTCAAGTCCTCTTGGCAGCCTTACTTCAGTATATTTTTGGACGATAGCTGTCATTTATAACTCTGCAGGTTTGTGAATTACAGTGCCCCTGAGCTCCTTTCTTCAACTCGCTTTCTTGTGAGCTGGCCGCAACACCGCACGATTGCTTCAGGCCCTAATGTGGTTCCGGCACGGCATGCTGAGCCTTTGGTTAATTCCTCTTCCTGGTGGGAAATGAGAGTTAAATTTGCCCGTCCAGACACCTCCAGCTAGTCTCTCATTGGTTCTCCCTATTCCTGTTCATCTTCCGCAGAAATTGCAAACTGGGCCAAACAGGAGGTTAAAGGCACTGACTCTCCAAGTGGGGAGAGTGTTAGTAAAGCGTCTGGAATATTGCACCCAAGGACCAGGGGACGAGAACGGAGACATATATGAACACGTCTCCCGATCACACGGTTGATCATACTCTGGGTTCCACATGCATGTTTTAGCTGAAGGAAGAATCCCTTAAACCTGGAGAGTTGAGACCCGTGGAATGGGTACCATGCAATATGACTTCAAAGGGTCTTCATTTGCTCACCGAACCTCTCCAATCCTATCACTGCTGCATTTATTCCGCTCTACACACGCTTGATTCCCTTTCGGAGACATAGCAATCCATAGGTTTTAAGATACTTACTAGTCAGGTACATTCTTAGGCGTTTAATATGGGGTGTTGAGTCCATTTCGTTGAGCAAGGAGTAGCTCTTGTCTATTCCATATTTGGCTTAAGGAACTTTATCTGTGCTCATTTCAATCTCTGGTTTTATGCAGCACCCCAACTCACCTTTCCCCTTAAGCAAGCATAAGTTGGTTTTCTAAATTTGAGACCCTGTTCTGTTTTGTAATCCAGTTCCTGTGTAGCCATGTTTACACTGCGTGTATTAGTGATATCTTATGATGTTTCTTTTTCTGTGTGACTTCTTTCAGTTAGAATCATCATACCTGAATCCACTCATTATGCTGCTACGGGCCTGATGACATAGATGTCATTGGTGAGTGATATTGCATTGTACGTAAGTACCACAACTTCTTCATCCATTTTTCACTTTCTGCGATATTGAACTTGTACCGTAAACGAGGTTCTTGTAAACAGAGCCGTCCCAAACTTTGGGGTGGCTGTGTCTTTTTGATTTTCATTTCCCTAATCTATAGGACCATAAGTGGAAGTGCCCTAGGCTCGTTGCTTTGTTTTTTAGATGTTTCAGGAAACACCATACACTTCTCCCGAGTGGCTGTTGGCAATTTACATCCCGCCCATCAGCATAACAAGGCTCCCAGTTCTCCATGGCCTGTCCTGCCTTTCTGGATTTTACACTTTTTTCAGATGGCCCTTTTGACCGGGGGGAAGTGAGACTTCATTGTAGTGCAGATTTCCTTTGCAAGCTTGCTTGGTTGGCCAAAAAGTGCGCATGCGTTTTTTCCTGAATATATTCAGGAAAAAACGCATACGCACTTTTTGGCCAAGTGCATCATTGTGGACGTTCTGCCTCTTTTCCTATGCTTTAAATGCAATTCCAGTCTACCTCCTGAAATCGGTTTCCTGCAATTCTGCCCCGCTTTCAAGTCCTCTTGGCAGCCTTACTTCAGTATATTTTTGGACGATAGCTGTCATTTATAACTCTGCAGGTTTGTGAATTACAGTGCCCCTGAGCTCCTTTCTTCAACTCGCTTTCTTGTGAGCTGGCCGCAACACCACAGGATTGCTTCAGGCCCTAATGTGGTTCCGGCACGGCACGCTGAGCCTTTGGTTAATTCCTCTTCCTGGTGGGAAATGAGAGTTAAATTTGCCCGTCCAGACACCTCCAGCTAGTCTCTCATTGGTTCTCCCTATTCCTGTTCATCTTCCGCAGAAATTGCAAACTGGGCCAAACAGGAGGTTAAAGGCACTGACTCTCCAAGTCGGGAGAGTGTTAGTAAAGCGTCTGGAATGTTGCACCCGAGGACCAGGGGACGAGAACGGAGACATATTTGAACACGTCTCCCGATCACACGGTTGATCATACTCTGGGTTCCACATGCATGTTTTAGCTGAAGGAAGAATCCCTTAAACCTGGAGAGTTGAGACCCGTGGAATGGGTACCATGCAATATGACTTCAAAGGGTCTTCATTTGCTCACCGAACCTCTCCAATCCTATCACTGCTGCATTTATTCCGCTCTACACACGCTTGATTCCCTTTCGGAGACATAGCAATCCATAGGTTTTAAGATACTTACTAGTCAGGTACATTCTTAGGCGTTTAATATGGGGTGTTGAGTCCATTTCGTTGAGCAAGGAGTAGCTCTTGTCTATTCCATATTTGGCTTAAGGAACTTTATCTGTGCTCATTTCAATCTCTGGTTTTATGCAGCACCCCAACTCACCTTTCCCCTTAAGCAAGCATAAGTTGGTTTTCTAAATTTGAGACCCTGTTCTGTTTTGTAATCCAGTTCCTGTGTAGCCAAGTTTACATTCCGTGTATTAGTGATATCTTATGATGTTTCTTTTTCTGTGTGACTTCTTTCAGTTAGAATCATCATACCTGAATCCACTCATTATGCTGCTACGGGCCTGATGACATAGATGTCATTGCTGAGTGATATTGCATTGTACGTAAGTACCACAACTTCTTCATCCATTTTTCACTTTCTGCGATATTGAACTTGTACCGTAAACGAGGTTCTTGTAAACAGAGCCGTCCCAAACTTTGGGGTGGCTGTGTCTTTTTGATTTTAATTTCCTTAAGCTATAGGACCATAAGTGGAAGTGCCGTAGGCTCTGTTGCTTTGTTTTTTAGATGTTTCAGGAAACACCATACACTTCTGCCTAGTGACTGTTGGCAATTTACATCCCGCCCATCAGCATAACAAGGCTCCCAGTTCTCCATGGCCTGTCCTGCCTTTCTGGATTTTACACTTTTTCAGATGGCCCTTTTGACCGGGGGGAAGTGAGACTTCATTGTAGTGCAGATTTCCTTTGCAAGCTTGCTTGGTTGGCAAAAAAGGGCGTATGCGTATTTTCCTGAATAGGAAAAAACGCATACGCCCTTTTTGGCCAAGTGCATCATTGTGGACGTTCTGCCTCTTTTCCTATGCTTTAAATGCAATTCCAGTCTACCTCCTGAAATCGGTTTCCTGCAATTCTGCCCCGCTTTCAAGTCCTCTTGGCAGCCTTACTTCAGTATATTTTTGGACGATAGCTGTCATTTATAACTCTGCAGGTTTGTGAATTACAGTGCCCCTGAACTCCTTCCTTCAACTTGCTTTCTTGTGAGCTGGCCGCAACACCGCAGGATTGCTTCAGGCCCTAATCTGGTTCCGGCATGGCACGCTGAGCCTTTGGTTAATTCCTCTTCCTGGTGGGAAATGAGAGTTAAATTTGCCCGTCCAGACACCTCCAGCTAGTCTCTCATTGGTTCTCCCTATTCCTGTTCATCTTCCGCAGAAATTGCAAACTGGGCCAAACAGGAGGTTAAAGGCACTGACTCTCCAAGTCGGGAGAGTGTTAGTAAAGCGTCTGGAATATTGCACCCGAGGACCAGGGGACGAGAACGGAGACATATTTGAACACGTCTCCCGATCACACGTTTGATCATACTCTGGGTTCCACATGCATGTTTTAGCTGAAGGAAGAATCCCTTAAACCTGGAGAGTTGAGACCCGTGGAATGGGTACCATGCAGTATGACTTCAAAGGGTCTTCATTTGCTCACCGAACCTCTCCAATCCTATCACTGCTGCGTTTATTCCCCTCTACACACGCTTGATTCCCTTTCGGAGCCATAGCAATCCATAGGTTTTAAGATACTTACTAGTCAGGTACATTCTTAGGCGTTTAATATGGGGTGTTGAGTCCATTTCGTTGAGCAAGGAGTAGCTCTTGTCTATTCCATATTTGGCTTAAGGAAATTTATCTGTGCTCATTTCAATCTCTGGTTTTATGCAGCACCCCAACTCACCTTTCCCCTTAAGCAAGCATAAGTTGGTTTTCTAAATTTGAGACCCTGTTCTGTTTTGTAATCCAGTTCCTGTGTAGCCATGTTTACACTGCGTGTATTAGTGATATCTTATGATGTTTCTTTTTCTGTGTGACTTCTTTCAGTTAGAATCATCATACCTGAATCCACTCATTATGCTGCTACGGGCCTGATGACATAGATGTCATTGGTGAGTGATATTGCATTGTACGTAAGTACCACAACTTCTTCATCCATTTTTCACTTTCTGCGATATTGAACTTGTACCGTAAACGAGGTTCTTGTAAACAGAGCCGTCCCAAACTTTGGGGTGGCTGTGTCTTTTTGATTTTCATTTCCCTAATCTATAGGACCATAAGTGGAAGTGCCCTAGGCTCGTTGCTTTGTTTTTTAGATGTTTCAGGAAACACCATACACTTCTCCCAAGTGGCTGTTGGCAATTTACATCCCGCCCATCAGCATAACAAGGCTCCCAGTTCTCCATGGCCTGTCCTGCCTTTCTGGATTTTACACTTTTTTCAGATGGCCCTTTTGACCGGGGGGAAGTGAGACTTCATTGTAGTGCAGATTTCCTTTGCAAGCTTGCTTGGTTGGCCAAAAAGGGCGCATGCGTTTTTTCCTGAATATATTCAGGAAAAAACGCATACGCACTTTTTGGCCAAGTGCATCATTGTGGACGTTCTGCCTCTTTTCCTATGCTTTAAATGCAATTCCAGTCTACCTCCTGAAATCGGTTTCCTGCAATTCTGCCCCGCTTTCAAGTCCTCTTGGCAGCCTTACTTCAGTATATTTTTGGACGATAGCTGTCATTTATAACTCTGCAGGTTTGTGAATTACAGTGCCCCTGAGCTCCTTTCTTCAACTCGCTTTCTTGTGAGCTGGCCGCAACACCACAGGATTGCTTCAGGCCCTAATGTGGTTCCGGCACGGCACGCTGAGCCTTTGGTTAATTCCTCTTCCTGGTGGGAAATGAGAGTTAAATTTGCCCGTCCAGACACCTCCAGCTAGTCTCTCATTGGTTCTCCCTATTCCTGTTCATCTTCCGCAGAAATTGCAAACTGGGCCAAACAGGAGGTTAAAGGCACTGACTCTCCAAGTCGGGAGAGTGTTAGTAAAGCGTCTGGAATATTGCACCCGAGGACCAGGGGACGAGAACGGAGACATATTTGAACACGTCTCCCGATCACACAGTTGATCATACTCTGGGTTCCACATGCATGTTTTAGCTGAAGGAAGAATCCCTTAAACCTGGAGAGTTGAGACCCGTGGAATGGGTACCATGCAATATGACTTCAAAGGGTCTTCATTTGCTCACCGAACCTCTCCAATCCTATCACTGCTGCGTTTATTCCCCTCTACACACGCTTGATTCCCTTTCGGAGCCATAGCAATCCATAGGTTTTAAGATACTTACTAGTCAGGTACATTCTTAGGCGTTTAATATGGGGTGTTGAGTCCATTTCGTTGAGCAAGGAGTAGCTCTTGTCTATTCCATATTTGGCTTAAGGAACTTTATCTGTGCTCATTTCAATCTCTGGTTTTATGCAGCACCCCAACTCACCTTTCCCCTTAAGCAAGCATAAGTTGGTTTTCTAAATTTGAGACCCTGTTCTGTTTTGTAATCCAGTTCCTGTGTAGCCATGTTTACACTGCGTGTATTAGTGATATCTTATGATGTTTCTTTTTCTGTGTGACTTCTTTCAGTTAGAATCATCATACCTGAATCCACTCATTATGCTGCTACGGGCCTGATGACATAGATGTCATTGGTGAGTGATATTGCATTGTACGTAAGTACCACAACTTCTTCATCCATTTTTCACTTTCTGCAATATTGAACTTGTACCGTAAACGAGGTTCTTGTAAACAGAGCCGTCCCAAACTTTGGGGTGGCTGTGTCTTTTTGATTTTCATTTCCCTAAGCTATAGGACCATAAGTGGAAGTGCCCTAGGCTCTGTTGCTTTGTTTTTTAGATGTTTCAGGAAACACATACACTTCTCCTGAGTGGCTGTTGGCAATTTACATCCCGCCCATCAGCATAACAAGGCTCCCAGTTCTCCATGGCCTGTCCTGCCTTTCTGGATTTTACACTTTTTTCAGATGGCCCTTTTGACCCGGGGGAAGTGAGACTTCATTGTAGTGCAGATTTCCTTTGCAAGCTTGCTTGGTTGGCCAAAAAGGGCGCATGCGTTTTTTCCTGAATATATTCAGGAAAAAACGCATACGCACTTTTTGGCCAAGTGCATCATTGTGGACGTTCTGCCTCTTTTCCTATGCTTTCAATGCAATTCCAGTCTACCTCCTGAAATCGGTTTCCTGCAATTCTGCCCCGCTTTCAAGTCCTCTTGGCAGCCTTACTTCAGTATATTTTTGGACGATAGCTGTCATTTATAACTCTGCAGGTTTGTGAATTACAGTGCCCCTGAGCTCCTTTCTTCAACTCGTTTTCTTGTGAGCTGGCCGCAACACCGCAGGATTGCTTCAGGCCCTAATGTGGTTCCGGCACGGCACGCTGAGCCTTTGGTTAATTCCTCTTCCTGGTGGGAAATGAGAGTTAAATTTGCCCGTCCAGACACCTCCAGCTAGTCTCTCATTGGTTCTCCCTATTCCTGTTCATGTTCCGCAGAAATTGCAAACTGGGCCAAACAGGAGGTTAAAGGCACTGACTCTCCAAGTCGGGAGAGTGTTAGTAAAGCGTCTGGAATGTTGCACCCGAGTACCAGGGGACGAGAATGGAGACATATTTGAACACGTCTCCCGATCACACGGTTGATCATACTCTGGGTTCCACATGCATGTTTTAGCTGAAGGAAGAATCCCTTAAACCTGGAGAGTTGAGACCCGTGGAATGGGTACCATGCAATATGACTTCAAAGGGTCTTCATTTGCTCACCGAACCTCTCCAATCCTATCACTGCTGCGTTTATGCCCCTGTACACACGCTTGATTCTCTTTCGGAGACATAGCAATCCATAGGTTTTAAGATACTTACTAGTCAGGTACATTCTTAGGCGTTTAATATGGGGTGTTGAGTCCATTTCGTTGAGCAAGGAGTAGCTCTTGTCTATTCCATATTTGGCTTAAGGAACTTTATCTGTGCTCATTTCAATCTCTGGTTTTATGCAGCACCCCAACTCACCTTTCCCCTTAAGCAAGCATAAGTTGGTTTTCTAAATTTGAGACCCTGTTCTGTTTTGTAATCCAGTTCCTGTGTAGCCAAGTTTACATTCCGTGTATTAGTGATATCTTATGATGTTTCTTTTTCTGTGTGACTTCTTTCAGTTAGAATCATCATACCTGAATCCACTCATTATGCTGCTACGGGCCTGATGACATAGATGTCATTGCTGAGTGATATTGCATTGTACGTTAGTACCACAGCTTCTTCATCCATTTTTCACTTTCTGTGATATTGAACTTGTACCGTAAACGAGGTTCTTGTAAACAGAGCCGTCCCAAACCTTGGGGTGGCTGTGTCTTTTTGATTTTCATTTCCCTAAGCTATAGGACCATAAGTGGAAGTGCCCTAGGCTCTGTTGCTTTGTTTTTTAGATGTTTCAGGAAACACCATACACTTCTCCCGAGTGGCTGTTGGCAATTTACATCCCGCCCATCAGCATAAAAAGGCTCCCAGTTCTCCATGGCCTGTCCTGCCTTTCTGGATTTTACACTTTTTTCAGATGGCCCTTTTGACCGGGGGGAAGTGAGACTTCATTGTAGTGCAGATTTCCTTTGCAAGCTTGCTTGGTTGGCCAAAAAGTGCGTATGGGTTTTTTCCTGAATATATTCAGGAAAAAACGCATACGCCCTTTTTGGCCAAGTGCATCATTGTGGACGTTCTGCCTCTTTTCCTATGCTTTCAATGCAATTCCAGTCTACCTCCTGAAATCGGTTTCCTGCAATTCTGCCCCGCTTTCAAGTCCTCTTGGCAGCCTTACTTCAGTATATTTTTGGACGATAGCTGTCATTTATAACTCTGCAGGTTTGTGAATTACAGTGCCCCTGAGCTCCTTTCTTCAACTCGCTTTCTTGTGAGCTGGCCACAACACCGAAGGATTGCTTCAGGCCCTAATGTGGTTCCGGCACGGCACGCTGAGCCTTTGGTTAATTCCTCTTCCTGGTGGGAAATGAGAGTTAAATTTGCCCGTCCAGACACCTCCAGCTAGTCTCTCATTGGTTCTCCCTATTCCTGTTCATCTTCCGCAGAAATTGCAAACTGGGCCAAACAGGAGGTTAAAGGCACTGACTCTCCAAGTCGGGAGAGTGTTAGTAAAGCGTCTGGAATGTTGCACCCGAGTACCAGGGGACGAGAACGGAGACATATTTGAACACGTCTCCCGATCACACGGTTGATCATACTCTGGGTTCCACATGCATGTTTTAGCTGAAGGAAGAATCCCTTAACCCTGGAGAGTTGAGACCCGTGGAATGGGTACCATGCAATATGACTTCAAAGGGTCTTCATTTGCTCACCGAACCTCTCCAATCCTATCACTGCTGCGTTTATGCCCCTGTACACACGCTTGATTCTCTTTCGGAGACATAGCAATCCATAGGTTTTAAGATACTTACTAGTCAGGTACATTCTTAGGCGTTTAATATGGGGTGTTGAGTCCATTTCGTTGAGCAAGGAGTAGCTCTTGTCTATTCCATATTTGGCTTAAGGAACTTTATCTGTGCTCATTTCAATCTCTGGTTTTATGCAGCACCCCAACTCACCTTTCCCCTTAAGCAAGCATAAGTTGGTTTTCTAAATTTGAGACCCTGTTCTGTTTTGTAATCCAGTTCCTGTGTAGCCAAGTTTACATTCCGTGTATTAGTGATATCTTATGATGTTTCTTTTTCTGTGTGACTTCTTTCAGTTAGAATCATCATACCTGAATCCACTCATTATGCTGCTACGGGCCTGATGACATAGATGTCATTGCTGAGTGATATTGCATTGTACGTAAGTACAACAACTTCTTCATCCATTTTTCACTTTCTGCGATATTGAACTTGTACCGTAAACGAGGTTCTTGTAAACAGAGCCGTCCCAAACTTTGGGGTGGCTGTGTCTTTTTGATTTTCATTTCCCTAAGCTATAGGACCATAAGTGGAAGTGCCCTAGGCTCTGTTGCTTTGTTTTTTAGATGTTTCAGGAAACACCATACACTTCTCCCGAGTGGCTGTTGGCAATTTACATCCCGCCCATCAGCATAACAAGGCTCCCAGTTCTCCATGGCCTGTCCTGCCTTTCTGGATTTTACACTTTTTTCAGATGGCCCTTTTGACCGGGGGGAAGTGAGACTTCATTGTAGTGCAGATTTCCTTTGCAAGCTTGCTTGGTTGGCCAAAAAGGGCGTATGTGTTTTTTCCTGAATATATTCAGGAAAAAACGCATACGCCCTTTTTGGCCAAGTGCATCATTGTGGACGTTCTGCCTCTTTTCCTATGCTTTCAATGCAATTCCAGTCTACCTCCTGAAATCGGTTTCCTGCAATTCTGCCCCGCTTTCAAGTCCTCTTGGCAGCCTTACTTCAGTATATTTTTGGACGATAGCTGTCATTTATAACTCTGCAGGTTTGTGAATTACAGTGCCCCTGAGCTCCTTTCTTCAACTCGCTTTCTTGTGAGCTGGCCACAACACTGAAGGATTGCTTCAGGCCCTAATGTGGTTCCGGCACGGCACGCTGAGCATTTGGTTAATTCCTCTTCCTGGTGGGAAATGAGAGTTAAATTTGCCCGTCCAGACACCTCCAGCTAGTCTCTCATTGGTTCTCCCTATTCCTGTTCATCTTCCGCAGAAATTGCAAACTGGGCCAAACAGGAGGTTAAAGGCACTGACTCTCCAAGTCGGGAGAGTGTTAGTAAAGCGTCTGGAATGTTGCACCCGAGTACCAGGGGACGAGAACGGAGACATATTTGAACACGTCTCCCGATCACACGGTTGATCATACTCTGGGTTCCACATGCATATTTTAGCTGAAGGAAGAATCCCTTAAACCTGGAGAGTTGAGACCCGTGGAATGGGTACCATGCAATATGACTTCAAAGGGTCTTCATTTGCTCACCGAACCTCTCCAATCCTATCACTGCTGCGTTTATGCCCCTGTACACACGCTTGATTCTCTTTCGGAGACATAGCAATCCATAGGTTTTAAGATACTTACTAGTCAGGTACATTCTTAGGCGTTTAATATGGGGTGTTGAGTCCATTTCGTTGAGCAAGGAGTAGCTCTTGTCTATTCCATATTTGGCTTAAGGAACTTTATCTGTGCTCATTTCAATCTCTGGTTTTATGCAGCACCCCAACTCACCTTTCCCCTTAAGCAAGCATAAGTTGGTTTTCTAAATTTGAGACCCTGTTCTGTTTTGTAATCCAGTTCCTGTGTAGCCAAGTTTACATTCCGTGTATTAGAGATAGCTTATGATGTTTCTTTTTCTGCGTGACTTATTTCAGTTAGAATCATCATACCTGAATGCACTCATTATGCTGCTACGGGCCTGATGACATAGATGTCATTGCTGAGTGATATTGCATTGTACGTAAGTACCACAACTTCTTCATCCATTTTTCACTTTCTGCGATATTGAACTTGTACCGTAAACGAGGTTCTTGTAAACAGAGCCGTCCCAAACTTTGGGGTGGCTGTGTCTTTTTGATTTTCATTTCCCTAAGCTATAGGACCATAAGTGGAAGTGCCCTAGGCTCGTTGCTTTGTTTTTTAGATGTTTCAGGAAACACCATACACTTCTCCCGAGTGGCTGTTGGCAATTTACATCCCGCCCATCAGCATAACAAGGCTCCCAGTTCTCCATGGCCTGTCCTGCCTTTCTGGATTTTACACTTTTTTCAGATGGCCCTTTTGACCGGGGGGAAGTGAGACTTCATTGTAGTGCAGATTTCCTTTGCAAGCTTGCTTGGTTGGCCAAAAAGGGCGCATGCGTTTTTTCCTGAATATATTCAGGAAAAAACGCATACGCACTTTTTGGCCAAGTGCATCATTGTGGACGTTCTGCCTCTTTTCCTATGCTTTAAATGCAATTCCAGTCTACCTCCTGAAATCGGTTTCCTGCAATTCTGCCCCGCTTTCAAGTCCTCTTGGCAGCCTTACTTCAGTATATTTTTGGACGATAGCTGTCATTTATAACTCTGCAGGTTTGTGAATTACAGTGCCCCTGAACTCCTTCCTTCAACTCGCTTTCTTGTGAGCTGGCCGCAACACCGCAGGATTGCTTCAGGCCCTCATCTGGTTCCGGCACGGCACGCTGAGCCTTTGGTTAATTCCTCTTCCTGGTGGGAAATGAGAGTTAAATTTGCCCGTCCAGACACCTCCAGCTAGTCTCTCATTGGTTCTCCCTATTCCTGTTCATCTTCCGCAGAAATTGCAAACTGGGCCAAACAGGAGGTTAAAGGCACTGACTCTCCAAGTCGGGAGAGTGTTAGTAAAGCGTCTGGAATATTGCACCCGAGGACCAGGGGACGAGAACGGAGACATATTTGAACACGTCTCCCGATCACACGTTTGATCATACTCTGGGTTCCACATGCATGTTTTAGCTGAAGGAAGAATCCCTTAAACCTGGAGAGTTGAGACCCGTGGAATGGGTACCATGCAGTATGACTTCAAAGGGTCTTCATTTGCTCACCGAACCTCTCCAATCCTATCACTGCTGCGTTTATTCCCCTCTACACACGCTTGATTCCCTTTCGGAGCCATAGCAATCCATAGGTTTTAAGATACTTACTAGTCAGGTACATTCTTAGGCGTTTAATATGGGGTGTTGAGTCCATTTCGTTGAGCAAGGAGTAGCTCTTGTCTATTCCATATTTGGCTTAAGGAAATTTATCTGTGCTCATTTCAATCTCTGGTTTTATGCAGCACCCCAACTCACCTTTCCCCTTAAGCAAGCATAAGTTGGTTTTCTAAATTTGAGACCCTGTTCTGTTTTGTAATCCAGTTCCTGTGTAGCCATGTTTACACTGCGTGTATTAGTGATATCTTATGATGTTTCTTTTTCTGTGTGACTTCTTTCAGTTAGAATCATCATACCTGAATCCACTCATTATGCTGCTACGGGCCTGATGACATAGATGTCATTGGTGAGTGTTATTGCATTGTACGTAAGTACCACAACTTCTTCATCCATTTTTCACTTTCTGCGATATTGAACTTGTACCGTAAACGAGGTTCTTGTAAACAGAGCCGTCCCAAACTTTGGGGTGGCTGTGTCTTTTTGATTTTCATTTCCCTAATCTATAGGACCATAAGTGGAAGTGCCCTAGGCTCGTTGCTTTGTTTTTTAGATGTTTCAGGAAACACCATACACTTCTCCCAAGTGGCTGTTGGCAATTTACATCCCGCCCATCAGCATAACAAGGCTCCCAGTTCTCCATGGCCTGTCCTGCCTTTCTGGATTTTACACTTTTTTCAGATGGCCCTTTTGACCGGGGGGAAGTGAGACTTCATTGTAGTGCAGATTTCCTTTGCAAGCTTGCTTGGTTGGCCAAAAAGGGCGCATGCGTTTTTTCCTGAATATATTCAGGAAAAAACGCATACGCACTTTTTGGCCAAGTGCATCATTGTGGACGTTCTGCCTCTTTTCCTATGCTTTAAATGCAATTCCAGTCTACCTCCTGAAATCGGTTTCCTGCAATTCTGCCCCGCTTTCAAGTCCTCTTGGCAGCCTTACTTCAGTATATTTTTGGACGATAGCTGTCATTTATAACTCTGCAGGTTTGTGAATTACAGTGCCCCTGAGCTCCTTTCTTCAACTCGCTTTCTTGTGAGCTGGCCGCAACACCACAGGATTGCTTCAGGCCCTAATGTGGTTCCGGCACGGCACGCTGAGCCTTTGGTTAATTCCTCTTCCTGGTGGGAAATGAGAGTTAAATTTGCCCGTCCAGACACCTCCAGCTAGTCTCTCATTGGTTCTCCCTATTCCTGTTCATCTTCCGCAGAAATTGCAAACTGGGCCAAACAGGAGGTTAAAGGCACTGACTCTCCAAGTCGGGAGAGTGTTAGTAAAGCGTCTGGAATATTGCACCCGAGGACCAGGGGACGAGAACGGAGACATATTTGAACACGTCTCCCGATCACACAGTTGATCATACTCTGGGTTCCACATGCATGTTTTAGCTGAAGGAAGAATCCCTTAAACCTGGAGAGTTGAGACCCGTGGAATGGGTACCATGCAATATGACTTCAAAGGGTCTTCATTTGCTCACCGAACCTCTCCAATCCTATCACTGCTGCGTTTATTCCCCTCTACACACGCTTGATTCCCTTTCGGAGCCATAGCAATCCATAGGTTTTAAGATACTTACTAGTCAGGTACATTCTTAGGCGTTTAATATGGGGTGTTGAGTCCATTTCGTTGAGAAAGGAGTAGCTCTTGTCTATTCCATATTTGGCTTAAGGAACTTTATCTGTGCTCATTTCAATCTCTGGTTTTATGCAGCACCCCAACTCACCTTTCCCCTTAAGCAAGCATAAGTTGGTTTTCTAAATTTGAGACCCTGTTCTGTTTTGTAATCCAGTTCCTGTGTAGCCATGTTTACACTGCGTGTATTAGTGATATCTTATGATGTTTCTTTTTCTGTGTGACTTCTTTCAGTTAGAATCATCATACCTGAATCCACTCATTATGCTGCTACGGGCCTGATGACATAGATGTCATTGGTGAGTGATATTGCATTGTACGTAAGTACCACAACTTCTTCATCCATTTTTCACTTTCTGCAATATTGAACTTGTACCGTAAACGAGGTTCTTGTAAACAGAGCCGTCCCAAACTTTGGGGTGGCTGTGTCTTTTTGATTTTCATTTCCCTAAGCTATAGGACCATAAGTGGAAGTGCCCTAGGCTCTGTTGCTTTGTTTTTTAGATGTTTCAGGAAACACATACACTTCTCCTGAGTGGCTGTTGGCAATTTACATCCCGCCCATCAGCATAACAAGGCTCCCAGTTCTCCATGGCCTGTCCTGCCTTTCTGGATTTTACACTTTTTTCAGATGGCCCTTTTGACCCGGGGGAAGTGAGACTTCATTGTAGTGCAGATTTCCTTTGCAAGCTTGCTTGGTTGGCCAAAAAGGGCGCATGCGTTTTTTCCTGAATATATTCAGGAAAAAACGCATACGCACTTTTTGGCCAAGTGCATCATTGTGGACGTTCTGCCTCTTTTCCTATGCTTTCAATGCAATTCCAGTCTACCTCCTGAAATCGGTTTCCTGCAATTCTGCCCCGCTTTCAAGTCCTCTTGGCAGCCTTACTTCAGTATATTTTTGGACGATAGCTGTCATTTATAACTCTGCAGGTTTGTGAATTACAGTGCCCCTGAGCTCCTTTCTTCAACTCGTTTTCTTGTGAGCTGGCCGCAACACCGCAGGATTGCTTCAGGCCCTAATGTGGTTCCGGCACGGCACGCTGAGCCTTTGGTTAATTCCTCTTCCTGCTGGGAAATGAGAGTTAAATTTGCCCGTCCAGACACCTCCAGCTAGTCTCTCATTGGTTCTCCCTATTCCTGTTCATGTTCCGCAGAAATTGCAAACTGGGCCAAACAGGAGGTTAAAGGCACTGACTCTCCAAGTCGGGAGAGTGTTAGTAAAGCGTCTGGAATGTTGCACCCGAGTACCAGGGGACGAGAATGGAGACATATTTGAACACGTCTCCCGATCACACGGTTGATCATACTCTGGGTTCCACATGCATGTTTTAGCTGAAGGAAGAATCCCTTAAACCTGGAGAGTTGAGACCCGTGGAATGGGTACCATGCAATATGACTTCAAAGGGTCTTCATTTGCTCACCGAACCTCTCCAATCCTATCACTGCTGCGTTTATGCCCCTGTACACACGCTTGATTCTCTTTCGGAGACATAGCAATCCATAGGTTTTAAGATACTTACTAGTCAGGTACATTCTTAGGCGTTTAATATGGGGTGTTGAGTCCATTTCGTTGAGCAAGGAGTAGCTCTTGTCTATTCCATATTTGGCTTAAGGAACTTTATCTGTGCTCATTTCAATCTCTGGTTTTATGCAGCACCCCAACTCACCTTTCCCCTTAAGCAAGCATAAGTTGGTTTTCTAAATTTGAGACCCTGTTCTGTTTTGTAATCCAGTTCCTGTGTAGCCAAGTTTACATTCCGTGTATTAGTGATATCTTATGATGTTTCTTTTTCTGTGTGACTTCTTTCAGTTAGAATCATCATACCTGAATCCACTCATTATGCTGCTACGGGCCTGATGACATAGATGTCATTGCTGAGTGATATTGCATTGTACGTTAGTACCACAGCTTCTTCATCCATTTTTCACTTTCTGTGATATTGAACTTGTACCGTAAACGAGGTTCTTGTAAACAGAGCCGTCCCAAACTTTGGGGTGGCTGTGTCTTTTTGATTTTCATTTCCCTAAGCTATAGGACCATAAGTGGAAGTGCCCTAGGCTCTGTTGCTTTGTTTTTTAGATGTTTCAGGAAACACCATACACTTCTCCCGAGTGGCTGTTGGCAATTTACATCCCGCCCATCAGCATAACAAGGCTCCCAGTTCTCCATGGCCTGTCCTGCCTTTCTGGATTTTACACTTTTTTCAGATGGCCCTTTTGACCGGGGGGAAGTGAGACTTCATTGTAGTGCAGATTTCCTTTGCAAGCTTGCTTGGTTGGCCAAAAAGTGCGTATGGGTTTTTTCCTGAATATATTCAGGAAAAAACGCATACGCCCTTTTTGGCCAAGTGCATCATTGTGGACGTTCTGCCTCTTTTCCTATGCTTTCAATGCAATTCCAGTCTACCTCCTGAAATCGGTTTCCTGCAATTCTGCCCCGCTTTCAAGTCCTCTTGGCAGCCTTACTTCAGTATATTTTTGGACGATAGCTGTCATTTATAACTCTGCAGGTTTGTGAATTACAGTGCCCCTGAGCTCCTTTCTTCAACTCGCTTTCTTGTGAGCTGGCCACAACACCGAAGGATTGCTTCAGGCCCTAATGTGGTTCCGGCACGGCACGCTGAGCCTTTGGTTAATTCCTCTTCCTGGTGGGAAATGAGAGTTAAATTTGCCCGTCCAGACACCTCCAGCTAGTCTCTCATTGGTTCTCCCTATTCCTGTTCATCTTCCGCAGAAATTGCAAACTGGGCCAAACAGGAGGTTAAAGGCACTGACTCTCCAAGTCGGGAGAGTGTTAGTAAAGCGTCTGGAATGTTGCACCCGAGTACCAGGGGACGAGAACGGAGACATATTTGAACACGTCTCCCGATCACACGGTTGATCATACTCTGGGTTCCACATGCATGTTTTAGCTGAAGGAAGAATCCCTTAAACCTGGAGAGTTGAGACCCGTGGAATGGGTACCATGCAATATGACTTCAAAGGGTCTTCATTTGCTCACCGAACCTCTCCAATCCTATCACTGCTGCGTTTATGCCCCTGTACACACGCTTGATTCTCTTTCGGAGACATAGCAATCCATAGGTTTTAAGATACTTACTAGTCAGGTACATTCTTAGGCGTTTAATATGGGGTGTTGAGTCCATTTCGTTGAGCAAGGAGTAGCTCTTGTCTATTCCATATTTGGCTTAAGGAACTTTATCTGTGCTCATTTCAATCTCTGGTTTTATGCAGCACCCCAACTCACCTTTCCCCTTAAGCAAGCATAAGTTGGTTTTCTAAATTTGAGACCCTGTTCTGTTTTGTAATCCAGTTCCTGTGTAGCCAAGTTTACATTCCGTGTATTAGTGATATCTTATGATGTTTCTTTTTCTGTGTGACTTCTTTCAGTTAGAATCATCATACCTGAATCCACTCATTATGCTGCTACGGGCCTGATGACATAGATGTCATTGCTGAGTGATATTGCATTGTACGTAAGTACAACAACTTCTTCATCCATTTTTCACTTTCTGCGATATTGAACTTGTACCGTAAACGAGGTTCTTGTAAACAGAGCCGTCCCAAACTTTGGGGTGGCTGTGTCTTTTTGATTTTCATTTCCCTAAGCTATAGGACCATAAGTGGAAGTGCCCTAGGCTCTGTTGCTTTGTTTTTTAGATGTTTCAGGAAACACCATACACTTCTCCCGAGTGGCTGTTGGCAATTTACATCCCGCCCATCAGCATAACAAGGCTCCCAGTTCTCCATGGCCTGTCCTGCCTTTCTGGATTTTACACTTTTTTCAGATGGCCCTTTTGACCGGGGGGAAGTGAGACTTCATTGTAGTGCAGATTTCCTTTGCAAGCTTGCTTGGTTGGCCAAAAAGGGCGCATGCGTTTTTTCCTGAATATATTCAGGAAAAAACGCATACGCCCTTTTTGGCCAAGTGCATCATTGTGGACGTTCTGCCTCTTTTCCTATGCTTTCAATGCAATTCCAGTCTACCTCCTGAAATCGGTTTCCTGCAATTCTGCCCCGCTTTCAAGTCCTCTTGGCAGCCTTACTTCAGTATATTTTTGGACGATAGCTGTCATTTATAACTCTGCAGGTTTGTGAATTACAGTGCCCCTGAGCTCCTTTCTTCAACTCGCTTTCTTGTGAGCTGGCCACAACACTGAAGGATTGCTTCAGGCCCTAATGTGGTTCCGGCACGGCACGCTGAGCATTTGGTTAATTCCTCTTCCTGGTGGGAAATGAGAGTTAAATTTGCCCGTCCAGACACCTCCAGCTAGTCTCTCATTGGTTCTCCCTATTCCTGTTCATCTTCCGCAGAAATTGCAAACTGGGCCAAACAGGAGGTTAAAGGCACTGACTCTCCAAGTCGGGAGAGTGTTAGTAAAGCGTCTGGAATGTTGCACCCGAGTACCAGGGGACGAGAACGGAGACATATTTGAACACGTCTCCCGATCACACGGTTGATCATACTCTGGGTTCCACATGCATATTTTAGCTGAAGGAAGAATCCCTTAAACCTGGAGAGTTGAGACCCGTGGAATGGGTACCATGCAATATGACTTCAAAGGGTCTTCATTTGCTCACCGAACCTCTCCAATCCTATCACTGCTGCGTTTATGCCCCTGTACACACGCTTGATTCTCTTTCGGAGACATAGCAATCCATAGGTTTTAAGATACTTACTAGTCAGGTACATTCTTAGGCGTTTAATATGGGGTGTTGAGTCCATTTCGTTGAGCAAGGAGTAGCTCTTGTCTATTCCATATTTGGCTTAAGGAACTTTATCTGTGCTCATTTCAATCTCTGGTTTTATGCAGCACCCCAACTCACCTTTCCCCTTAAGCAAGCATAAGTTGGTTTTCTAAATTTGAGACCCTGTTCTGTTTTGTAATCCAGTTCCTGTGTAGCCAAGTTTACATTCCGTGTATTAGTGATATCTTATGATGTTTCTTTTTCTGTGTGACTTCTTTCAGTTAGAATCATCATACCTGAATCCACTCATTATGCTGCTACGGGCCTGATGACATAGATGTCATTGCTGAGTGATATTGCATTGTACGTTAGTACCACAGCTTCTTCATCCATTTTTCACTTTCTGTGATATTGAACTTGTACCGTAAACGAGGTTCTTGTAAACAGAGCCGTCCCAAACTTTGGGGTGGCTGTGTCTTTTTGATTTTCATTTCCCTAAGCTATAGGACCATAAGTGGAAGTGCCCTAGGCTCTGTTGCTTTGTTTTTTAGATGTTTCAGGAAACACCATACACTTCTCCCGAGTGGCTGTTGGCAATTTACATCCCGCCCATCAGCATAACAAGGCTCCCAGTTCTCCATGGCCTGTCCTGCCTTTCTGGATTTTACACTTTTTTCAGATGGCCCTTTTGACCGGGGGGAAGTGAGACTTCATTGTAGTGCAGATTTCCTTTGCAAGCTTGCTTGGTTGGCCAAAAAGGGCGTATGCGTTTTTTCCTGAATATATTCAGGAAAAAACGCATACGCCCTTTTTGGCCAAGTGCATCATTGTGGACGTTCTGCCTCTTTTCCTATGCTTTCAATGCAATTCCAGTCTACCTCCTGAAATCGGTTTCCTGCAATTCTGCCCCGCTTTCAAGTCCTCTTGGCAGCCTTACTTCAGTATATTTTTGGACGATAGCTGTCATTTATAACTCTGCAGGTTTGTGAATTACAGTGCCCCTGAGCTCCTTTCTTCAACTCGCTTTCTTGTGAGCTGGCCACAACACTGAAGGATTGCTTCAGGCCCTAATGTGGTTCCGGCACGGCACGCTGAGCATTTGGTTAATTCCTCTTCCTGGTGGGAAATGAGAGTTAAATTTGCCCGTCCAGACACCTCCAGCTAGTCTCTCATTGGTTCTCCCTATTCCTGTTCATCTTCCGCAGAAATTGCAAACTGGGCCAAACAGGAGGTTAAAGGCACTGACTCTCCAAGTCGGGAGAGTGTTAGTAAAGCGTCTGGAATGTTGCACCCGAGTACCAGGGGACGAGAACGGAGACATATTTGAACACGTCTCCCGATCACACGGTTGATCATACTCTGGGTTCCACATGCATATTTTAGCTGAAGGAAGAATCCCTTAAACCTGGAGAGTTGAGACCCGTGGAATGGGTACCATGCAATATGACTTCAAAGGGTCTTCATTTGCTCACCGAACCTCTCCAATCCTATCACTGCTGCGTTTATGCCCCTGTACACACGCTTGATTCTCTTTCGGAGACATAGCAATCCATAGGTTTTAAGATACTTACTAGTCAGGTACATTCTTAGGCGTTTAATATGGGGTGTTGAGTCCATTTCGTTGAGCAAGGAGTAGCTCTTGTCTATTCCATATTTGGCTTAAGGAACTTTATCTGTGCTCATTTCAATCTCTGGTTTTATGCAGCACCCCAACTCACCTTTCCCCTTAAGCAAGCATAAGTTGGTTTTCTAAATTTGAGACCCTGTTCTGTTTTGTAATCCAGTTCCTGTGTAGCCAAGTTTACATTCCGTGTATTAGAGATAGCTTATGATGTTTCTTTTTCTGCGTGACTTATTTCAGTTAGAATCATCATACCTGAATGCACTCATTATGCTGCTACGGGCCTGATGACATAGATGTCATTGCTGAGTGATATTGCATTGTACGTAAGTACCACAACTTCTTCATCCATTTTTCACTTTCTGCGATATTGAACTTGTACCGTAAACGAGGTTCTTGTAAACAGAGCCGTCCCAAACTTTGGGGTGGCTGTGTCTTTTTGATTTTCATTTCCCTAAGCTATAGGACCATAAGTGGAAGTGCCCTAGGCTCTGTTGCTTTGTTTTTTAGATGTTTCAGGAAACACCATACACTTCTCCCGAGTGGCTGTTAGCAATTTACATCCCGCCCATCAGCATAACAAGGCTCCCAGTTCTCCATGGCCTGTCCTGCCTTTCTGGATTTTACACTTTTTTCAGATGGCCCTTTTGACCGGGGGGAAGTGAGACTTCATTGTAGTGCAGATTTCCTTTGCAAGCTTGCTTGGTTGGCCAAAAAGGGCGCATGCGTTTTTTCCTGAATATATTCAGGAAAAAACGCATACGCACTTTTTGGCCAAGTGCATCATTGTGGACGTTCTGCCTCTTTTCCTATGCTTTCAATGCAATTCCAGTCTACCTCCTGAAATCGGTTTCCTGCAATTCTGCCCCGCTTTCAAGTCCTCTTGGCAGCCTTACTTCAGTATATTTTTGGACGATAGCTGTCATTTATAAGTCTGCAGGTTTGTGAATTACAGTGCCCCTGAGCTCCTTTCTTCAACTCGCTTTCTTGTGAGCTGGCCGCAACACCGCACGATTGCTTCAGGCCCTAATGTGGTTCCGGCACGGCATGCTGAGCCTTTGGTTAATTCCTCTTCCTGGTGGGAAATGAGAGTTAAATTTGCCCGTCCAGACACCTCCAGCTAGTCTCTCATTGGTTCTCCCTATTCCTGTTCATCTTCCGCAGAAATTGCAAACTGGGCCAAACAGGAGGTTAAAGGCACTGACTCTCCAAGTGGGGAGAGTGTTAGTAAAGCGTCTGGAATATTGCACCCAAGGACCAGGGGACGAGAACGGAGACATATTTGAACACGTCTCCCGATCACACGGTTGATCATACTCTGGGTTCCACATGCATGTTTTAGCTGAAGGAAGAATCCCTTAAACCTGGAGAGTTGAGACCCGTGGAATGGGTACCATGCAATATGACTTCAAAGGGTCTTCATTTGCTCACCGAACCTCTCCAATCCTATCACTGCTGCATTTATTCCGCTCTACACACGCTTGATTCCCTTTCGGAGACATAGCAATCCATAGGTTTTAAGATACTTACTAGTCAGGTACATTCTTAGGCGTTTAATATGGGGTGTTGAGTCCATTTCGTTGAGCAAGGAGTAGCTCTTGTCTATTCCATATTTGGCTTAAGGAAATTTATCTGTGCTCATTTCAATCTCTGGTTTTATGCAGCACCCCAACTCACCTTTCCCCTTAAGCAAGCATAAGTTGGTTTTCTAAATTTGAGACCCTGTTCTGTTTTGTAATCCAGTTCCTGTGTAGCCATGTTTACACTGCGTGTATTAGTGATATCTTATGATGTTTCTTTTTCTGTGTGACTTCTTTCAGTTAGAATCATCATACCTGAATCCACTCATTATGCTGCTACGGGCCTGATGACATAGATGTCATTGGTGAGTGATATTGCATTGTACGTAAGTACCACAACTTCTTCATCCATTTTTCACTTTCTGCGATATTGAACTTGTACCGTAAACGAGGTTCTTGTAAACAGAGCCGTCCCAAACTTTGGGGTGGCTGTGTCTTTTTGATTTTCATTTCCCTAATCTATAGGACCATAAGTGGAAGTGCCCTAGGCTCGTTGCTTTGTTTTTTAGATGTTTCAGGAAACACCATACACTTCTCCCGAGTGGCTGTTGGCAATTTACATCCCGTCCATCAGCATAACAAGGCTCCCAGTTCTCCATGGCCTGTCCTGCCTTTCTGGATTTTACACTTTTTTCAGATGGCCCTTTTGACCGGGGGGAAGTGAGACTTCATTGTAGTGCAGATTTCCTTTGCAAGCTTGCTTGGTTGGCCAAAAAGTGCGCATGCGTTTTTTCCTGAATATATTCAGGAAAAAACGCATACGCACTTTTTGGCCAAGTGCATCATTGTGGACGTTCTGCCTCTTTTCCTATGCTTTAAATGCAATTCCAGTCTACCTCCTGAAATCGGTTTCCTGCAATTCTGCCCCGCTTTCAAGTCCTCTTGGCAGCCTTACTTCAGTATATTTTTGGACGATAGCTGTCATTTATAACTCTGCAGGTTTGTGAATTACAGTGCCCCTGAGCTCCTTTCTTCAACTCGCTTTCTTGTGAGCTGGCCGCAACACCACAGGATTGCTTCAGGCCCTAATGTGGTTCCGGCACGGCACGCTGAGCCTTTGGTTAATTCCTCTTCCTGGTGGGAAATGAGAGTTAAATTTGCCCGTCCAGACACCTCCAGCTAGTCTCTCATTGGTTCTCCCTATTCCTGTTCATCTTCCGCAGAAATTGCAAACTGGGCCAAACAGGAGGTTAAAGGCACTGACTCTCCAAGTCGGGAGAGTGTTAGTAAAGCGTCTGGAATGTTGCACCCGAGTACCAGGGGACGAGAACGGAGACATATTTGAACACGTCTCCCGATCACACGGTTGATCATACTCTGGGTTCCACATGCATGTTTTAGCTGAAGGAAGAATCCCTTAACCCTGGAGAGTTGAGACCCGTGGAATGGGTACCATGCAATATGACTTCAAAGGGTCTTCATTTGCTCACCGAACCTCTCCAATCCTATCACTGCTGCGTTTATGCCCCTGTACACACGCTTGATTCTCTTTCGGAGACATAGCAATCCATAGGTTTTAAGATACTTACTAGTCAGGTACATTCTTAGGCGTTTAATATGGGGTGTTGAGTCCATTTCGTTGAGCAAGGAGTAGCTCTTGTCTATTCCATATTTGGCTTAAGGAACTTTATCTGTGCTCATTTCAATCTCTGGTTTTATGCAGCACCCCAACTCACCTTTCCCCTTAAGCAAGCATAAGTTGGTTTTCTAAATTTGAGACCCTGTTCTGTTTTGTAATCCAGTTCCTGTGTAGCCAAGTTTACATTCCGTGTATTAGTGATATCTTATGATGTTTCTTTTTCTGTGTGACTTCTTTCAGTTAGAATCATCATACCTGAATCCACTCATTATGCTGCTACGGGCCTGATGACATAGATGTCATTGCTGAGTGATATTGCATTGTACGTAAGTACCACAACTTCTTCATCCATTTTTCACTTTCTGCGATATTGAACTTGTACCGTAAACGAGGTTCTTGTAAACAGAGCCGTCCCAAACTTTGGGGTGGCTGTGTCTTTTTGATTTTAATTTCCTTAAGCTATAGGACCATAAGTGGAAGTGCCGTAGGCTCTGTTGCTTTGTTTTTTAGATGTTTCAGGAAACACCATACACTTCTGCCTAGTGACTGTTGGCAATTTACATCCCGCCCATCAGCATAACAAGGCTCCCAGTTCTCCATGGCCTGTCCTGCCTTTCTGGATTTTACACTTTTTCAGATGGCCCTTTTGACCGGGGGGAAGTGAGACTTCATTGTAGTGCAGATTTCCTTTGCAAGCTTGCTTGGTTGGCAAAAAAGGGCGTATGCGTATTTTCCTGAATAGGAAAAAACGCATACGCCCTTTTTGGCCAAGTGCATCATTGTGGACGTTCTGCCTCTTTTCCTATGCTTTCAATGCAATTCCAGTCTACCTCCTGAAATCGGTTTCCTGCAATTCTGCCCCGCTTTCAAGTCCTCTTGGCAGCCTTACTTCAGTATATTTTTGGACGATAGCTGTCATTTATAACTCTGCAGGTTTGTGAATTACAGTGCCCCTGAGCTCCTTTCTTCAACTCGCTTTCTTGTGAGCTGGCCACAACACTGAAGGATTGCTTCAGGCCCTAATGTGGTTCCGGCACGGCACGCTGAGCCTTTGGTTAATTCTTCTTCCTGGTGGGAAATGAGAGTTAAATTTGCCCGTCCAGACACCTCCAGCTAGTCTCTCATTGGTTCTCCCTATTCCTGTTCATCTTCCGCAGAAATTGCAAACTGGGCCAAACAGGAGGTTAAAGGCACTGACTCTCCAAGTCGGGAGAGTGTTAGTAAAGCGTCTGGAATGTTGCACCCGAGTACCAGGGGACGAGAACGGAGACATATTTGAACACGTCTCCCGATCACACGGTTGATCATACTCTGGGTTCCACATGCATATTTTAGCTGAAGGAAGAATCCCTTAAACCTGGAGAGTTGAGACCCGTGGAATGGGTACCATGCAATATGACTTCAGAGGGTCTTCATTTGCTCACCGAACCTCTCCAATCCTATCACTGCTGCGTTTATGCCCCTGTACACACGCTTGATTCTCTTTCGGAGACATAGCAATCCATAGGTTTTAAGATACTTACTAGTCAGGTACATTCTTAGGCGTTTAATATGGGGTGTTGAGTCCATTTCGTTGAGCAAGGAGTAGCTCTTGTCTATTCCATATTTGGCTTAAGGAACTTTATCTGTGCTCATTTCAATCTCTGGTTTTATGCAGCACCCCAACTCACCTTTCCCCTTAAGCAAGCATAAGTTGGTTTTCTAAATTTGAGACCCTGTTCTGTTTTGTAATCCAGTTCCTGTGTAGCCAAGTTTACATTCCGTGTATTAGAGATAGCTTATGATGTTTCTTTTTCTGCGTGACTTATTTCAGTTAGAATCATCATACCTGAATGCACTCATTATGCTGCTACGGGCCTGATGACATAGATGTCATTGCTGAGTGATATTGCATTGTACGTAAGTACCACAACTTCTTCATCCATTTTTCACTTTCTGCGATATTGAACTTGTACCGTAAACGAGGTTCTTGTAAACAGAGCCGTCCCAAACTTTGGGGTGGCTGTGTCTTTTTGATTTTCATTTCCCTAAGCTATAGGACCATAAGTGGAAGTGCCCTAGGCTCTGTTGCTTTGTTTTTTAGATGTTTCAGGAAACACCATACACTTCTCCCGAGTGGCTGTTAGCAATTTACATCCCGCCCATCAGCATAACAAGGCTCCCAGTTCTCCATGGCCTGTCCTGCCTTTCTGGATTTTACACTTTTTTCAGATGGCCCTTTTGACCGGGGGGAAGTGAGACTTCATTGTAGTGCAGATTTCCTTTGCAAGCTTGCTTGGTTGGCCAAAAAGGGCGCATGCGTTTTTTCCTGAATATATTCAGGAAAAAACGCATACGCCCTTTTTGGCCAAGTGCATCATTGTGGACGTTCTGCCTCTTTTCCTATGCTTTCAATGCAATTCCAGTCTACCTCCTGAAATCGGTTTCCTGCAATTCTGCCCCGCTTTCAAGTCCTCTTGGCAGCCTTACTTCAGTATATTTTTGGACGATAGCTGTCATTTATAACTCTGCAGGTTTGTGAATTACAGTGCCCCTGAGCTCCTTTCTTCAACTCGCTTTCTTGTGAGCTGGCCACAACACTGAAGGATTGCTTCAGGCCCTAATGTGGTTCCGGCACGGCACGCTGAGCATTTGGTTAATTCCTCTTCCTGGTGGGAAATGAGAGTTAAATTTGCCCGTCCAGACACCTCCAGCTAGTCTCTCATTGGTTCTCCCTATTCCTGTTCATCTTCCGCAGAAATTGCAAACTGGGCCAAACAGGAGGTTAAAGGCACTGACTCTCCAAGTCGGGAGAGTGTTAGTAAAGCGTCTGGAATGTTGCACCCGAGTACCAGGGGACGAGAACGGAGACATATTTGAACACGTCTCCCGATCACACGGTTGATCATACTCTGGGTTCCACATGCATATTTTAGCTGAAGGAAGAATCCCTTAAACCTGGAGAGTTGAGACCCGTGGAATGGGTACCATGCAATATGACTTCAAAGGGTCTTCATTTGCTCACCGAACCTCTCCAATCCTATCACTGCTGCGTTTATGCCCCTGTACACACGCTTGATTCTCTTTCGGAGACATAGCAATCCATAGGTTTTAAGATACTTACTAGTCAGGTACATTCTTAGGCGTTTAATATGGGGTGTTGAGTCCATTTCGTTGAGCAAGGAGTAGCTCTTGTCTATTCCATATTTGGCTTAAGGAACTTTATCTGTGCTCATTTCAATCTCTGGTTTTATGCAGCACCCCAACTCACCTTTCCCCTTAAGCAAGCATAAGTTGGTTTTCTAAATTTGAGACCCTGTTCTGTTTTGTAATCCAGTTCCTGTGTAGCCAAGTTTACATTCCGTGTATTAGAGATAGCTTATGATGTTTCTTTTTCTGCGTGACTTATTTCAGTTAGAATCATCATACCTGAATGCACTCATTATGCTGCTACGGGCCTGATGACATAGATGTCATTGCTGAGTGATATTGCATTGTACGTAAGTACCACAACTTCTTCATCCATTTTTCACTTTCTGCGATATTGAACTTGTACCGTAAACGAGGTTCTTGTAAACAGAGCCGTCCCAAACTTTGGGGTGGCTGTGTCTTTTTGATTTTCATTTCCCTAAGCTATAGGACCATAAGTGGAAGTGCCCTAGGCTCTGTTGCTTTGTTTTTTAGATGTTTCAGGAAACACCATACACTTCTCCCGAGTGGCTGTTAGCAATTTACATCCCGCCCATCAGCATAACAAGGCTCCCAGTTCTCCATGGCCTGTCCTGCCTTTCTGGATTTTACACTTTTTTCAGATGGCCCTTTTGACCGGGGGGAAGTGAGACTTCATTGTAGTGCAGATTTCCTTTGCAAGCTTGCTTGGTTGGCCAAAAAGGGCGCATGCGTTTTTTCCTGAATATATTCAGGAAAAAACGCATACGCACTTTTTGGCCAAGTGCATCATTGTGGACGTTCTGCCTCTTTTCCTATGCTTTCAATGCAATTCCAGTCTACCTCCTGAAATCGGTTTCCTGCAATTCTGCCCCGCTTTCAAGTCCTCTTGGCAGCCTTACTTCAGTATATTTTTGGACGATAGCTGTCATTTATAACTCTGCAGGTTTGTGAATTACAGTGCCCCTGAGCTCCTTTCTTCAACTCGCTTTCTTGTGAGCTGGCCGCAACACCGCAGGATTGCTTCAGGCCCTAATGTGGTTCCGGCACGGCACGCTGAGCCTTTGGTTAATTCCTCTTCCTGGTGGGAAATGAGAGTTAAATTTGCCCGTCCAGACACCTCCAGCTAGTCTCTCATTGGTTCTCCCTATTCCTGTTCATGTTCCGCAGAAATTGCAAACTGGGCCAAACAGGAGGTTAAAGGCACTGACTCTCCAAGTCGGGAGAGTGTTAGTAAAGCGTCTGGAATGTTGCACCCGAGTACCAGGGGACGAGAATGGAGACATATTTGAACACGTCTCCCGATCACACGGTTGATCATACTCTGGGTTCCACATGCATGTTTTAGCTGAAGGAAGAATCCCTTAAACCTGGAGAGTTGAGACCCGTGGAATGGGTACCATGCAATATGACTTCAAAGGGTCTTCATTTGCTCACCGAACCTCTCCAATCCTATCACTGCTGCGTTTATGCCCCTGTACACACGCTTGATTCTCTTTCGGAGACATAGCAATCCATAGGTTTTAAGATACTTACTAGTCAGGTACATTCTTAGGCGTTTAATATGGGGTGTTGAGTTCATTTCGTTGAGCAAGGAGTAGCTCTTGTCTATTCCATATTTGGCTTAAGGAACTTTATCTGTGCTCATTTCAATCTCTGGTTTTATGCAGCACCCCAACTCACCTTTCCCCTTAAGCAAGCATAAGTTGGTTTTCTAAATTTGAGACCCTGTTCTGTTTTGTAATCCAGTTCCTGTGTAGCCAAGTTTACATTCCGTGTATTAGTGATATCTTATGATGTTTCTTTTTCTGTGTGACTTCTTTCAGTTAGAATCATCATACCTGAATCCACTCATTATGCTGCTACGGGCCTGATGACATAGATGTCATTGCTGAGTGATATTGCATTGTACGTTAGTACCACAGCTTCTTCATCCATTTTTCACTTTCTGTGATATTGAACTTGTACCGTAAACGAGGTTCTTGTAAACAGAGCCGTCCCAAACTTTGGGGTGGCTGTGTCTTTTTGATTTTCATTTCCCTAAGCTATAGGACCATAAGTGGAAGTGCCCTAGGCTCTGTTGCTTTGTTTTTTAGATGTTTCAGGAAACACCATACACTTCTCCCGAGTGGCTGTTGGCAATTTACATCCCGCCCATCAGCATAACAAGGCTCCCAGTTCTCCATGGCCTGTCCTGCCTTTCTGGATTTTACACTTTTTTCAGATGGCCCTTTTGACCGGGGGGAAGTGAGACTTCATTGTAGTGCAGATTTCCTTTGCAAGCTTGCTTGGTTGGCCAAAAAGGGCGTATGCGTTTTTTCCTGAATATATTCAGGAAAAAACGCATACGCCCTTTTTGGCCAAGTGCATCATTGTGGACGTTCTGCCTCTTTTCCTATGCTTTCAATGCAATTCCAGTCTACCTCCTGAAATCGGTTTCCTGCAATTCTGCCCCGCTTTCAAGTCCTCTTGGCAGCCTTACTTCAGTATATTTTTGGACGATAGCTGTCATTTATAACTCTGCAGGTTTGTGAATTACAGTGCCCCTGAGCTCCTTTCTTCAACTCGCTTTCTTGTGAGCTGGCCACAACACCGAAGGATTGCTTCAGGCCATAATGTGGTTCCGGCACGGCACGCTGAGCCTTTGGTTAATTCCTCTTCCTGGTGGGAAATGAGAGTTAAATTTGCCCGTCCAGACACCTCCAGCTAGTCTCTCATTGGTTCTCCCTATTCCTGTTCATCTTCCGCAGAAATTGCAAACTGGGCCAAACAGGAGGTTAAAGGCACTGACTCTCCAAGTCGGGAGAGTGTTAGTAAAGCGTCTGGAATGTTGCACCCGAGTACCAGGGGACGAGAACGGAGACATATTTGAACACGTCTCCCGATCACACGGTTGATCATACTCTGGGTTCCACATGCATGTTTTAGCTGAAGGAAGAATCCCTTAAACCTGGAGAGTTGAGACCCGTGGAATGGGTACCATGCAATATGACTTCAAAGGGTCTTCATTTGCTCACCGAACCTCTCCAATCCTATCACTGCTGCGTTTATGCCCCTGTACACACGCTTGATTCTCTTTCGGAGACATAGCAATCCATAGGTTTTAAGATACTTACTAGTCAGGTACATTCTTAGGCGTTTAATATGGGGTGTTGAGTCCATTTCGTTGAGCAAGGAGTAGCTCTTGTCTATTCCATATTTGGCTTAAGGAACTTTATCTGTGCTCATTTCAATCTCTGGTTTTATGCAGCACCCCAACTCACCTTTCCCCTTAAGCAAGCATAAGTTGGTTTTCTAAATTTGAGACCCTGTTCTGTTTTGTAATCCAGTTCCTGTGTAGCCAAGTTTACATTCCGTGTATTAGTGATATCTTATGATGTTTCTTTTTCTGTGTGACTTCTTTCAGTTAGAATCATCATACCTGAATCCACTCATTATGCTGCTACGGGCCTGATGACATAGATGTCATTGCTGAGTGATATTGCATTGTACGTAAGTACAACAACTTCTTCATCCATTTTTCACTTTCTGCGATATTGAACTTGTACCGTAAACGAGGTTCTTGTAAACAGAGCCGTCCCAAACTTTGGGGTGGCTGTGTCTTTTTGATTTTCATTTCCCTAAGCTATAGGACCATAAGTGGAAGTGCCCTAGGCTCTGTTGCTTTGTTTTTTAGATGTTTCAGGAAACACCATACACTTCTCCCGAGTGGCTGTTGGCAATTTACATCCCGCCCATCAGCATAACAAGGCTCCCAGTTCTCCATGGCCTGTCCTGCCTTTCTGGATTTTACACTTTTTTCAGATGGCCCTTTTGACCGGGGGGAAGTGAGACTTCATTGTAGTGCAGATTTCCTTTGCAAGCTTGCTTGGTTGGCCAAAAAGGGCGTATGTGTTTTTTCCTGAATATATTCAGGAAAAAACGCATACGCCCTTTTTGGCCAAGTGCATCATTGTGGACGTTCTGCCTCTTTTCCTATGCTTTCAATGCAATTCCAGTCTACCTCCTGAAATCGGTTTCCTGCAATTCTGCCCCGCTTTCAAGTCCTCTTGGCAGCCTTACTTCAGTATATTTTTGGACGATAGCTGTCATTTATAACTCTGCAGGTTTGTGAATTACAGTGCCCCTGAGCTCCTTTCTTCAACTCGCTTTCTTGTGAGCTGGCCACAACACTGAAGGATTGCTTCAGGCCCTAATGTGGTTCCGGCACGGCACGCTGAGCATTTGGTTAATTCCTCTTCCTGGTGGGAAATGAGAGTTAAATTTGCCCGTCCAGACACCTCCAGCTAGTCTCTCATTGGTTCTCCCTATTCCTGTTCATCTTCCGCAGAAATTGCAAACTGGGCCAAACAGGAGGTTAAAGGCACTGACTCTCCAAGTCGGGAGAGTGTTAGTAAAGCGTCTGGAATGTTGCACCCGAGTACCAGGGGACGAGAACGGAGACATATTTGAACACGTCTCCCGATCACACGGTTGATCATACTCTGGGTTCCACATGCATATTTTAGCTGAAGGAAGAATCCCTTAAACCTGGAGAGTTAAGACCCGTGGAATGGGTACCATGCAATATGACTTCAAAGGGTCTTCATTTGCTCACCGAACCTCTCCAATCCTATCACTGCTGCGTTTATGCCCCTGTACACACGCTTGATTCTCTTTCGGAGACATAGCAATCCATAGGTTTTAAGATACTTACTAGTCAGGTACATTCTTAGGCGTTTAATATGGGGTGTTGAGTCCATTTCGTTGAGCAAGGAGTAGCTCTTGTCTATTCCATATTTGGCTTAAGGAACTTTATCTGTGCTCATTTCAATCTCTGGTTTTATGCAGCACCCCAACTCACCTTTCCCCTTAAGCAAGCATAAGTTGGTTTTCTAAATTTGAGACCCTGTTCTGTTTTGTAATCCAGTTCCTGTGTAGCCAAGTTTACATTCCGTGTATTAGAGATAGCTTATGATGTTTCTTTTTCTGCGTGACTTATTTCAGTTAGAATCATCATACCTGAATGCACTCATTATGCTGCTACGGGCCTGATGACATAGATGTCATTGCTGAGTGATATTGCATTGTACGTAAGTACCACAACTTCTTCATCCATTTTTCACTTTCTGCGATATTGAACTTGTACCGTAAACGAGGTTCTTGTAAACAGAGCCGTCCCAAACTTTGGGGTGGCTGTGTCTTTTTGATTTTCATTTCCCTAAGCTATAGGACCATAAGTGGAAGTGCCCTAGGCTCGTTGCTTTGTTTTTTAGATTTTTCAGGAAACACCATACACTTCTCCCGAGTGGCTGTTGGCAATTTACATCCCGCCCATCAGCATAACAAGGCTCCCAGTTCTCCATGGCCTGTCCTGCCTTTCTGGATTTTACACTTTTTTCAGATGGCCCTTTTGACCGGGGGGAAGTGAGACTTCATTGTAGTGCAGATTTCCTTTGCAAGCTTGCTTGGTTGTCCAAAAAGTGCGCATGCGTTTTTTCCTGAATATATTCAGGAAAAAACGCATACGCACTTTTTGGCCAAGTGCATCATTGTGGACGTTCTGCCTCTTTTCCTATGCTTTAAATGCAATTCCAGTCTACCTCCTGAAATCGGTTTCCTGCAATTCTGCCCCGCTTTCAAGTCCTCTTGGCAGCCTTACTTCAGTATATTTTTGGACGATAGCTGTCATTTATAACTCTGCAGGTTTGTGAATTACAGTGCCCCTGAGCTCCTTTCTTCAACTCGCTTTCTTGTGAGCTGGCCGCAACACCACAGGATTGCTTCAGGCCCTAATGTGGTTCCGGCACGGCACGCTGAGCCTTTGGTTAATTCCTCTTCCTGGTGGGAAATGAGAGTTAAATTTGCCCGTCCAGACACCTCCAGCTAGTCTCTCATTGGTTCTCCCTATTCCTGTTCATCTTCCGCAGAAATTGCAAACTGGGCCAAACAGGAGGTTAAAGGCACTGACTCTCCAAGTCGGGAGAGTGTTAGTAAAGCGTCTGGAATGTTGCACCCGAGTACCAGGGGACGAGAACGGAGACATATTTGAACACGTCTCCCGATCACACGGTTGATCATACTCTGGGTTCCACATGCATGTTTTAGCTGAAGGAAGAATCCCTTAAACCTGGAGAGTTGAGACCCGTGGAATGGGTACCATGCAATATGACTTCAAAGGGTCTTCATTTGCTCACCGAACCTCTCCAATCCTATCACTGCTGCATTTATTCCGCTCTACACACGCTTGATTCCCTTTCGGAGACATAGCAATCCATAGGTTTTAAGATACTTACTAGTCAGGTACATTCTTAGGCGTTTAATATGGGGTGTTGAGTCCATTTCGTTGAGCAAGGAGTAGCTCTTGTCTATTCCATATTTGGCTTAAGGAACTTTATCTGTGCTCATTTCAATCTCTGGTTTTATGCAGCACCCCAACTCACCTTTCCCCTTAAGCAAGCATAAGTTGGTTTTCTAAATTTGAGACCCTGTTCTGTTTTGTAATCCAGTTCCTGTGTAGCCAAGTTTACATTCCGTGTATTAGTGATATCTTATGATGTTTCTTTTTCTGTGTGACTTCTTTCAGTTAGAATCATCATACCTGAATCCACTCATTATGCTGCTACGGGCCTGATGACATAGATGTCATTGCTGAGTGATATTGCATTGTACGTAAGTACCACAACTTCTTCATCCATTTTTCACTTTCTGCGATATTGAACTTGTACCGTAAACGAGGTTCTTGTAAACAGAGCCGTCCCAAACTTTGGGGTGGCTGTGTCTTTTTGATTTTAATTTCCTTAAGCTATAGGACCATAAGTGGAAGTGCCGTAGGCTCTGTTGCTTTGTTTTTTAGATGTTTCAGGAAACACCATACACTTCTGCCTAGTGACTGTTGGCAATTTACATCCCGCCCATCAGCATAACAAGGCTCCCAGTTCTCCATGGCCTGTCCTGCCTTTCTGGATTTTACACTTTTTCAGATGGCCCTTTTGACCGGGGGGAAGTGAGACTTCATTGTAGTGCAGATTTCCTTTGCAAGCTTGCTTGGTTGGCAAAAAAGGGCGTATGCGTATTTTCCTGAATAGGAAAAAACGCATACGCCCTTTTTGGCCAAGTGCATCATTGTGGACGTTCTGCCTCTTTTCCTATGCTTTAAATGCAATTCCAGTCTACCTCCTGAAATCGGTTTCCTGCAATTCTGCCCCGCTTTCAAGTCCTCTTGGCAGCCTTACTTCAGTATATTTTTGGACGATAGCTGTCATTTATAACTCTGCAGGTTTGTGAATTACAGTGCCCCTGAACTCCTTCCTTCAACTTGCTTTCTTGTGAGCTGGCCGCAACACCGCAGGATTGCTTCAGGCCCTAATCTGGTTCCGGCATGGCACGCTGAGCCTTTGGTTAATTCCTCTTCCTGGTGGGAAATGAGAGTTAAATTTGCCCGTCCAGACACCTCCAGGTAGTCTCTCATTGGTTCTCCCTATTCCTGTTCATCTTCCGCAGAAATTGCAAACTGGGCCAAACAGGAGGTTAAAGGCACTGACTCTCCAAGTCGGGAGAGTGTTAGTAAAGCGTCTGGAATATTGCACCCGAGGACCAGGGGACGAGAACGGAGACATATTTGAACACGTCTCCCGATCACACGTTTGATCATACTCTGGGTTCCACATGCATGTTTTAGCTGAAGGAAGAATCCCTTAAACCTGGAGAGTTGAGACCCGTGGAATGGGTACCATGCAGTATGACTTCAAAGGGTCTTCATTTGCTCACCGAACCTCTCCAATCCTATCACTGCTGCGTTTATTCCCCTCTACACACGCTTGATTCCCTTTCGGAGCCATAGCAATCCATAGGTTTTAAGATACTTACTAGTCAGGTACATTCTTAGGCGTTTAATATGGGGTGTTGAGTCCATTTCGTTGAGCAAGGAGTAGCTCTTGTCTATTCCATATTTGGCTTAAGGAAATTTATCTGTGCTCATTTCAATCTCTGGTTTTATGCAGCACCCCAACTCACCTTTCCCCTTAAGCAAGCATAAGTTGGTTTTCTAAATTTGAGACCCTGTTCTGTTTTGTAATCCAGTTCCTGTGTAGCCATGTTTACACTGCGTGTATTAGTGATATCTTATGATGTTTCTTTTTCTGTGTGACTTCTTTCAGTTAGAATCATCATACCTGAATCCACTCATTATGCTGCTACGGGCCTGATGACATAGATGTCATTGGTGAGTGATATTGCATTGTACGTAAGTACCACAACTTCTTCATCCATTTTTCACTTTCTGCGATATTGAACTTGTACCGTAAACGAGGTTCTTGTAAACAGAGCCGTCCCAAACTTTGGGGTGGCTGTGTCTTTTTGATTTTCATTTCCCTAATCTATAGGACCATAAGTGGAAGTGCCCTAGGCTCGTTGCTTTGTTTTTTAGATGTTTCAGGAAACACCATACACTTCTCCCGAGTGGCTGTTGGCAATTTACATCCCGCCCATCAGCATAACAAGGCTCCCAGTTCTCCATGGCCTGTCCTGCCTTTCTGGATTTTACACTTTTTTCAGATGGCCCTTTTGACCGGGGGGAAGTGAGACTTCATTGTAGTGCAGATTTCCTTTGCAAGCTTGCTTGGTTGGCCAAAAAGGGCGCATGCGTTTTTTCCTGAATATATTCAGGAAAAAACGCATACGCACTTTTTGGCCAAGTGCATCATTGTGGACGTTCTGCCTCTTTTCCTATGCTTTAAATGCAATTCCAGTCTACCTCCTGAAATCGGTTTCCTGCAATTCTGCCCCGCTTTCAAGTCCTCTTGGCAGCCTTACTTCAGTATATTTTTGGACGATAGCTGTCATTTATAACTCTGCAGGTTTGTGAATTACAGTGCCCCTGAGCTCCTTTCTTCAACTCGCTTTCTTGTGAGCTGGCCGCAACACCACAGGATTGCTTCAGGCCCTAATGTGGTTCCGGCACGGCACGCTGAGCCTTTGGTTAATTCCTCTTCCTGGTGGGAAATGAGAGTTAAATTTGCCCGTCCAGACACCTCCAGCTAGTCTCTCATTGGTTCTCCCTATTCCTGTTCATCTTCCGCAGAAATTCCAAACTGGGCCAAACAGGAGGTTAAAGGCACTGACTCTCCAAGTCGGGAGAGTGTTAGTAAAGCGTCTGGAATATTGCACCCGAGGACCAGGGGACGAGAACGGAGACATATTTGAACACGTCTCCCGATCACACAGTTGATCATACTCTGGGTTCCACATGCATGTTTTAGCTGAAGGAAGAATCCCTTAAACCTGGAGAGTTGAGACCCGTGGAATGGGTACCATGCAATATGACTTCAAAGGGTCTTCATTTGCTCACCGAACCTCTCCAATCCTATCACTGCTGCGTTTATTCCCCTCTACACACGCTTGATTCCCTTTCGGAGCCATAGCAATCCATAGGTTTTAAGATACTTACTAGTCAGGTACATTCTTAGGCGTTTAATATGGGGTGTTGAGTCCATTTCGTTGAGCAAGGAGTAGCTCTTGTCTATTCCATATTTGGCTTAAGGAACTTTATCTGTGCTCATTTCAATCTCTGGTTTTATGCAGCACCCCAACTCACCTTTCCCCTTAAGCAAGCATAAGTTGGTTTTCTAAATTTGAGACCCTGTTCTGTTTTGTAATCCAGTTCCTGTGTAGCCATGTTTAAACTGCGTGTATTAGTGATATCTTATGATGTTTCTTTTTCTGTGTGACTTCTTTCAGTTAGAATCATCATACCTGAATCCACTCATTATGCTGCTACGGGCCTGATGACATAGATGTCATTGGTGAGTGATATTGCATTGTACGTAAGTACCACAACTTCTTCATCCATTTTTCACTTTCTGCAATATTGAACTTGTACCGTAAACGAGGTTCTTGTAAACAGAGCCGTCCCAAACTTTGGGGTGGCTGTGTCTTTTTGATTTTCATTTCCCTAAGCTATAGGACCATAAGTGGAAGTGCCCTAGGCTCTGTTGCTTTGTTTTTTAGATGTTTCAGGAAACACATACACTTCTCCTGAGTGGCTGTTGGCAATTTACATCCCGCCCATCAGCATAACAAGGCTCCCAGTTCTCCATGGCCTGTCCTGCCTTTCTGGATTTTACACTTTTTTCAGATGGCCCTTTTGACCCGGGGGAAGTGAGACTTCATTGTAGTGCAGATTTCCTTTGCAAGCTTGCTTGGTTGGCCAAAAAGGGCGCATGCGTTTTTTCCTGAATATATTCAGGAAAAAACGCATACGCACTTTTTGGCCAAGTGCATCATTGTGGACGTTCTGCCTCTTTTCCTATGCTTTCAATGCAATTCCAGTCTACCTCCTGAAATCGGTTTCCTGCAATTCTGCCCCGCTTTCAAGTCCTCTTGGCAGCCTTACTTCAGTATATTTTTGGACGATAGCTGTCATTTATAACTCTGCAGGTTTGTGAATTACAGTGCCCCTGAGCTCCTTTCTTCAACTCGCTTTCTTGTGAGCTGGCCGCAACACCGCAGGATTGCTTCAGGCCCTAATGTGGTTCCGGCACGGCACGCTGAGCCTTTGGTTAATTCCTCTTCCTGGTGGGAAATGAGAGTTAAATTTGCCCGTCCAGACACCTCCAGCTAGTCTCTCATTGGTTCTCCCTATTCCTGTTCATGTTCCGCAGAAATTGCAAACTGGGCCAAACAGGAGGTTAAAGGCACTGACTCTCCAAGTCGGGAGAGTGTTAGTAAAGCGTCTGGAATGTTGCACCCGAGTACCAGGGGACGAGAATGGAGACATATTTGAACACGTCTCCCGATCACACGGTTGATCATACTCTGGGTTCCACATGCATGTTTTAGCTGAAGGAAGAATCCCTTAAACCTGGAGAGTTGAGACCCGTGGAATGGGTACCATGCAATATGACTTCAAAGGGTCTTCATTTGCTCACCGAACCTCTCCAATCCTATCACTGCTGCGTTTATGCCCCTGTACACACGCTTGATTCTCTTTCGGAGACATAGCAATCCATAGGTTTTAAGATACTTACTAGTCAGGTACATTCTTAGGCGTTTAATATGGGGTGTTGAGTCCATTTCGTTGAGCAAGGAGTAGCTCTTGTCTATTCCATATTTGGCTTAAGGAACTTTATCTGTGCTCATTTCAATCTCTGGTTTTATGCAGCACCCCAACTCACCTTTCCCCTTAAGCAAGCATAAGTTGGTTTTCTAAATTTGAGACCCTGTTCTGTTTTGTAATCCAGTTCCTGTGTAGCCAAGTTTACATTCCGTGTATTAGTGATATCTTATGATGTTTCTTTTTCTGTGTGACTTCTTTCAGTTAGAATCATCATACCTGAATCCACTCATTATGCTGCTACGGGCCTGATGACATAGATGTCATTGCTGAGTGATATTGCATTGTACGTTAGTACCACAGCTTCTTCATCCATTTTTCACTTTCTGTGATATTGAACTTGTACCGTAAACGAGGTTCTTGTAAACAGAGCCGTCCCAAACTTTGGGGTGGCTGTGTCTTTTTGATTTTCATTTCCCTAAGCTATAGGACCATAAGTGGAAGTGCCCTAGGCTCTGTTGCTTTGTTTTTTAGATGTTTCAGGAAACACCATACACTTCTCCCGAGTGGCTGTTGGCAATTTACATCCCGCCCATCAGCATAACAAGGCTCCCAGTTCTCCATGGCCTGTCCTGCCTTTCTGGATTTTACACTTTTTTCAGATGGCCCTTTTGACCGGGGGGAAGTGAGACTTCATTGTAGTGCAGATTTCCTTTGCAAGCTTGCTTGGTTGGCCAAAAAGTGCGTATGGGTTTTTTCCTGAATATATTCAGGAAAAAACGCATACACCCTTTTTGGCCAAGTGCATCATTGTGGACGTTCTGCCTCTTTTCCTATGCTTTCAATGCAATTCCAGTCTACCTCCTGAAATCGGTTTCCTGCAATTCTGCCCCGCTTTCAAGTCCTCTTGGCAGCCTTACTTCAGTATATTTTTGGACGATAGCTGTCATTTATAACTCTGCAGGTTTGTGAATTACAGTGCCCCTGAGCTCCTTTCTTCAACTCGCTTTCTTGTGAGCTGGCCACAACACCGAAGGATTGCTTCAGGCCCTAATGTGGTTCCGGCACGGCACGCTGAGCCTTTGGTTAATTCCTCTTCCTGGTGGGAAATGAGAGTTAAATTTGCCCGTCCAGACACCTCCAGCTAGTCTCTCATTGGTTCTCCCTATTCCTGTTCATCTTCCGCAGAAATTGCAAACTGGGCCAAACAGGAGGTTAAAGGCACTGACTCTCCAAGTCGGGAGAGTGTTAGTAAAGCGTCTGGAATGTTGCACCCGAGTACCAGGGGACGAGAACGGAGACATATTTGAACACGTCTCCCGATCACACGGTTGATCATACTCTGGGTTCCACATGCATGTTTTAGCTGAAGGAAGAATCCCTTAAACCTGGAGAGTTGAGACCCGTGGAATGGGTACCATGCAATATGACTTCAAAGGGTCTTCATTTGCTCACCGAACCTCTCCAATCCTATCACTGCTGCGTTTATGCCCCTGTACACACGCTTGATTCTCTTTCGGAGACATAGCAATCCATAGGTTTTAAGATACTTACTAGTCAGGTACATTCTTAGGCGTTTAATATGGGGTGTTGAGTCCATTTCGTTGAGCAAGGAGTAGCTCTTGTCTATTCCATATTTGGCTTAAGGAACTTTATCTGTGCTCATTTCAATCTCTGGTTTTATGCAGCACCCCAACTCACCTTTCCCCTTAAGCAAGCATAAGTTGGTTTTCTAAATTTGAGACCCTGTTCTGTTTTGTAATCCAGTTCCTGTGTAGCCAAGTTTACATTCCGTGTATTAGTGATATCTTATGATGTTTCTTTTTCTGTGTGACTTCTTTCAGTTAGAATCATCATACCTGAATCCACTCATTATGCTGCTACGGGCCTGATGACATAGATGTCATTGCTGAGTGATATTGCATTGTACGTAAGTACAACAACTTCTTCATCCATTTTTCACTTTCTGCGATATTGAACTTGTACCGTAAACGAGGTTCTTGTAAACAGAGCCGTCCCAAACTTTGGGGTGGCTGTGTCTTTTTGATTTTCATTTCCCTAAGCTATAGGACCATAAGTGGAAGTGCCCTAGGCTCTGTTGCTTTGTTTTTTAGATGTTTCAGGAAACACCATACACTTCTCCCGAGTGGCTGTTGGCAATTTACATCCCGCCCATCAGCATAACAAGGCTCCCAGTTCTCCATGGCCTGTCCTGCCTTTCTGGATTTTACACTTTTTTCAGATGGCCCTTTTGACCGGGGGGAAGTGAGACTTCATTGTAGTGCAGATTTCCTTTGCAAGCTTGCTTGGTTGGCCAAAAAGGGCGTATGTGTTTTTTCCTGAATATATTCAGGAAAAAACGCATACGCCCTTTTTGGCCAAGTGCATCATTGTGGACGTTCTGCCTCTTTTCCTATGCTTTCAATGCAATTCCAGTCTACCTCCTGAAATCGGTTTCCTGCAATTCTGCCCCGCTTTCAAGTCCTCTTGGCAGCCTTACTTCAGTATATTTTTGGACGATAGCTGTCATTTATAACTCTGCAGGTTTGTGAATTACAGTGCCCCTGAGCTCCTTTCTTCAACTCGCTTTCTTGTGAGCTGGCCACAACACTGAAGGATTGCTTCAGGCCCTAATGTGGTTCCGGCACGGCACGCTGAGCATTTGGTTAATTCCTCTTCCTGGTGGGAAATGAGAGTTAAATTTGCCCGTCCAGACACCTCCAGCTAGTCTCTCATTGGTTCTCCCTATTCCTGTTCATCTTCCGCAGAAATTGCAAACTGGGCCAAACAGGAGGTTAAAGGCACTGACTCTCCAAGTCGGGAGAGTGTTAGTAAAGCGTCTGGAATGTTGCACCCGAGTACCAGGGGACGAGAACGGAGACATATTTGAACACGTCTCCCGATCACACGGTTGATCATACTCTGGGTTCCACATGCATATTTTAGCTGAAGGAAGAATCCCTTAAACCTGGAGAGTTGAGACCCGTGGAATGGGTACCATGCAATATGACTTCAAAGGGTCTTCATTTGCTCACCGAACCTCTCCAATCCTATCACTGCTGCGTTTATGCCCCTGTACACACGCTTGATTCTCTTTCGGAGACATAGCAATCCATAGGTTTTAAGATACTTACTAGTCAGGTACATTCTTAGGCGTTTAATATGGGGTGTTGAGTCCATTTCGTTGAGCAAGGAGTAGCTCTTGTCTATTCCATATTTGGCTTAAGGAACTTTATCTGTGCTCATTTCAATCTCTGGTTTTATGCAGCACCCCAACTCACCTTTCCCCTTAAGCAAGCATAAGTTGGTTTTCTAAATTTGAGACCCTGTTCTGTTTTGTAATCCAGTTCCTGTGTAGCCAAGTTTACATTCCGTGTATTAGAGATAGCTTATGATGTTTCTTTTTCTGCGTGACTTATTTCAGTTAGAATCATCATACCTGAATGCACTCATTATGCTGCTACGGGCCTGATGACATAGATGTCATTGCTGAGTGATATTGCATTGTACGTAAGTACCACAACTTCTTCATCCATTTTTCACTTTCTGCGATATTGAACTTGTACCGTAAACGAGGTTCTTGTAAACAGAGCCATCCCAAACTTTGGGGTGGCTGTGTCTTTTTGATTTTCATTTCCCTAAGCTATAGGACCATAAGTGGAAGTGCCCTAGGCTCTGTTGCTTTGTTTTTTAGATGTTTCAGGAAACACCATACACTTCTCCCGAGTGGCTGTTAGCAATTTACATCCCGCCCATCAGCATAACAAGGCTCCCAGTTCTCCATGGCCTGTCCTGCCTTTCTGGATTTTACACTTTTTTCAGATGGCCCTTTTGACCGGGGGGAAGTGAGACTTCATTGTAGTGCAGATTTCCTTTGCAAGCTTGCTTGGTTGGCCAAAAAGGGCGTATGCGTTTTTTCCTGAATATATTCAGGAAAAAAACGCATACGCCCTTTTTGGCCAAGTGCATCATTGTGGACGTTCTGCCTCTTTTCCTATGCTTTCAATGCAATTCCAGTCTACCTCCTGAAATCGGTTTCCTGCAATTCGGCCCCGCTTTCAAGTCCTCTTGGCAGCCTTACTTCAGTATATTTTTGGACGATAGCTGTCATTTATAACTCTGCAGGTTTGTGAATTACAGTGCCCCTGAGCTCCTTTCTTCAACTCGCTTTCTTGTGAGCTGGCCGCAACACCGCAGGATTGCTTCAGGCCCTCATGTGGTTCCGGCACGGCACGCTGAGCCTTTGGTTAATTCCTCTTCCTGGTGGGAAATGAGAGTTAAATTTGCCCGTCCAGACACCTCCAGCTAGTCTCTCATTGGTTCTCCCTATTCCTGTTCATCTTCCGCAGAAATTGCAAACTGGGCCAAACAGGAGTTTAAAGGCACTGACTCTCCAAGTCGGGAGAGTGTTAGTAAAGCGTCTGGAATGTTGCACCCGAGTACCAGGGGACGAGAACGGAGACATATTTGAACACGTCTCCCGATCACACGGTTGATCATACTCTGGGTTCCACATGCATGTTTTAGCTGAAGGAAGAATCCTCTAAACCTGGAGAGTTGAGACCCGTGGAATGGGTACCATGCAATATGACTTCAAAGGGTCTTCATTAGCTCACCGAACCTCTCCAATCCTATCACTGCTGCGTTTATGCCCCTGTACACACGCTTGATTCTCTTTCGGAGACATAGCAATCCATAGGTTTTAAGATACTTACTAGTCAGGTACATTCTTAGGCGTTTAATATGGGGTGTTGAGTCCATTTCGTTGAGCAAGGAGTAGCTCTTGTCTATTCCATATTTGGCTTAAGGAACTTTATCTGTGCTCATTTCAATCTCTGGTTTTATGCAGCACCCCAACTCACCTTTCCCCTTAAGCAAGCATAAGTTGGTTTTCTAAATTTGAGACCCTGTTCTGTTTTGTAATCCAGTTCCTGTGTAGCCAAGTTTACATTCCGTGTATTAGTGATATCTTATGATGTTTCTTTTTCTGTGTGACTTCTTTCAGTTAGAATCATCATACCTGAATGCACTCATTATGCTGCTACGGGCCTGATGACATAGATGTCATTGCTGAGTGATATTGCATTGTACGTAAGTACCACAACTTCTTCATCCATTTTTCACTTTCTGCGATATTGAACTTGTACCGTAAACGAGGTTCTTGTAAACAGAGCCGTCCCAAACTTTGGGGTGGCTGTGTCTTTTTGATTTTCATTTCCCTAAGCTATAGGACCATAAGTGGAAGTGCCCTAGGCTCTGTTGCTTTGTTTTTTAGATGTTTCAGGAAACACCATACACATCTCCCGATTGGCTGTTAGCAATTTACATCCCGCCCATCAGCATAACAAGGCTCCCAGTTCTCCATGGCCTGTCCTGCCTTTCTGGATTTTACACTTTTTTCAGATGGCCCTTTTGACCGGGGGGAAGTGAGACTTCATTGTAGTGCAGATTTCCTTTGCAAGCTTGCTTGGTTGGCCAAAAAGGGCGTATGCGTTTTTTCCTGAATATATTCAGGAAAAAACGCATACGCCCTTTTTGGCCAAGTACATCATTGTGGACGTTCTGCCTCTTTTCCTATGCTTTCAATGCAATTCCAGTCTACCTCCTGAAATCGGTTTCCTGCAATTCGGCCCCGCTTTCAAGTCCTCTTGGCAGCCTTACTTCAGTATATTTTTGGACGATAGCTGTCATTTATAACTCTGCAGGTTTGTGAATTACAGTGCCCCTGAGCTCCTTTCTTCAACTCGCTTTCTTGTGAGCTGGCCGCAACACCGCAGGATTGCTTCAGGCCCTAATGTGGTTCCGGCACGGCACGCTGAGCCTTTGGTTAATTCCTCTTCCTGGTGGGAAATGAGAGTTAAATTTGCCCATCCAGACACCTCCAGCTAGTCTCTCATTGGTTCTCCCTATTCCTTTTCATCTTCCGCAGAAATAGCAAACTGGGCCAAACAGGAGGTTAAAGGCACTGACTCTCCAAGTTGGGAGAGTGTTAGTAAAGCATCTGGAATGTTGCACCCGAGTACCAGGGGATGAGAACGGAGACATATTTGAACACGTCTCCCGATCACATGGTTGATCATACTCTGGGTTCCACATGCATGTTTTAGCTGAAGGAATAATCCTCTAAACCTGGAGAGTTGAGACCCGTGGAATGGGTACCGTGCAATATGACTTCAAAGGGTCTTCATTTGCTCACCGAACCTCTCCTATCCTATCACTGCTGCGTTTATGCCCCTGTACACACGCTTGATTCTCTTTCGGAGACATAGCAATCCATAGGTTTTAAGATACTTACTAGTCAGGTACATTCTTAGGCGTTTAATATGGGGTGTTGAGTCCATTTCGTTGAGCAAGGAGTAGCTCTTGTCTATTCCATATTTGGCTTAAGGAACTTTATCTGTGCTCATTTCAATCTCTGGTTTTATGCAGCACCCCAACTCACCTTTCCCCTTAAGCAAGCATAAGTTGGTTTTCTAAATTTGAGACCCTGTTCTGTTTTGTAATCCAGTTCCTGTGTAGCCAAGTTTACATTCCGTGTATTAGTGATAGCTTATGATGTTCCTTTTTCTGCGTGACTTATTTCAGTTAGAATCATCATACCTGAATCCACTCATTATGCTGCTACGGACCTGATGACATAGATGTCATTGCTGAGTGATATTGCATTGTACGTAAGTACCACAACTTCTTCATCCATTTTTCACTTTCTGCGATATTGAACTTGTACCGTAAACGAGGTTCTTGTAAACAGAGCCGTCCCAAACATTGGGGTGACTGTGTCTTTTTGATTTTCATTTCCCTAAGCTATAGGACCATAAGTGGAAGTGCCCTAGGCTCTGTTGCTTTGTTTTTTAGATGTTTCAGGAAACACCATACACTTCTCCCGATTGGCTGTTAGCAATTTACATCCCGCCCATCAGCATAACAAGGCTCCCAGTTCTCCATGGCCTGTCCTGCCTTTCTGGATTTTACACTTTTTTCAGATGGCCCTTTTGACCGGGGGGAAGAGAGACTTCATTGTAGTGCAGATTTCCTTTGCAAGCTTGCTTGGTTGGCCAAAAAGGGCGTATGCGTTTTTTCCTGAATATATTCAGGAGAAACGCATACGCCCTTTTTGGCCAAGTGCATCATTGTGGACGTTCTGCCTCTTTTCCTATGCTTTCAATGCAATTCCAGTCTACCTCCTGAAATCGGTTTCCTGCAATTCGGCCCCGCTTTCAAGTCCTCTTGGCAGCCTTACTTCAGTATATTTTTGGACGATAGCTGTCATTTATAACTCTGCAGGTTTGTGAATTACAGTGCCCCTGAGCTCCTTTCTTCAACTCGCTTTCTTGTGAGCTGGCCGCAACACCGCAGGATTGCTTCAGGCCCTAATGTGGTTCCGGCACGGCACGCTGAGCCTTTGGTTAATTCCTCTTCCTGGTGGGAAATGAGAGTTAAATTTGCCCGTCCAGACGCCTCCAGCTAGTCTCTCATTGGTTCTCCCTATTCCTGTTCATCTTCCGCAGAAATTGCAAACTGGGCCAAACAGGAGGTTAAAGGCACTGACTCTCCAAGTCGGGAGACTGTTAGTAAAGCGTCTGGAATGTTGCACCCGAGTACCAGGGGATGAGAACGGAGACATATTTGAACACGTCTCCCGATCACACGGTTGATCATACTCTGGGTTTCACATGCATGTTTTAGCTGAAGGAATAATCCTCTAAACCTGGAGAGTTGAGACCCGTGGAATGGGTACCGTGCAATATGACTTCAAAGGGTCTTCATTTGCTCACCGAACCTCTCCAATCCTATCACTGCTGCGTTTATGCCCCTGTACACATGCTTGATTCTCTTTCGGAGACATAGCAATCCATAGGTTTTAAGATACTTACTAGTCAGGTACATTCTTAGGCGTTTAATATGGGGTGTTGAGTCCATTTCGTTGAGCAAGGAGTAGCTCTTGTCTATTCCATATTTGGCTTAAGGAACTTTATCTGTGCTCATTTCAATCTCTGGTTTTATGCAGCACCCCAACTCACCTTTCCCCTTAAGCAAGCATAAGTTGGTTTTCTAAATTTGAGACCCTGTTCTGTTTTGTAATCCAGTTCCTGTGTAGCCAAGTTTACATTCCGTGTATTAGTGATAGCTTATGATGTTTCTTTTTCTGTGTGACTTATGTCAGTTAGAATCATCATACCTGAATGCACTCATTATGCTGCTACGGGCCTGATGACATAGATGTCATTGCTGAGTGATATTGCATTGTACGTAAGTACCACAACTTCTTCATCCATTTTTCACTTTCTGCGATATTGAACTTGTACCGTAAACGAGGTTCTTGTAAACAGAGCCGTCCCAAACTTTGGGGTGGCTGTGTCTTTTTGATTTTCATTTCCCTAAGCTATAGGACCATAAGTGGAAGTGCCCTAGGCTCTGTTGCTTTGTTTTTTAGATGTTTCAGGAAACACCATACACTTCTCCCGAGTGGCTGTTGGCAATTTACATCCCGCCCATCAGCATAACAAGGCTCCCAGTTCTCCATGGCCTGTCCTGCCTTTCTGGATTTTACACTTTTTTCAGATGGCCCTTTTGACCGGGGGGAAGTGAGACTTCATTGTAGTGCAGATTTCCTTTGCAAGCTTGCTTGGTTGGCCAAAAAGGGCGTATGCGTTTTTTCCTGAATATATTCAGGAAAAAACGCATACGCCCTTTTTGGCCAAGTGCATCATTGTGGACGTTCTGCCTCTTTTCCTATGCTTTCAATGCAATTCCAGTCTACCTCCTGAAATCGGTTTCCTGCAATTCTGCCCCGCTTTCAAGTCCTCTTGGCAGCCTTACTTCAGTATATTTTTGGACGATAGCTGTCATTTATAACTCTGCAGGTTTGTGAATTACAGTGCCCCTGAGCTCCTTTCTTCAACTCGCTTTCTTGTGAGCTGGCCGCAACACCGCAGGATTGCTTCAGGCCCTAATGTGGTTCCGGCACGGCACGCTGAGCCTTTGGTTAATTCCTCTTCCTGGTGGGAAATGAGAGTTAAATTTGCCCGTCCAGACGCCTCCAGCTAGTCTCTCATTGGTTCTCCCTATTCGTGTTCATCTTCCGCAGAAATTGCAAACTGGGCCAAACAGGAGGTTAAAGGCACTGACTCTCCAAGTCGGGAGAGTGTTAGTAAAGCGTCTGGAATGTTGCACCCGAGTACCAGGGGTCGATAACGGAGACATATTTGAAGACGTCTCCCGATCACAGGGTTGATCATACTCTGGGTTCCACATGCATGTTTTAGCTGAAGGAAGAATCCCTTAAACCTGGAGAGTTGAGACCCGTGGAATGGATACCATGCAATATGACTTCAAAGGGTCTTCATTTGCTCTCCGAACCTCTCCAATCCTATCACTGCTGCATTTATTCCCCTGTACACACGCTTGATTCTCTTTCAGAGACATAGCAATCCATAGGTTTTAAGATACTTACTAGTCAGGTACATACTTAGGCGTTTAATATGGGGTGTTGAGTCCATTTCGTTGAGCAAGGAGTAGCTCTTGTCTATTCCATATTTGGCTTAAGGAACTTACTCTGTGCTCATTTCAATCTCTGGTTTTATGCAGCACCCCAACTCACCTTTCCCCTTAAGCAAGCATAAGTTGGTTTTCTAAATTTGAGACCCTGTTCTGTTTTGTAATCCAGTTCCTGTGTAGCCAAGTTTACATTCCGTGTATTAGTGATATCTTATGATGTTTCTTTTTCTGCGTGACTTATTTCAGGTAGAATCATCATACCTGAATCCACTCATTATGCTGCTACGGGCCTGATGACATAGATGTCATTGCTGAGTGATATTGCATTGTACGTTAGTACCACAGCTTCTTCATCCATTTTTCACTTTCTGCGATATTGAACTTGTACCGTAAACGAGGTTCTTGTAAACAGAGCCGTCCCAAACTTTGGGGTGGCTGTGTCTTTTTGATTTTCATTTCCCTAAGCTATAGGACCATAAGTGGAAGTGCCCTAGGCTGTGTTGCTTTGTTTTTTAGATGTTTCAGGAAACACCATACACTTCTCCCGAGTGGCTGTTGACAATTTACATCCCGCCCATCAGCATAACAAGGCTCCCAGTTCTGCATGGCCTGTCCTGCCTTTCTGGATTTTACACTTTTTTCAGATGGCCCTTTTGACCAGGGGAAAGTGAGACTTCATTGTAGTGCAGATTTCCTTTGCAAGCTTGCTTGGTTGGCCAAAAAGTGCGTATGCGTTTTTTCCTGAATATATTCAGGAAAAAACGCATACGCACTTTTTGGCCAAGTGCATCATTGTGGACGTTCTGCCTCTTTTCCTATGCTTTCAATGCAATTCCAGTCTACCTCCTGAAATCGGTTTCCTGCAATTCTGCCCCGCTTTCAAGTCCTCTTGGCAGCCTTACTTCAGTATATTTTTGGACGATAGCTGTCATTTATAACTCTGCAGGTTTGTGAATTACAGTGCCCCTGAGCTCCTTTCTTCAACTCGCTTTCTTGTGAGCTGGCCGCAACACCGCAGGATTGCTTCAGGCCCTAATGTGGTTCCGGCACGGCACGCTGAGCCTTTGGTTAATTCCTCTTCCTGGTGGGAAATGAGAGTTAAATTTGCCCGTCCAGACACCTCCAGCTAGTCTCTCATTGGTTCTCCCTATTCCTGTTCATCTTCCGCAGAAATTGCAAACTGGGCCAAACAGGAGGTTAAAGGCACTGACTCTCCAAGTCGGGAGAGTGTTAGTAAAGCGTCTGGAATGTTGCACCCGAGTACCAGGGGACGAGAACGGAGACATATTTGAACACGTCTCCCGATCACACGGTTGATCATACTCTGGGTTCCACATGCATGTTTTAGCTGAAGGAAGAATCCCTTAAACCTGGAGAGTTGAGACCCGTGGAATGGGTACCATGCAATATGACTTCAAAGGGTCTTCATTTGCTCACCGAACCTCTCCAATCCTATCACTGCTGCGTTTATGCCCCTGTACACACGCTTGATTCTCTTTCGGAGACATAGCAATCCATAGGTTTTAAGATACTTACTAGTCAGGTACATTCTTAGGCGTTTAATATGGGGTGTTGAGTCCATTTCGTTGAGCAAGGAGTAGCTCTTGTCTATTCCATATTTGGCTTAAGGAACTTTATCTGTGCTCATTTCAATCTCTGGTTTTATGCAGCACCCCAACTCACCTTTCCCCTTAAGCAAGCATAAGTTGGTTTTCTAAATTTGAGACCCTGTTCTGTTTTGTAATCCAGTTCCTGTGTAGCCAAGTTTACATTCCGTGTATTAGTGATATCTTATGATGTTTCTTTTTCTGTGTGACTTCTTTCAGTTAGAATCATCATACCTGAATCCACTCATTATGCTGCTACGGGCCTGATGACATAGATGTCATTGCTGAGTGATATTGCATTGTACGTAAGTACCACAACTTCTTCATCCATTTTTCACTTTCTGCGATATTGAACTTGTACCGTAAACGAGGTTCTTGTAAACAGAGCCGTCCCAAACTTTGGGGTGGCTGTGTCTTTTTGATTTTCATTTCCCTAAGCTATAGGACCATAAGTGGAAGTGCCCTAGGCTCTGTTGCTTTGTTTTTTAGATGTTTCAGGAAACACCATACACTTCTCCCGAGTGGCTGTTGGCAATTTACATCCCGCCCATCAGCATAACAAGGCTCCCAGTTCTCCATGGCCTGTCCTGCCTTTCTGGATTTTACACTTTTTTCAGATGGCCCTTTTGACCGGGGGGAAGTGAGACTTCATTGTAGTGCAGATCTCCTTTGCAAGCTTGCTTGGTTGGCCAAAAAGGGCGTATGCGTTTTTTCCTGAATATATTCAGGAAAAAACGCATACGCCCTTTTTGGCCAAGTGCATCATTGTGGACGTTCTGCCTCTTTTCCTATGCTTTCAATGCAATTCCAGTCTACCTCCTGAAATCGGTTTCCTGCAATTCTGCCCCGCTTTCAAGTCCTCTTGGCAGCCTTACTTCAGTATATTTTTGGACGATAGCTGTCATTTATAACTCTGCAGGTTTGTGAATTACAGTGCCCCTGAGCTCCTTTCTTCAACTCGCTTTCTTGTGAGCTGGCCGCAACACCGCAGGATTGCTTCAGGCCCTAATGTGGTTCCGGCACGGCACGCTGAGCCTTTGGTTAATTGCTCTTCCTGGTGGGAAATGAGAGTTAAATTTGCCCGTCCAGACACCTCCAGCTAGTCTCTCATTGGTTCTCCCTATTCCTGTTCATCTTCCGCAGAAATTGCAGACTGGGCCAAACAGGAGGTTAAAGGCACTGACTCTCCAAGTCGGGAGAGTGTTAGTAAAGAGTCTGGAATGTTGCACCCGAGTACCAGGGGTCGATAACGGAGACATATTTGAAGACGTCTCCCGATCACAGGGTTGATCATACTCTGGGTTCCACATGCATGTTTTAGCTGAAGGAAGAATCCCTTAAACCTGGAGAGTTGAGACCCGTGGAATGGATACCATGCAATATGACTTCAAAGGGTCTTCATTTGCTCTCCGAACCTCTCCAATCCTATCACTGCTGCATTTATTCCCCTGTACACACGCTTGATTCTCTTTCAGAGACATAGCAATCCATAGGTTTTAAGATACTTACTAGTCAGGTACATACTTAGGCGTTTAATATGGGGTGTTGAGTCCATTTCGTTGAGCAAGGAGTAGCTCTTGTCTATTCCATATTTGGCTTAAGGAACTTACTCTGTGCTCATTTCAATCTCTGGTTTTATGCAGCACCCCAACTCACCTTTCCCCTTAAGCAAGCATAAGTTGGTTTTCTAAATTTGAGACCCTCTTCTGTTTTGGAATCCAGTTCCTGTGTAGCCAAATTTACATTCCGTGTATTAGTGATATCTTATGATGTTTCTTTTTCTGCGTGACTTATTTCAGGTAGAATCATCATACCTGAATCCTCTCATTATGCTGCTACGGGCCTGATGACATAGATGTCATTGCTGAGTGATATTGCATTGTACGTTAGTACCACAGCTTCTTCATCCATTTTTCACTTTCTGCGATATTGAACTTGTACCGTAAATGAGGTTCTTGTAAACAGAGCCGTCCCAAACTTTGGGGTGGCTGTGTCTTTTTGATTTTCATTTCCCTAAGCTATAGGACCATAAGTGGAAGTGCCCTAGGCTGTGTTGCTTTGTTTTTTAGATGTTTCAGGAAACACCATACACTTCTCCCGAGTGGCTGTTGGCAATTTACATCCCGCCCATCAGCATAACAAGGCTCCCAGTTCTCCATGGCCTGTCCTGCCTTTCTGGATTTTACACTTTTTTCAGATGGCCCTTTTGACCAGGGGAAAGTGAGACTTCATTGTAGTGCAGATTTCCTTTGCAAGCTTGCTTGGTTGGCCAAAAAGTGCGTATGCGTTTTTTCCTGAATATATTCAGGAAAAAACGCATACGCCCTTTTTGGCCAAGTGCATCATTGTGGACGTTCTGCCTCTTTTCCTATGCTTTCAATGCAATTCCAGTCTACCTCCTGAAATCGGTTTCCTGCAATTCTGCCCCGCTTTCAAGTCCTCTTGGCAGCCTTACTTCAGTATATTTTTGGACGATAGCTGTCATTTATAACTCTGCAGGTTTGTGAATTACAGTGCCCCTGAGCTCCTTTCTTCAACTCGCTTTCTTGTGAGCTGGCCGCAACACCGCAGGATTGCTTCAGGCCCTAATGTGGTTCCGGCACGGCACGCTGAGCCTTTGGTTAATTCCTCTTCCTGGTGGGAAATGAGAGTTAAATTTGCCCGTCCAGACACCTCCAGCTAGTCTCTCATTGGTTCTCCCTATTCCTGTTCATCTTCCGCAGAAATTGCAAACTGGGCCAAACAGGAGGTTAAAGGCACTGACTCTCCAAGTCGGGAGAGTGTTAGTAAAGCGTCTGGAATGTTGCACCCGAGTACCAGGGGACGAGAACGGAGACATATTTGAACACGTCTCCCGATCACACGGTTGATCATACTCTGGGTTCCACATGCATGTTTTAGCTGAAGGAAGAATCCCTTAAACCTGGAGAGTTGAGACCCGTGGAATGGGTACCATGCAATATGACTTCAAAGGGTCTTCATTTGCTCACCGAACCTCTCCAATCCTATCACTGCTGCGTTTATGCCCCTGTACACACGCTTGATTCTCTTTCGGAGACATAGCAATCCATAGGTTTTAAGATACTTACTAGTCAGGTACATTCTTAGGCGTTTAATATGGGGTGTTGAGTCCATTTCGTTGAGCAAGGAGTAGCTCTTGTCTATTCCATATTTGGCTTAAGGAACTTTATCTGTGCTCATTTCAATCTCTGGTTTTATGCAGCACCCCAACTCACCTTTCCCCTTAAGCAAGCATAAGTTGGTTTTCTAAATTTGAGACCCTGTTCTGTTTTGTAATCCAGTTCCTGTGTAGCCAAGTTTACATTCCGTGTATTAGTGATATCTTATGATGTTTCTTTTTCTGTGTGACTTCTTTCAGTTAGAATCATCATACCTGAATCCACTCATTATGCTGCTACGGGCCTGATGACATAGATGTCATTGCTGAGTGATATTGCATTGTACGTAAGTACCACAACTTCTTCATCCATTTTTCACTTTCTGCGATATTGAACTTGTACCGTAAACGAGGTTCTTGTAAACAGAGCCGTCCCAAACTTTGGGGTGGCTGTGTCTTTTTGATTTTCATTTCCCTAAGCTATAGGACCATAAGTGGAAGTGCCCTAGGCTCTGTTGCTTTGTTTTTTAGATGTTTCAGGAAACACCGTACACTTCTCCCGAGTGGCTGTTGGCAATTTACATCCCGCCCATCAGCATAACAAGGCTCCCAGTTCTCCATGGCCTGTCCTGCCTTTCTGGATTTTACACTTTTTTCAGATGGCCCTTTTGACCGGGGGGAAGTGAGACTTCATTGTAGTGCAGATTTCCTTTGCAAGCTTGCTTGGTTGGCCAAAAAGGGCATATGCGTTTTTTCCTGAATATATTCAGGAAAAAACGCATACGCCCTTTTTGGCCAAGTGCATCATTGTGGACGTTCTGCCTCTTTTCCTATGCTTTCAATGCAATTCCAGTCTACCTCCTGAAATCGGTTTCCTGCAATTCTGCCCCGCTTTCAAGTCCTCTTGGCAGCCTTACTTCAGTATATTTTTGGACGATAGCTGTCATTTATAACTCTGCAGGTTTGTGAATTACAGTGCCCCTGAGCTCCTTTCTTCAACTCGCTTTCTTGTGAGCTGGCCGCAACACCGCAGGATTGCTTCAGGCCCTAATGTGGTTCCGGCACGGCACGCTGAGCCTTTGGTTAATTCCTCTTCCTGGTGGGAAATGAGAGTTAAATTTGCCCGTCCAGACGCCTCCAGCTAGTCTCTCATTGGTTCTCCCTATTCCTGTTCATCTTCCGCAGAAATTGCAAACTGGGCCAAACAGGAGGTTAAAGGCACTGACTCTCCAAGTCGGGAGAGTGTTAGTAAAGCGTCTGGAATGTTGCACCCGAGTACCAGGGGATGAGAACGGAGACATATTTGAACACGTCTCCCGATCACACGGTTGATCATACTCTGGGTTCCACATGCATGTTTTAGCTGAAGGAATAATCCTCTAAACCTGGAGAGTTGAGACCCGTGGAATGGGTACCGTGCAATATGACTTCAAAGGGTCTTCATTTGCTCACCGAACCTCTTCAATCCTATCACTGCTGCGTTTATGCCCCTGTACACATGCTTGATTCTCTTTCGGAGACATAGCAATCCATAGGTTTTAAGATACTTACTAGTCAGGTACATTCTTAGGCGTTTAATATGGGGTGTTGAGTCCATTTCGTTGAGCAAGGAGTAGCTCTTGTCTATTCCATATTTGGCTTCAGGAACTTTATCTGTGCTCATTTCAATCTCTGGTTTTATGCAGCACCCCAACTCACCTTTCCCCTTAAGCAAGCATAAGTTGGTTTTCTAAATTTGAGACCCTGTTCTGTTTTGTAATCCAGTTCCTGTGTAGCCAAGTTTACATTCCGTGTATTAGTGATAGCTTATGATGTTTCTTTTTCTGTGTGACTTATGTCAGTTAGAATCATCATACCTGAATGCACTCATTATGCTGCTACGGGCCTGATGACATAGATGTCATTGCTGAGTGATATTGCATTGTACGTAAGTACCACAACTTCTTCATCCATTTTTCACTTTCTGCGATATTGAACTTGTACCGTAAACTAGGTTCTTGTAAACAGAGCCATCCCAAACTTTGGGGTGGCTGTGTCTTTTTGATTTTCATTTCCCTAAGCTATAGGACCATAAGTGGAAGTGCCCTAGGCTCTGTTGCTTTGTTTTTTAGATGTTTCAGGAAACACCATACACTTATCCCGATTGGCTGTTAGCAATTTACATCCCGCCCATCAGCATAACAAGGCTCCCAGTTCTCCATGGCCTGTCCTGCCTTTCTGGATTTTACACTTTTTTCAGATGGCCCTTTTGACCGGGGGGAAGTGAGACTTCATTGTAGTGCAGATTTCCTTTGCAAGCTTGCTTGGTTGGCCAAAAAGGGCGTATGCGTTTTTTCCTGAATATATTCAGGAAAAAACGCATACGCCCTTTTTGGCCAAGTGCATCATTGTGGACGTTCTGCCTCTTTTCCTATGCTTTAAATGCAATTCCAGTGTACCTCCTGAAATCGGTTTCCTGCAATTCTGCCCTGCTTTCAAGTCCTCTTGGCAGCCTTACTTCAGTATATTTTTGGACGATAGCTGTCATTTATAACTCTGCAGGTTTGTGAATTACAGGGCCCCTGAGCTCCTTTCTTCAACTCGCTTTCTTGTGAGCTGGCCGCAACACCGCAGGATTGCTTCAGGCCCTAATGTGGTTCCGGCACGGCACGCTGAGCCTTTGGTTAATTCCTCTTCCTGGTGGGAAATGAGAGTTAAATTTGCCCGTCCAGACGCCTCCAGCTAGTCTCTCATTGGTTCTCCCTATTCCTGTTCATCTTCTGCAGAAATTGCAAACTGGGCCAAACAGGAGGTTAAAGGCACTGACTCTCCAAGTCGGGAGAGTGTTAGTAAAGCGTCTGGAATGTTGCACCCGAGTACCAGGGGACGAGAACGGAGACATATTTCAACACGTCTCCCGATCACACGGTTGATCATACTCTGGGTTCCACATGCATGTTTTAGCTGAAGGAAGAATCCCTTAAACCTGGAGAGTTGAGACCCGTGGAATGGGTACCATGCAATATGACTTCAAAGGGTCTTCATTTGCTCACCGAACCTCTCCAATCCTATCACTGCTGCGTTTATGCCCCTGTACACACGCTTGATTCTCTTTCAGAGACATAGCAATCCATAGGTTTTAAGATACTTACTAGTCAGGTACATTCTTAGGCGTTTAATATGGGGTGTTGAGTCCATTTCGTTGAGCAAGGAGTAGCTCTTGTCTATTCCATATTTGGCTTAAGGAACTTTATCTGTGCTCATTTCAATCTCTGGTTTTATGCAGCACCCCAACTCACCTTTCCCCTTAAGCAAGCATAAGTTGGTTTTCTAAATTTGAGACCCTGTTCTGTTTTGTAATCCAGTTCCTGTGTAGCCAAGTTTACATTCCGTGTATTAGTGATATCTTATGATGTTTCTTTTTCTGTGTGACTTCTTTCAGTTAGAATCATCATACCTGAATCCACTCATTATGCTGCTACGGGCCTGATGACATAGATGTCATTGCTGAGTGATATTGCATTGTACGTAAGTACCACAACTTCTTCATCCATTTTTCACGTTCTGCGACATTGAACTTGTACCGTAAACGAGGTTCTTGTAAACAGAGCCGTCCCAAACTTTGGGGTGGCTGTGTCTTTTTGATTTTCATTTCCCTAAGCTATAGGACCATAAGTGGAAGTGCCCTAGGCTCTGTTGCTTTGTTTTTTAGACGTTTCAGGAAACACCATACACTTCCCCGAGTGGCTGTTGGCAATTTACATCCCGCCCATCAGCATAACAAGGCTCCCAGTTCTCCATGGCCTGTCCTGCCTTTCTGGATTTTACACTTTTTTCAGATGGCCCTTTTGACCGGGGGGAAGTGAGACTTCATTGTAGTGCAGATTTCCTTTGCAAGCTTGCTTGGTTGGCCAAAAAGGGCGTATGCGTTTTTTCCTGAATATATTCAGGAAAAAACGCATACGCCCTTTTTGGCCAAGTGCATCATTGTGGACGTTCTGCCTCTTTTCCTATGCTTTCAATGCAATTCCAGTCTACCTCCTGAAATCGGTTTCCTGCAATTCTGCCCCGCTTTCAAGTCCTCTTGGCAGCCTTACTTCAGTATATTTTTGGACGATAGCTGTCATTTATAACTCTGCAGGTTTGTGAATTACAGTGCCCCTGAGCTCCTTTCTTCAACTCGCTTTCTTGTGAGCTGGCCGCAACACCGAAGGATTGCTTCAGGCCCTAATCTGGTTCCGGCACGGCACGCTGAGCCTTTGGTTAATTCCTCTTCCTGGTGGGAAATGAGAGTTAAATTTGCCCGTCCAGACGCCTCCAGCTAGTCTCTCATTGGTTCTCCCTATTCCTGTTCATCTTCCGCAGAAATTGCAAACTGGGCCAAACAGGAGGTTAAAGGCACTGACTCTCCAAGTCGGGAGAGTGTTAGTAAAGCGTCTGGAATGTTGCACCCGAGTACCAGGGGACGAGAACGGAGACATATTTGAAGACGTCTCCCGATCACACGGTTGATCATACTCTGGGTTCCACATGCATGTTTTAGCTGAAGGAAGAATCCCTTAAACCTGGAGAGTTGAGACCCGTGGAATGGGTACCATGCAATATGACTTCAAAGGGTCTTCATTTGCTCACCGAACCTCTCCAATCCTATCACTGCTGCGTTTATGCCCCTGTACACACGCTTGATTCTCTTTCGGAGACATAGCAATCCATAGGTTTTAAGATACTTACTAGTCAGGTACATTCTTAGGCGTTTAATATGGGGTGTTGAGTCCATTTCGTTGAGCAAGGAGTAGCTCTTGTCTATTCCATATTTGGCTTAAGGAACTTTATCTGTGCTCATTTCAATCTCTGGTTTTATGCAGCACCCCAACTCACCTTTCCCCTTAAGCAAGCATAAGTTGGTTTTCTAAATTTGAGACCCTGTTCTGTTTTGGAATCCAGTTCCTGTGTAGCCAAGTTTACATTCCGTGTATTAGTGATATCTTATGATGTTTCTTTTTCTGTGTGACTTCTTTCAGTTAGAATCATCATACCTGAATGCACTCATTATGCTGCTACGGGCCTGATGACATAGATGTCATTGCTGAGTGATATTGCATTGTACGTAAGTACCACAACTTCTTCATCCATTTTTCACTTTCTGCGATATTGAACTTGTACCGTAAACGAGGTTCTTGTAAACAGAGCCGTCCCAAACTTTGGGGTGGCTGTGTCTTTTTGATTTTCATTTCCCTAAGCTATAGGACCATAAGTGGAAGTGCCCTAGGCTCTGTTGCTTTGTTTTTTAGATGTTTCAGGAAACACCATACACTTCTCCCGAGTGGCTGTTGGCAATTTACATCCCGCCCATCAGCATAACAAGGCTCCCAGTTCTCCATGGCCTGTCCTGCCTTTCTGGATTTTACACTTTTTTCAGATGGCCCTTTTGACCGGGGGGAAGTGAGACTTCATTGTAGTGCAGATTTCCTTTGCAAGCTTGCTTGGTTGGCCAAAAAGGGCGTATGCGTTTTTTCCTGAATATATTCAGGAAAAAACGCATACGCCCTTTTTGGCCAAGTGCATCATTGTGGACGTTCTGCCTCTTTTCCTATGCTTTCAATGCAATTCCAGTCTACCTCCTGAAATCGGTTTCCTGCAATTCTGCCCCGCTTTCAAGTCCTCTTGGCAGCCTTACTTCAGTATATTTTTGGACGATAGCTGTCATTTATAACTCTGCAGGTTTGTGAATTACAGTGCCCCTGAGCTCCTTTCTTCAACTCGCTTTCTTGTGAGCTGGCCGCAACACCACAGGATTGCTTCAGGCCCTAATCTGGTTCCGGCACGGCACGCTGAGACTTTGGTTAATTGCTCTTCCTGGTGGGAAATGAGAGTTAAATTTGCCCGTCCAGACACCTCCAGCTAGTCTCTCATTGGTTCTCCCTATTCCTGTTCATCTTCCGCAGAAATTGCAAACTGGGCCAAACAGGAGGTTAAAGGCACTGACTCTCCAAGTCGGGAGAGTGTTAGTAAAGAGTATGGAATGTTGCACCCGAGGACCAGGGGTCGAGAACGGAGACATATTTGAAGACGTCTCCCGATCACAGGGTTGATCATACTCTGGGTTCCACATGCATGTTTTAGCTGAAGTAAGAATCCCTTAAACCTGGAGAGTTGAGACCCGTGGAATGTATACCATGCAATATGACTTCAAAGGGTCTTCATTTGCTCTCCGAACCTCTCCAATCCTATCACTGCTGCGTTTATTCCCCTGTACACACGCTTGATTCTCTTTCAGAGACATAGCAATCCATAGGTTTTAAGATACTTACTAGTCAGGTACATTCTTAGGCGTTTAATATGGGGTGTTGAGTCCATTTCGTTGAGCAAGGAGTAGCTCTTGTCTATTCCATATTTGGCTTAAGGAACTTACTCTGTGCTCATTTCAATCTCTGGTTTTATGCAGCACCCCAACTCACCTTTCCCCTTAAGCAAGCATAAGTTGGTTTTCTAAATTTGAGACCCTGTTCTGTTTTGTAATCCAGTTCCTGTGTAGCCAAGTTTACATTCCGTGTATTAGTGATATCTTATGATGTTTCTTTTTCTGCGTGACTTATTTCAGGTAGAATCATCATACCTGAATCCTCTCATTATGCTGCTACGGGCCTGATGACATAGATGTCATTGCTGAGTGATATTGCATTGTACGTTAGTACCACAGCTTCTTCATCCATTTTTCACTTTCTGCGATATTGAACTTGTACCGTAAACGAGGTTCTTGTAAACAGAGCCGTCCCAAACTTTGGGGTGGCTGTGTCTTTTTGATTTTCATTTCCCTAAGCTATAGGACCATAAGTGAAAGTGCCCTAGGCTGTGTTGCTTTGTTTTTTAGATGTTTCAGGAAACACCATACACTTCTCCCGAGTGGCTGTTGGCAATTTACATCCCGCCCATCAGCATAACAAGGCTCCCAGTTCTCCATGGCCTGTCCTGCCTTTCTGGATTTTACACTTTTTTCAGATGGCCCTTTTGACCAGGGGAAAGTGAGACTTCATTGTAGTGCAGATTTCCTTTGCAAGCTTGCTTGGTTGGCCAAAAAGTGCGTATGCATTTTTTCCTGAATATATTCAGGAAAAAACGCATACGCCCTTTTTGGCCAAGTGCATCATTGTGGACGTTCTGCCTCTTTTCCTATGCTTTAAATGCAATTCCAGTCTACCTCCTGAAATCGGTTTCCTGCAACTCTGCCCCGCTTTCAAGTCCTCTTGGCAGCCTTACTTCAGTATATTTTTGGACGATAGCTGTCATTTATAACTCTGCAGGTTTGTGAATTACAGTGCCCCTGAGCTACTTTCTTCAACTCGCTTTCTTGTGAGCTGGCCACAACACCGCAGGATTGCTTCAGGCCCTAATCTGGTTCCGGCACGGCACGCTGAGCCTTTGCTTAATTGCTCTTCCTTGTGGGTAATGAGAGTTAAATTTGCCCGTCCAGACACCTCCAGCTAGTCTCTCATTGGTTCTCCCTATTCCTGTTCATCTTCCGCAGAAATTGCAAACTGGGCCAAACAGGAGGTTAAAGGCACTGACTCTCCAAGTCGGGAGAGTGTTAGTAAAGCGTCTGGAATGTTGCACCCGAGTACCAGGGGACGAGAACGGAGACATATTTGAACACGTCTCCCGATCACACGGTTGATCATACTCTGGGTTCCACATGCATGTTTTAGCTGAAGGAAGAATCCCTTAAACCTGGAGAGTTGAGACCCGTGGAATGGGTACCATGCAATATGACTTCAAAGGGTCTTCATTTGCTCACCGAACCTCTCCAATCCTATCACTGCTGCGTTTATGCCCCTGTACACACGCTTGATTCTCTTTCGGAGACATAGCAATCCATAGGTTTTAAGATACTTACTAGTCAGGTACATTCTTAGGCGTTTAATATGGGGTGTTGAGTCCATTTCGTTGAGCAAGGAGTAGCTCTTGTCTATTCCATATTTGGCTTAAGGAACTTTATCTGTGCTCATTTCAATCTCTGGTTTTATGCAGCACCCCAACTCACCTTTCCCCTTAAGCAAGCATAAGTTGGTTTTCTAAATTTGAGACCCTGTTCTGTTTGGTAATCCAGTTCCTGTGTAGCCAAGTTTACATTCCGTGTATTAGTGATATCTTATGATGTTTCTTTTTCTGTGTGACTTCTTTCAGTTAGAATCATCATACCTGAATCCACTCATTATGCTGCTACGGGCCTGATGACATAGATGTCATTGCTGAGTGATATTGCATTGTACGTAAGTACCACAACTTCTTCATCCATTTTTCACTTTCTGCGATATTGAACTTGTACCGTAAACGAGGTTCTTGTAAACAGAGCCATCCCAAACTTTGGGGTGGCTGTGTCTTTTTGATTTTCATTTCCCTAAGCTATAGGACCATAAGTGGAAGTGCCCTAGGCTCTGTTGCTTTGTTTTTTAGATGTTTCAGGAAACACCATACACTTCTCCCGAGTGGCTGTTGGCAATTTACATCCCACCCATCAGCATAACAAGGCTCCCAGTTCTCCATGGCCTGTCCTGCCTTTCTGGATTTTACACTTTTTTCAGATGGCCCTTTTGACCGGGGGGAAGTGAGACTTCATTGTAGTGCAGATTTCCTTTGCAAGCTTGCTTGGTTGGCCAAAAAGGGCGTATGCGTTTTTTCCTGAATATATTCAGGAAAAAACGCATACGCCCTTTTTGGCCAAGTGCATCATTGTGGACGTTCTGCCTCTTTTCCTATGCTTTCAATGCAATTCCAGTCTACCTCCTGAAATCGGTTTCCTGCAATTCTGCCCCGCTTTCAAGTCCTCTTGGCAGCCTTACTTCAGTATATTTTTGGACGATAGCTGTCACTTATAACTCTGCAGGTTTGTGAATTACAGTGCCCCTGAGCTCCTTTCTTCAACTCGCTTTCTTGTGAGCTGGCCGCAACACCACAGGATTGCTTCAGGCCCTAATCTGGTTCCGGCACGGCACGCTGAGCCTGTGGTTAATTCCTCTTCCTGGTGGGAAATGAGAGTTAAATTTGCCCGTCCAGACACCTCCAGCTAGTCTCTCATTGGTTCTCCCTATTCCTGTTCATCTTCCGCAGAAATTGCAAACTGGGCCAAACAGGAGGTTAAAGGCACTGACTCTCCAAGTCGGGAGAGTGTTAGTAAAGCTTCTGGAATGTTGCACCCGAGTACCAGGGGACGAGAACGGAGACATATTTGAACACGTCTCCCGATCACACGGTTGATCATACTCTGGGTTCCACATGCATGTTTTAGCTGAAGGAAGAATCCCTTAAACCTGGAGAGTTGAGACCCGTGGAATGGGTACCATGCAATATGACTTCAAAGGGTCTTCATTTGCTCACCGAACCTCTCCAATCCTATCACTGCTGCGTTTATGCCCCTGTACACACGCTTGATTCTCTTTCGGAGACATAGCAATCCATAGGTTTTAAGATACTTACTAGTCAGGTACATTCTTAGGCGTTTAATATGGGGTGTTGAGTCCATTTCGTTGAGCAAGGAGTAGCTCTTGTCTATTCCATATTTGGCTTAAGGAACTTTATCTGTGCTCATTTCAATCTCTGGTTTTATGCAGCACCCCAACTCACCTTTCCCCTTAAGCAAGCATAAGTTGGTTTTCTAAATTTGAGACCCTGTTCTGTTTTGTAATCCAGTTCCTGTGTAGCCAAGTTTACATTCCGTGTATTAGTGATATCTTATGATGTTTCTTTTTCTGTGTGACTTCTTTCAGTTAGAATCATCATACCTGAATCCACTCATTATGCTGCTACGGGCCTGATGACATAGATGTCATTGCTGAGTGATATTGCATTGTACGTAAGTACCACAACTTCTTCATCCATTTTTCACTTTCTGCGATATTGAACTTGTACCGTAAACGAGGTTCTTGTAAACAGAGCCGTCCCAAACTTTGGGGTGGCTGTGTCTTTTTGATTTTCATTTCCCTAAGCTATAGGACCATAAGTGGAAGTGCCCTAGGCTCTGTTGCTTTGTTTTTTAGATGTTTCAGGAAACACCATACACTTCTCCCGAGTGGCTGTTGGCAATTTACATCCCGCCCATCAGCATAACAAGGCTCCCAGTTCTCCATGGCCTGTCCTGCCTTTCTGGATTTTACACTTTTTTCAGATGGCCCTTTTGACCGGGGGGAAGTGAGACTTCATTGTAGTGCAGATTTCCTTTGCAAGCTTGCTTGGTTGGCCAAAAAGGGCGTATGCGTTTTTTCCTGAATATATTCAGGAAAAAACGCATACGCCCTTTTTGGCCAAGTGCATCATTGTGGACGTTCTGCCTCTTTTCCTATGCTTTCAATGCAATTCCAGTCTACCTCCTGAAATCGGTTTCCTGCAATTCTGCCCCACTTTCAAGTCCTCTTGGCAGCCTTACTTCAGTATATTTTTGGACGATAGCTGTCATTTATAACTCTGCAGGTTTGTGAATTACAGTGCCCCTGAGCTCCTTTCTTCAACTCGCTTTCTTGTGAGCTGGCCGCAACACCGAAGGATTGCTTCAGGCCCTAATCTGGTTCCGGCACGGCACGCTGAGCCTTTGGTTAATTGCTCTTCCTGGTGGGAAATGAGAGTTAAATTTGCCCGTCCAGACACCTCCAGCTAGGCTCTCATTGGTTCTCCCTATTCCTGTTCATCTTCCGCAGAAATTGCAGACTGGGCCAAACAGGAGGTTAAAGGCACTGACTCTCCAAGTCGGGAGAGTGTTAGTAAAGCATCTGGAATGTTGCACCCGAGTACCAGGGGACGAGAACGGAGACATATTTGAACACGTCTCCCGATCACACGGTTGATCATACTCTGGGTTCCACATGCATGTTTTAGCTGAAGGAAGAATCCCTTAAACCTGGAGAGTTGAGACCCGTGGAATGGGTACCATGCAATATGACTTCAAAGGGTCTTCATTTGCTCACCGAACCTCTCCAATCCTATCACTGCTGCGTTTATGCCCCTGTACACACGCTTGATTCTCTTTCGGAGACATAGCAATCCATAGGTTTTAAGATACTGACTAGTCAGGTACATTCTTAGGCGTTTAATATGGGGTGTTGAGTCCATTTCGTTGAGCAAGGAGTAGCTCTTGTCTATTCCATATTTGGCTTAAGGAACTTTATCTGTGCTCATTTCAATCTCTGGTTTTATGCAGCACCCCAACTCACCTTTCCCCTTAAGCAAGCATAAGTTGGTTTTCTAAATTTGAGACCCTGTTCTGTTTTGTAATCCAGTTCCTGTGTAGCCAAGTTTACATTCCGTGTATTAGTGATATCTTATGATGTTTCTTTTTCTGTGTGACTTCTTTCAGTTAGAATCATCATACCTGAATCCACTCATTATGCTGCTACGGGCCTGATGACATAGATGTCATTGCTGAGTGATATTGCATTGTACGTAAGTACCACAACTTCTTCATCCATTTTTCACTTTCTGCGATATTGAACTTGTACCGTAAACGAGGTTCTTGTAAACAGAGCCGTCCCAAACTTTGGGGTGGCTGTGTCTTTTTGATTTTCATTTCCCTAAGCTATAGGACCATAAGTGGAAGTGCCCTAGGCTCTGTTGCTTTGTTTTTTAGATGTTTCAGGAAACACCATACACTTCTCCCGAGTGGCTGTTGGCAATTTACATCCCGCCCATCAGCATAACAAGGCTCCCAGTTCTCCATGGCCTGTCCTGCCTTTCTGGATTTTACACTTTTTTCAGATGGCCCTTTTGACCGGGGGGAAGTGAGACTTCATTGTAGTGCAGATTTCCTTTGCAAGCTTGCTTGGTTGGCCAAAAAGGGCGTATGCGTTTTTTCCTGAATATATTCAGGAAAAAACGCATACGCCCTTTTTGGCCAAGTGCATCATTGTGGACGTTCTGCCTCTTTTCCTATGCTTTCAATGCAATTCCAGTCTACCTCCTGAAATCGGTTTCCTGCAATTCGGCCCCGCTTTCAAGTCCTCTTGGCAGCCTTACTTCAGTATATTTTTGGACGATAGCTGTCACTTATAACTCTGCAGGTTTGTGAATTACAGTGCCCCTGAGCTCCTTTCTTCAACTCGCTTTCTTGTGAGCTGGCCGCAACACCACAGGATTGCTTCAGGCCCTAATCTGGTTCCGGCACGGCACGCTGAGCCTGTGGTTAATTCCTCTTCCTGGTGGGAAATGAGAGTTAAATTTGCCCGTCCAGACACCTCCAGCTAGTCTCTCATTGGTTCTCCCTATTCCTGTTCATCTTCCGCAGAAATTGCAAACTGGGCCAAACAGGAGGTTAAAGGCACTGACTCTCCAAGTCGGGAGAGTGTTAGTAAAGCTTCTGGAATGTTGCACCCGAGTACCAGGGGACGAGAACGGAGACATATTTGAACACGTCTCCCGATCACACGGTTGATCATACTCTGGGTTCCACATGCATGTTTTAGCTGAAGGAAGAATCCCTTAAACCTGGAGAGTTGAGACCCGTGGAATGGGTACCATGCAATATGACTTCAAAGGGTCTTCATTTGCTCACCGAACCTCTCCAATCCTATCACTGCTGCGTTTATGCCCCTGTACACACGCTTGATTCTCTTTCGGAGACATAGCAATCCATAGGTTTTAAGATACTTACTAGTCAGGTACATTCTTAGGCGTTTAATATGGGGTGTTGAGTCCATTTCGTTGAGCAAGGAGTAGCTCTTGTCTATTCCATATTTGGCTTAAGGAACTTTATCTGTGCTCATTTCAATCTCTGGTTTTATGCAGCACCCCAACTCACCTTTCCCCTTAAGCAAGCATAAGTTGGTTTTCTAAATTTGAGACCCTGTTCTGTTTTGTAATCCAGTTCCTGTGTAGCCAAGTTTACATTCCGTGTATTAGTGATATCTTATGATGTTTCTTTTTCTGTGTGACTTCTTTCAGTTAGAATCATCATACCTGAATCCACTCATTATGCTGCTACGGGCCTGATGACATAGATGTCATTGCTGAGTGATATTGCATTGTACGTAAGTACCACAACTTCTTCATCCATTTTTCACTTTCTGCGATATTGAACTTGTACCGTAAACGAGGTTCTTGTATACAGAGCCGTCCCAAATTTGGGGTGGCTGTGTCTTTTTGATTTTCATTTCCCTAAGCTATAGGACCATAAGTGGAAGTGCCCTAGGCTCTGTTGCTTTGTTTTTTAGATGTTTCAGGAAACACATACACTTCTCCCGAGTGGCTGTTGGCAATATACATTCCGCCCATCAGCATAACAAGGCTCCCAGTTCTCCATGGCCTGTCCTGCCTTTCTGGATTTTACACTTTTTCAGATGGCCCTTTTGACCGGGGGGAAGTGAGACTTCATTGTAGTGCAGATTTCCTTTGCAAGCTTGCTTGGTTGGCCAAAAAGGGCGTATGCGTTTTTTCCTGAATATATTCAGGAAAAAACGCATACGCCCTTTTTGGCCAAGTGCATCATTGTGGACGTTCTGCCTCTTTTCCTATGCTTTCAATGCAATTCCAGTCTACCTCCTGAAATCGGTTTCCTGCAATTCTGCCCCGCTTTCGAGTCCTCTTGGCAGCCTTACTTCAGTATATTTTTGGACGATAGCTGTCATTTATAACTCTGCAGGTTTGTGAATTACAGTGCCCCTGAGCTCCTTTCTTCAACTCGCTTTCTTGTGAGCTGGCCGCAACACCGCAGGATTGCTTCAGGCCCTAATCTGGTTCCGGCACGGCACGCTGAGCCTTTGGTTAATTCCTCTTCCTGGTGGGAAATGAGAGTTAAATTTGCCCGTCCAGACACCTCCAGCTAGTCTCTCATTGGTTCTCCCTATTCCTGTTCATCTTCCGCAGAAATTGCAAACTGGGCCAAACAGGAGGTTAAAGGCACTGACTCTCCAAGTCGGGAGAGTGTTAGTAAAGCGTCTGGAATGTTGCACCCGAGTACCAGGGGACGAGAACGGAGACATATTTGAACACGTCTCCCGATCACACGGTTGATCATACTCTGGGTTCCACATGCATGTTTTAGCTGAAGGAAGAATCCCTTAAACCTGGAGAGTTGAGACCCGTGGAATGGGTACCATGCAATATGACTTCAAAGGGTCTTCATTTGCTCACCGAACCTCTCCAATCCTATCACTGCTGCGTTTATGCCCCTGTACACACGCTTGTTTCCCTTTCGGAGAAATAGCAATCCATAGGTTTTAAGATACTTACTAGTCAGGTACATTCTTAGGCGTTTAATATGGGGTGTTGAGTCCATTTCGTTGAGCAAGGAGTAGCTCTTGTCTATTCCATATTTGGCTTAAGGAACTTTATCTGTGCTCATTTCAATCTCTGGTTTTATGCAGCACCCCAACTCACCTTTCCCCTTAAGCAAGCATAAGTTGGTTTTCTAAATTTGAGACCCTGTTCTGTTTTGTAATCCAGTTCCTGTGTAGCCAAGTTTACATTCCGTGTATTAGTGATATCTTATGATGTTTCTTTTTCTGTGTGACTTCTTTCAGTTAGAATCATCATACCTGAATCCACTCATTATGCTGCTACGGGCCTGATGACATAGATGTCATTGCTGAGTGATATTGCATTGTACGTAAGTACCACAACTTCTTCATCCATTTTTCACTTTCTGCGATATTGAACTTGTACCATAAACGAGGTTATTGTATACAGAGCCGTCCCAAATTTGGGGTGGCTGTGTCTTTTTGATTTTAATTTCCTTAAGCTATAGGACCATAAGTGGAATTGCCCTAGGCTCTGTTGCTTTGTTTTTTAGATGTCTCAGGAAACACCATACACTTCTGCCTAGTGACTGTTGGCAATTTACATCCCGCCCATCAGCATAACAAGGCTCCCATTTCTCCATGGCCTGTCCTGCCTTTCTGGATTTTACACTTTTTTCAGATGGCCCTTTTGACCGGGGGGAAGTGAGACTTCATTGTAGTGCAGATTTCCTTTGCAAGCTTGCTTGGTTGGCCAAAAAGGGCGTATGCGTTTTTTCCTGAATATATTCAGGAAAAAACGCATACGCCCTTTTTGGCCAAGTGCATCATTGTGGACGTTCTGCCTCTTTTCCTATGCTTTCAATGCAATTCCAGTCTACCTCCTGAAATCGGTTTCCTGCAATTCTGCCCCGCTTTCAAGTCCTCTTGGCAGCCTTACTTCAGTATATTTTTGGACGATAGCTGTCATTTATAACTCTGCAGGTTTGTGAATTACAGTGCCCCTGAACTCCTTCCTTCAACTTGCTTTCTTGTGAGCTGGCCGCAACACCGCAGGATTGCTTCAGGCCCTAATCTGGTTCCGGCATGGCACGCTGAGCCCTTGGTTAATTCCTCTTCCTGGTGGGAAATGAGAGTTAAATTTGCCCGTCCAGACACCTCCAGCTAGTCTCTCATTGGTTCTCCCTATTCCTGTTCATCTTCCGCAGAAATTGCAAACTGGGCCAAACAGGAGGTTAAAGGCACTGACTCTCCAAGTCGGGAGAGTGTTAGTAAAGCGTCTGGAATGTTGCACCCGAGTACCAGGGGACGAGAACGGAGACATATTTGAACACGTCTCCCGATCACACGGTTGATCATACTCTGGGTTCCACATGCATGTTTTAGCTGAAGGAAGAATCCCTTAAACCTGGAGAGTTGAGACCCGTGGAATGGGTACCATGCAATATGACTTCAAAGGGTCTTCATTTGCTCACCGAACCTCTCCAATCCTATCACTGCTGCGGTTATTCGCCTCTACACACGCTTGATTCCCTTTCGGAGACATAGCAATCCATAGGTTTTAAGATACTTACTAGTCAGGTACATTCTTAGGCGTTTAATATGGGGTGTTGAGTCCATTTCGTTGAGCAAGGAGTAGCTCTTGTCTATTCCATATTTGGCTTAAGGAACTTTATCTGTGCTCATTTCAATCTCTGGTTTTATGCAGCACCCCAACTCACCTTTCCCCTTAAGCAAGCATAAGTTGGTTTTCTAAATTTGAGACCCTGTTCTGTTTTGTAATCCAGTTCCTGTGTAGCCAAGTTTACATTCCGTGTATTAGTGATATCTTATGATGTTTCTTTTTCTGTGTGACTTCTTTCAGTTAGAATCATCATACCTGAATCCACTCATTATGCTGCTACGGGCCTGATGACATAGATGTCATTGCTGAGTGATATTGCATTGTACGTAAGTACCACAACTTCTTCATCCATTTTTCACTTTCTGCGATATTGAACTTGTACCATAAACGAGGTTATTGTATACAGAGCCGTCCCAAATTTGGGGTGGCTGTGTCTTTTTGATTTTAATTTCCTTAAGCTATAGGACCATAAGTGGAATTGCCCTAGGCTCTGTTGCTTTGTTTTTTAGATGTCTCAGGAAACACCATACACTTCTGCCTAGTGACTGTTGGCAATTTACATCCCGCCCATCAGCATAACAAGGCTTCCATTTCTCCATGGCCTGTCCTGCCTTTCTGGATTTTACACTTTTTTCAGATGGCCCTTTTGACCGGGGGGAAGTGAGACTTCATTGTAGTGCAGATTTCCTTTGCAAGCTTGCTTGGTTGGCCAAAAAGGGCGTATGCGTTTTTTCCTGAATATATTCAGGAAAAAACGCATACGCCCTTTTTGGCCAAGTGCATCATTGTGGACGTTCTGCCTCTTTTCCTATGCTTTCAATGCAATTCCAGTCTACCTCCTGAAATCGGTTTCCTGCAATTCTGCCCCGCTTTCAAGTCCTCTTGGCAGCCTTACTTCAGTATATTTTTGGACGATAGCTGTCATTTATAACTCTGCAGGTTTGTGAATTACAGTGCCCCTGAGCTCCTTTCTTCAACTTGCTTTATTGTGAGTTGGCCGCAACACCACAGGATTGCTTCAGGCCCTAATCTGGTTCCGGCACGGCACGCTGAGCCTTTGGTTAATTCCTCTTCCTGGTGGGAAATGAGAGTTAAATTTGCCCGTCCAGACACCTCCAGCTAGTCTCTCATTGGTTCTCCCTATTCCTGTTCATCTTCCGCAGAAATTGCAAACTGGGCCAAACAGGAGGTTAAAGGCACTGACTCTCCAAGTCGGGAGAGTGTTAGTAAAGCGTCTGGAATGTTGCACCCGAGTACCAGGGGACGAGAACGGAGACATATTTGAACACGTCTCCCGATCACACGGTTGATCATACTCTGGGTTCCACATGCATGTTTTAGCTGAAGGAAGAATCCCTTAAACCTGGAGAGTTGAGACCCGTGGAATGGGTACCATGCAATATGACTTCAAAGGGTCTTCATTTGCTCACCGAACCTCTCCAATCCTATCACTGCTGCGTTTATGCCCCTGTACACACGCTTGATTCTCCTTCGGAGACATAGCAATCCATAGGTTTTAAGATACTTACTAGTCAGGTACATTCTTAGGCGTTTAATATGGGGTGTTGAGTCCATTTCGTTGAGCAAGGAGTAGCTCTTGTCTATTCCATATTTGGCTTAAGGAACTTTATCTGTGCTCATTTCAATCTCTGGTTTTATGCAGCACCCCAACTCACCTTTCCCCTTAAGCAAGCATAAGTTGGTTTTCTAAATTTGAGACCCTGTTCTGTTTGGTAATCCAGTTCCTGTGTAGCCAAGTTTACATTCCGTGTATTAGTGATATCTTATGATGTTTCTTTTTCTGTGTGACTTCTTTCAGTTAGAATCATCATACCTGAATCCACTCATTATGCTGCTACGGGCCTGATGACATAGATGTCATTGCTGAGTGATATTGCATTGTACGTAAGTACCACAACTTCTTCATCCATTTTTCACTTTCTGCGATATTGAACTTGTACCGTAAACGAGGTTCTTGTAAACAGAGCCATCCCAAACTTTGGGGTGGCTGTGTCTTTTTGATTTTCATTTCCCTAAGCTATAGGACCATAAGTGGAAGTGCCCTAGGCTCTGTTGCTTTGTTTTTTAGATGTTTCAGGAAACACCATACACTTCTCCCGAGTGGCTGTTGGCAATTTACATCCCGCCCATCAGCATAACAAGGCTCCCAGTTCTCCATGGCCTGTCCTGCCTTTCTGGATTTTACACTTTTTTCAGATGGCCCTTTTGACCGGGGGAAAGTGAGACTTCATTGTAGTGCAGATTTCCTTTGCAAGCTTGCTTGGTTGGCCAAAAAGGGCGTATGCGTTTTTTCCTGAATATATTCAGGAAAAAACGCATACGCCCTTTTTGGCCAAGTGCATCATTGTGGACGTTCTGCCTCTTTTCCTATGCTTTCAATGCAATTCCAGTCTACCTCCTGAAATCGGTTTCCTGCAATTCTGCCCCGCTTTCAAGTCCTCTTGGCAGCCTTACTTCAGTATATTTTTGGACGATAGCTGTCATTTATAACTCTGCAGGTTTGTGAATTACAGTGCCCCTGAGCTCCTTTCTTCAACTCGCTTTCTTGTGAGCTGGCCGCAACACCACAGGATTGCTTCAGGCCCTAATCTGGTTCCGGCACGGCACGCTGAGCCTTTGGTTAATTCCTCTTCCTGGTGGGAAATGAGAGTTAAATTTGCCCGTCCAGACACCTCCAGCTAGTCTCTCATTGGTTCTCCCTATTCCTGTTCATCTTCCGCAGAAATTGCAAACTGGGCCAAACAGGAGGTTAAAGGCACTGACTCTCCAAGTCGGGAGAGTGTTAGTAAAGCGTCTGGAATGTTGCACCCGAGTACCAGGGGACGAGAACGGAGACATATTTGAACACGTCTCCCGATCACACGGTTGATCATACTCTGGGTTCCACATGCATGTTTTAGCTGAAGGAAGAATCCCTTAAACCTGGAGAGTTGAGACCCGTGGAATGGGTACCATGCAATATGACTTCAAAGGGTCTTCATTTGCTCACCGAACCTCTCCAATCCTATCACTGCTGCGTTTATGCCCCTGTACACACGCTTGATTCTCTTTCGGAGACATAGCAATCCATAGGTTTTAAGATACTTACTAGTCAGGTACATTCTTAGGCGTTTAATATGGGGTGTTGAGTCCATTTCGTTGAGCAAGGAGTAGCTCTTGTCTATTCCATATTTGGCTTAAGGAACTTTATCTGTGCTCATTTCAATCTCTGGTTTTATGCAGCACCCCAACTCACCTTTCCCCTTAAGCAAGCATAAGTTGGTTTTCTAAATTTGAGACCCTGTTCTGTTTTGTAATCCAGTTCCTGTGTAGCCAAGTTTACATTCCGTGTATTAGTGATATCTTATGATGTTTCTTTTTCTGTGTGACTTCTTTCAGTTAGAATCATCATACCTGAATCCACTCATTATGCTGCTACGGGCCTGATGACATAGATGTCATTGCTGAGTGATATTGCATTGTACGTAAGTACCACAACTTCTTCATCCATTTTTCACTTTCTGCGATATTGAACTTGTACCGTAAACGAGGTTCTTGTAAACAGAGCCGTCCCAAACTTTGGGGTGGCTGTGTCTTTTTGATTTTCATTTCCCTAAGCTATAGGACCATAAGTGGAAGTGCCCTAGGCTCTGTTGCTTTGTTTTTTAGATGTTTCAGGAAACACCATACACTTCTCCCGAGTGGCTGTTGGCAATTTACATCCCGCCCATCAGCATAACAAGGCTCCCAGTTCTCCATGGCCTGTCCTGCCTTTCTGGATTTTACACTTTTTTCAGATGGCCCTTTTGACCGGGGGAAAGTGAGACTTCATTGTAGTGCAGATTTCCTTTGCAAGCTTGCTTGGTTGGCCAAAAAGGGCGTATGCGTTTTTTCCTGAATATATTCAGGAAAAAACGCATACGCCCTTTTTGGCCAAGTGCATCATTGTGGACGTTCTGCCTCTTTTCCTATGCTTTCAATGCAATTCCAGTCTACCTCCTGAAATCGGTTTCCTGCAATTCTGCCCCGCTTTCAAGTCCTCTTGGCAGCCTTACTTCAGTATATTTTTGGACGATAGCTGTCATTTATAACTCTGCAGGTTTGTGAATTACAGTGCCCCTGAGCTCCTTTCTTCAACTCGCTTTCTTGTGAGCTGGCCGCAACACCGCAGGATTGCTTCAGGCCCTAATGTGGTTCCGGCACGGCACGCTGAGCCTTTGGTTAATTCCTCTTCCTGGTGGGAAATGAGAGTTAAATTTGCCCGTCCAGACACCTCCAGCTAGTCTCTCATTGGTTCTCCCTATTCCTGTTCATCTTCCGCAGAAATTGCAAACTGGGCCAAACAGGAGGTTAAAGGCACTGACTCTCCAAGTCGGGAGAGTGTTAGTAAAGCGTCTGGAATGTTGCACCCGAGTACCAGGGGACGAGAACGGAGACATATTTGAACACGTCTCCCGATCACACGGTTGATCATACTCTGGGTTCCACATGCATGTTTTAGCTGAAGGAAGAATCCCTTAAACCTGGAGAGTTGAGACCCGTGGAATGGGTACCATGCAATATGACTTCAAAGGGTCTTCATTTGCTCACCGAACCTCTCCAATCCTATCACTGCTGCGTTTATGCCCCTGTACACACGCTTGATTCTCTTTCGGAGACATAGCAATCCATAGGTTTTAAGATACTTACTAGTCAGGTACATTCTTAGGCGTTTAATATGGGGTGTTGAGTCCATTTCGTTGAGCAAGGAGTAGCTCTTGTCTATTCCATATTTGGCTTAAGGAACTTTATCTGTGCTCATTTCAATCTCTGGTTTTATGCAGCACCCCAACTCACCTTTCCCCTTAAGCAAGCATAAGTTGGTTTTCTAAATTTGAGACCCTGTTCTGTTTTGTAATCCAGTTCCTGTGTAGCCAAGTTTACATTCCGTGTATTAGTGATATCTTATGATGTTTCTTTTTCTGTGTGACTTCTTTCAGTTAGAATCATCATACCTGAATCCACTCATTATGCTGCTACGGGCCTGATGACATAGATGTCATTGCTGAGTGATATTGCATTGTACGTAAGTACCACAACTTCTTCATCCATTTTTCACTTTCTGCGATATTGAACTTGTACCGTAAACGAGGTTCTTGTAAACAGAGCCGTCCCAAACTTTGGGGTGGCTGTGTCTTTTTGATTTTCATTTCCCTAAGCTATAGGACCATAAGTGGAAGTGCCCTAGGCTCTGTTGCTTTGTTTTTTAGATGTTTCAGGAAACACCCTACACTTCTCCCGAGTGGCTGTTGGCAATTTACATCCCGCCCATCAGCATAACAAGGCTCCCAGTTCTCCATGGCCTGTCCTGCCTTTCTGGATTTTACACTTTTTTCAGATGGCCCTTTTGACCGGGGGGAAGTGAGACTTCATTGTAGTGCAGATTTCCTTTGCAAGCTTGCTTGGTTGGCCAAAAAGGGCGTATGCGTTTTTTTCTGAATATATTCAGGAAAAAACGCATACGCCCTTTTTGGCCAAGTGCATCATTGTGGACGTTCTGCCTCTTTTCCTATGCTTTCAATGCAATTCCAGTCTACCTCCTGAAATCGGTTTCCTGCAATTCTGCCCCGCTTTCAAGTCCTCTTGGCAGCCTTACTTCAGTATATTTTTGGACGATAGCTGTCATTTATAACTCTGCAGGTTTGTGAATTACAGTGCCCCTGAGCTCCTTTCTTCAACTCGCTTTCTTGTGAGCTGGCCACAACACCGAAGGATTGCTTCAGGCCCTAATGTGGTTCCGGCACGGCACGCTGAGCCTTTGGTTAATTCCTCTTCCTGGTGGGAAATGAGAGTTAAATTTGCCCGTCCAGACACCTCCAGCTAGTCTCTCATTGGTTCTCCCTATTCCTGTTCATGTTCCGCAGAAATTGCAAACTGGGCCAAACAGGAGGTTAAAGGCACTGACTCTCCAAGTCGGGAGAGTGTTAGTAAAGCGTCTGGAATGTTGCACCCGAGTACCAGGGGACGAGAACGGAGACATATTTGAACACGTCTCCCGATCACACGGTTGATCATACTCTGGGTTCCACATGCATGTTTTAGCTGAAGGAAGAATCCCTTAAACCTGGAGAGTTGAGACCCGTGGAATGGGTACCATGCAATATGACTTCAAAGGGTCTTCATTTGCTCACCGAACCTCTCCAATCCTATCACTGCTGCGTTTATGCCCCTGTACACACGCTTGATTCTCTTTCGGAGACATAGCAATCCATAGGTTTTAAGATACTTACTAGTCAGGTACATTCTTAGGCGTTTAATATGGGGTGTTGAGTCCATTTCGTTGAGCAAGGAGTAGCTCTTGTCTATTCCATATTTGGCTTAAGGAACTTTATCTGTGCTCATTTCAATCTCTGGTTTTATGCAGCACCCCAACTCACCTTTCCCCTTAAGCAAGCATAAGTTGGTTTTCTAAATTTGAGACCCTGTTCTGTTTTGTAATCCAGTTCCTGTGTAGCCAAGTTTACATTCCGTGTATTAGTGATATCTTATGATGTTTCTTTTTCTGTGTGACTTCTTTCAGTTAGAATCATCATACCTGAATCCACTCATTATGCTGCTACGGGCCTGATGACATAGATGTCATTGCTGAGTGATATTGCATTGTACGTAAGTACCACAACTTCTTCATCCATTTTTCACTTTCTGCGATATTGAACTTGTACCGTAAACGAGGTTCTTGTAAACAGAGCCGTCCCAAACTTTGGGGTGGCTGTGTCTTTTTGATTTTCATTTCCCTAAGCTATAGGACCATAAGTGGAAGTGCCCTAGGCTCTGTTGCTTTGTTTTTTAGATGTTTCAGGAAACACCATACACTTCTCCCGAGTGGCTGTTGGCAATTTACATCCCGCCCATCAGCATAACAAGGCTCCCAGTTCTCCATGGCCTGTCCTGCCTTTCTGGATTTTACACTTTTTTCAGATGGCCCTTTTGACCGGGGGAAAGTGAGACTTCATTGTAGTGCAGATTTCCTTTGCAAGCTTGCTTGGTTGGCCAAAAAGGGCGTATGCGTTTTTTCCTGAATATATTCAGGAAAAAACGCATACGCCCTTTTTGGCCAAGTGCATCATTGTGGACGTTCTGCCTCTTTTCCTATGCTTTCAATGCAATTCCAGTCTACCTCCTGAAATCGGTTTCCTGCAATTCTGCCCCGCTTTCAAGTCCTCTTGGCAGCCTTACTTCAGTATATTTTTGGACGATAGCTGTCATTTATAACTCTGCAGTTTTGTGAATTACAGTGCCCCTGAGCTCCTTTCTTCAACTCGCTTTCTTGTGAGCTGGCCACAACACCGCAGGATTGCTTCAGGCCCTAATGTGGTTCCGGCACGGCACGCTGAGCCTTTGGTTAATTCCTCTTCCTGGTGGGAAATGAGAGTTAAATTTGCCCGTCCAGACACCTCCAGCTAGTCTCTCATTGGTTCTCCCTATTCCTGTTCATCTTCCGCAGAAATTGCAAACTGGGCCAAACAGGAGGTTAAAGGCACTGACTCTCCAAGTCGGGAGAGTGTTAGTAAAGCGTCTGGAATGTTGCACCCGAGTACCAGGGGACGAGAACGGAGACATATTTGAACACGTCTCCCGATCACACGGTTGATCATACTCTGGGTTCCACATGCATGTTTTAGCTGAAGGAAGAATCCCTTAAACCTGGAGAGTTGAGACCCGTGGAATGGGTACCATGCAATATGACTTCAAAGGGTCTTCATTTGCTCACCAAACCTCTCCAATCCTATCACTGCTGCGTTTATTCCCCTGTACACACGCTTGATTCCCTTTCGGAGACATAGCAATCCATAGGTTTTAAGATACTTACTAGTCAGGTACATTCTTAGGCGTTTAATATGGGGTGTTGAGTCCATTTCGTTGAGCAAGGAGTAGCTCTTGTCTATTCCATATTTGGCTTAAGGAACTTTATCTGTGCTCATTTCAATCTCTGGTTTTATGCAGCACCCCAACTCACCTTTCCCCTTAAGCAAGCATAAGTTGGTTTTCTAAATTGAGACCCTGTTCTGTTTTGTAATCCAGTTCCTGTGTAGCCAAGTTTACATTCCGTGTATTAGTGATATCTTATGATGTTTCTTTTTCTGTGTGACTTCTTTCAGTTAGAATCATCATACTTCAATCCACTCATTATGCTGCTACGGGCCTGATGACATAGATGTCATTGCTGAGTGATATTGCATTGTACGTAAGTACCACAACTTCTTCATCCATTTTTCACTTTCTGCAATATTGAACTTGTACCGTAAACGAGGTTTTGTAAACAGAGCCGTCCCAAACTTTGGGGTGGCTGTGTCTTTTTGATTTTCATTTCCCTAAGCTATAGGACCATAAGTGGAAGTGCCCTAGGCTCTGTTGCTTTGTTTTTTAGATGTTTCAGGAAACACATACACTTCTCCCCAGTGGCTGTTGGCAATTTACATCCCGCCCATCAGCATAACAAGGCTCCCAGTTCTCCATGGCCTGTCCTGCCTTTCTGGATTTTACACTTTTTCAGATGGCCCTTTTGACCGGGGGGAAGTGAGACTTCATTGTAGTGCAGATTTCCTTTGCAAGCTTGCTTGGTTGGCCAAAAAGGGCGTATGCGTTTTTTCCTGAATATATTCAGGAAAAAACGCATACGCCCTTTTTGGCCAAGTGCATCATTGTGGACGTTCTGCCTCTTTTCCTATGCTTTCAATGCAATTCCAGTCTACCTCCTGAAATCGGTTTCCTGCAATTCTGCCCCGCTTTCAAGTCCTCTTGGCAGCCTTACTTCAGTATATTTTTGGACGATAGCTGTCATTTATAACTCTGCAGGTTTGTGAATTACAGTGCCCCTGAGCTCCTTTCTTCAACTCGCTTTCTTGTGAGCTGGCCGCAACACCGCAGGATTGCTTCAGGCCCTAATGTGGTTCCGGCACGGCACGCTGAGCCTTTGGTTAATTCCTCTTCCTGGTGGGAAATGAGAGTTAAATTTGCCCGTCCAGACACCTCCAGCTAGTCTCTCATTGGTTCTCCCTATTCCTGTTCATGTTCCGCAGAAATTGCAAACTGGGCCAAACAGGAGGTTAAAGGCACTGACTCTCCAAGTCGGGAGAGTGTTAGTAAAGCGTCTGGAATGTTGCACCCGAGTACCAGGGGACGAGAACGGAGACATATTTGAACACGTCTCCCGATCACACGGTTGATCATACTCTGGGTTCCACATGCATGTTTTAGCTGAAGGAAGAATCCCTTAAACCTGGAGAGTTGAGACCCGTGGAATGGGTACCATGCAATATGACTTCAAAGGGTCTTCATTTGCTCACCGAACCTCTCCAATCCTAACATTGCTGCGTTTATGCCCCTGTACACACGCTTGATTCTCTTTCGGAGACATAGCAATCCATAGGTTTTAAGATACTTACTAGTCAGGTACATTCTTAGGCGTTTAATATGGGGTGTTGAGTCCATTTCGTTGAGCAAGGAGTAGCTCTTGTCTATTCCATATTTGGCTTAAGGAACTTTATCTGTGCTCATTTCAATCTCTGGTTTTATGCAGCACCCCAACTCACCTTTCCCCTTAAGCAAGCATAAGTTGGTTTTCTAAATTTGAGACCCTGTTCTGTTTTGTAATCCAGTTCCTGTGTAGCCAAGTTTACATTCCGTGTATTAGTGATATCTTATGATGTTTCTTTTTCTGTGTGACTTCTTTCAGTTAGAATCATCATACCTGAATCCACTCATTATGCTGCTACGGGCCTGATGACATAGATGTCATTGCTGAGTGATATTGCATTGTACGTAAGTACCACAACTTCTTCATCCATTTTTCACTTTCTGCGATATTGAACTTGTACCGTAAACGAGGTTCTTCTAAACAGAGCCGTCCCAAACTTTGGGGTGGCTGTGTCTTTTTGATTTTCATTTCCCTAAGCTATAGGACCATAAGTGGAAGTGCCCTAGGCTCTGTTGCTTTGTTTTTTAGATGTTTCAGGAAACACCATACACTTCTCCCGAGTGGCTGTTGGCAATTTACATCCCGCCCATCAGCATAACAAGGCTCCCAGTTCTCCATGGCCTGTCCTGCCTTTCTGGATTTTACACTTTTTTCAGATGGCCCTTTTGACCGGGGGGAAGTGAGACTTCATTGTAGTGCAGATTTCTTTGCAAGCTTGCTTGGTTGGCCAAAAAGGGCGTATGCGTTTTTTCCTGAATATATTCAGGAAAAAACGCATACGCCCTTTTTGGCCAAGTGCATCATTGTGGACGTTCTGCCTCTTTTCCTATGCTTTCAATGCAATTCCAGTCTACCTCCTGAAATCGGTTTCCTGCAATTCTGCCCCGCTTTCAAGTCCTCTTGGCAGCCTTACTTCAGTATATTTTTGGACGATAGCTGTCATTTATAACTCTGCAGTTTTGTGAATTACAGTGCCCCTGAGCTCCTTTCTTCAACTCGCTTTCTTGTGAGCTGGCCACAACACCGCAGGATTGCTTCAGGCCCTAATGTGGTTCCGGCACGGCACGCTGAGCCTTTGGTTAATTCCTCTTCCTGGTGGGAAATGAGAGTTAAATTTGCCCGTCCAGACACCTCCAGCTAGTCTCTCATTGGTTCTCCCTATTCCTGTTCATCTTCCGCAGAAATTGCAAACTGGGCCAAACAGGAGGTTAAAGGCACTGACTCTCCAAGTCGGGAGAGTGTTAGTAAAGCGTCTGGAATGTTGCACCCGAGTACCAGGGGACGAGAACGGAGACATATTTGAACACGTCTCCCGATCACACGGTTGATCATACTCTGGGTTCCACATGCATGTTTTAGCTGAAGGAAGAATCCCTTAAACCTGGAGAGTTGAGACCCGTGGAATGGGTACCATGCAATATGACTTCAAAGGGTCTTCATTTGCTCACCGAACCTCTCCAATCCTATCACTGCTGCGTTTATGCCCCTGTACACACGCTTGATTCTCTTTCGGAGACATAGCAATCCATAGGTTTTAAGATACTTACTAGTCAGGTACATTCTTAGGCGTTTAATATGGGGTGTTGAGTCCATTTCGTTGAGCAAGGAGTAGCTCTTGTCTATTCCATATTTGGCTTAAGGAACTTTATCTGTGCTCATTTCAATCTCTGGTTTTATGCAGCACCCCAACTCACCTTTCCCCTTAAGCAAGCATAAGTTGGTTTTCTAAATTTGAGACCCTGTTCTGTTTTGTAATCCAGTTCCTGTGTAGCCAAGTTTACATTCCGTGTATTAGTGATATCTTATGATGTTTCTTTTTCTGTGTGACTTCTTTCAGTTAGAATCATCATACCTGAATCCACTCATTATGCTGCTACGGGCCTGATGACATAGATGTCATTGCTGAGTGATATTGCATTGTACGTAAGTACCACAACTTCTTCATCCATTTTTCACTTTCTGCGATATTGAACTTGTACCGTAAACGAGGTTCTTGTAAACAGAGCCGTCCCAAACTTTGGGGTGGCTGTGTCTTTTTGATTTTCATTTCCCTAAGCTATAGGACCATAAGTGGAAGTGCCCTAGGCTCTGTTGCTTTGTTTTTTAGATGTTTCAGGAAACACCATACACTTCTCCCGAGTGGCTGTTGGCAATTTACATCCCGCCCATCAGCATAACAAGGCTCCCAGTTCTCCATGGCCTGTCCTGCCTTTCTGGATTTTACACTTTTTTCAGATGGCCCTTTTGACCGGGGGAAAGTGAGACTTCATTGTAGTGCAGATTTCCTTTGCAAGCTTGCTTGGTTGGCCAAAAAGGGCGTATGCGTTTTTTCCTGAATATATTCAGGAAAAAACGCATACGCCCTTTTTGGCCAAGTGCATCATTGTGGACGTTCTGCCTCTTTTCCTATGCTTTCAATGCAATTCCAGTCTACCTCCTGAAATCGGTTTCCTGCAATTCTGCCCCGCTTTCAAGTCCTCTTGGCAGCCTTACTTCAGTATATTTTTGGACGATAGCTGTCATTTATAACTCTGCAGGTTTGTGAATTACAGTGCCCCTGAGCTCCTTTCTTCAACTCGCTTTCTTGTGAGCTGGCCGCAACACCGCAGGATTGCTTCAGGCCCTAATGTGGTTCCGGCACGGCACGCTGAGCCTTTGGTTAATTCCTCTTCCTGGTGGGAAATGAGAGTTAAATTTGCCCGTCCAGACACCTCCAGCTAGTCTCTCATTGGTTCTCCCTATTCCTGTTCATCTTCCGCAGAAATTGCAAACTGGGCCAAACAGGAGGTTAAAGGCACTGACTCTCCAAGTCGGGAGAGTGTTAGTAAAGCGTCTGGAATGTTGCACCCGAGTACCAGGGGACGAGAACGGAGACATATTTGAACACGTCTCCCGATCACACGGTTGATCATACTCTGGGTTCCACATGCATGTTTTAGCTGAAGGAAGAATCCCTTAAACCTGGAGAGTTGAGACCCGTGGAATGGGTACCATGCAATATGACTTCAAAGGGTCTTCATTTGCTCACCGAACCTCTCCAATCCTATCACTGCTGCGTTTATGCCCCTGTACACACGCTTGATTCTCTTTCGGAGACATAGCAATCCATAGGTTTTAAGATACTTACTAGTCAGGTACATTCTTAGGCGTTTAATATGGGGTGTTGAGTCCATTTCGTTGAGCAAGGAGTAGCTCTTGTCTATTCCATATTTGGCTTAAGGAACTTTATCTGTGCTCATTTCAATCTCTGGTTTTATGCAGCACCCCAACTCACCTTTCCCCTTAAGCAAGCATAAGTTGGTTTTCTAAATTTGAGACCCTGTTCTGTTTTGTAATCCAGTTCCTGTGTAGCCAAGTTTACATTCCGTGTATTAGTGATATCTTATGATGTTTCTTTTTCTGTGTGACTTCTTTCAGTTAGAATCATCATACCTGAATCCACTCATTATGCTGCTACGGGCCTGATGACATAGATGTCATTGCTGAGTGATATTGCATTGTACGTAAGTACCACAACTTCTTCATCCATTTTTCACTTTCTGCGATATTGAACTTGTACCGTAAACGAGGTTCTTGTAAACAGAGCCGTCCCAAACTTTGGGGTGGCTGTGTCTTTTTGATTTTCATTTCCCTAAGCTATAGGACCATAAGTGGAAGTGCCCTAGGCTCTGTTGCTTTGTTTTTTAGATGTTTCAGGAAACACCCTACACTTCTCCCGAGTGGCTGTTGGCAATTTACATCCCGCCCATCAGCATAACAAGGCTCCCAGTTCTCCATGGCCTGTCCTGCCTTTCTGGATTTTACACTTTTTTCAGATGGCCCTTTTGACCGGGGGGAAGTGAGACTTCATTGTAGTGCAGATTTCCTTTGCAAGCTTGCTTGGTTGGCCAAAAAGTGCGTATGCGTTTTTTTCTGAATATATTCAGGAAAAAACGCATACGCCCTTTTTGGCCAAGTGCATCATTGTGGACGTTCTGCCTCTTTTCCTATGCTTTCAATGCAATTCCAGTCTACCTCCTGAAATCGGTTTCCTGCAATTCTGCCCCGCTTTCAAGTCCTCTTGGCAGCCTTACTTCAGTATATTTTTGGACGATAGCTGTCATTTATAACTCTGCAGGTTTGTGAATTACAGTGCCCCTGAGCTCCTTTCTTCAACTCGCTTTCTTGTGAGCTGGCCGCAACACCGCAGGATTGCTTCAGGCCCTAATGTGGTTCCGGCACGGCACGCTGAGCCTTTGGTTAATTCCTCTTCCTGGTGGGAAATGAGAGTTAAATTTGCCCGTCCAGACACCTCCAGCTAGTCTCTCATTGGTTCTCCCTATTCCTGTTCATGTTCCGCAGAAATTGCAAACTGGGCCAAACAGGAGGTTAAAGGCACTGACTCTCCAAGTCGGGAGAGTGTTAGTAAAGCGTCTGGAATGTTGCACCCGAGTACCAGGGGACGAGAACGGAGACATATTTGAACACGTCTCCCGATCACACGGTTGATCATACTCTGGGTTCCACATGCATGTTTTAGCTGAAGGAAGAATCCCTTAAACCTGGAGAGTTGAGACCCGTGGAATGGGTACCATGCAATATGACTTCAAAGGGTCTTCATTTGCTCACCGAACCTCTCCAATCCTATCACTGCTGCGTTTATGCCCCTGTACACACGCTTGATTCTCTTTCGGAGACATAGCAATCCATAGGTTTTAAGATACTTACTAGTCAGGTACATTCTTAGGCGTTTAATATGGGGTGTTGAGTCCATTTCGTTGAGCAAGGAGTAGCTCTTGTCTATTCCATATTTGGCTTAAGGAACTTTATCTGTGCTCATTTCAATCTCTGGTTTTATGCAGCACCCCAACTCACCTTTCCCCTTAAGCAAGCATAAGTTGGTTTTCTAAATTTGAGACCCTGTTCTGTTTTGTAATCCAGTTCCTGTGTAGCCAAGTTTACATTCCGTGTATTAGTGATATCTTATGATGTTTCTTTTTCTGTGTGACTTCTTTCAGTTAGAATCATCATACCTGAATCCACTCATTATGCTGCTACGGGCCTGATGACATAGATGTCATTGCTGAGTGATATTGCATTGTACGTAAGTACCACAACTTCTTCATCCATTTTTCACTTTCTGCGATATTGAACTTGTACCGTAAACGAGGTTCTTCTAAACAGAGCCGTCCCAAACTTTGGGGTGGCTGTGTCTTTTTGATTTTCATTTCCCTAAGCTATAGGACCATAAGTGGAAGTGCCCTAGGCTCTGTTGCTTTGTTTTTTAGATGTTTCAGGAAACACCATACACTTCTCCCGAGTGGCTGTTGGCAATTTACATCCCGCCCATCAGCATAACAAGGCTCCCAGTTCTCCATGGCCTGTCCTGCCTTTCTGGATTTTACACTTTTTTCAGATGGCCCTTTTGACCGGGGGGAAGTGAGACTTCATTGTAGTGCAGATTTCTTTGCAAGCTTGCTTGGTTGGCCAAAAAGGGCGTATGCGTTTTTTCCTGAATATATTCAGGAAAAAACGCATACGCCCTTTTTGGCCAAGTGCATCATTGTGGACGTTCTGCCTCTTTTCCTATGCTTTCAATGCAATTCCAGTCTACCTCCTGAAATCGGTTTCCTGCAATTCTGCCCCGCTTTCAAGTCCTCTTGGCAGCCTTACTTCAGTATATTTTTGGACGATAGCTGTCATTTATAACTCTGCAGTTTTGTGAATTACAGTGCCCCTGAGCTCCTTTCTTCAACTCGCTTTCTTGTGAGCTGGCCACAACACCGCAGGATTGCTTCAGGCCCTAATGTGGTTCCGGCACGGCACGCTGAGCCTTTGGTTAATTCCTCTTCCTGGTGGGAAATGAGAGTTAAATTTGCCCGTCCAGACACCTCCAGCTAGTCTCTCATTGGTTCTCCCTATTCCTGTTCATCTTCCGCAGAAATTGCAAACTGGGCCAAACAGGAGGTTAAAGGCACTGACTCTCCAAGTCGGGAGAGTGTTAGTAAAGCGTCTGGAATGTTGCACCCGAGTACCAGGGGACGAGAACGGAGACATATTTGAACACGTCTCCCGATCACACGGTTGATCATACTCTGGGTTCCACATGCATGTTTTAGCTGAAGGAAGAATCCCTTAAACCTGGAGAGTTGAGACCCGTGGAATGGGTACCATGCAATATGATTTCAAAGGGTCTTCATTTGCTCACCAAACCTCTCCAATCCTATCACTGCTGCGTTTATTCCCCTGTACACACGCTTGATTCCCTTTCGGAGACATAGCAATCCATAGGTTTTAAGATACTTACTAGTCAGGTACATTCTTAGGCGTTTAATATGGGGTGTTGAGTCCATTTCGTTGAGCAAGGAGTAGCTCTTGTCTATTCCATATTTGGCTTAAGGAACTTTATCTGTGCTCATTTCAATCTCTGGTTTTATGCAGCACCCCAACTCACCTTTCCCCTTAAGCAAGCATAAGTTGGTTTTCTAAATTGAGACCCTGTTCTGTTTTGTAATCCAGTTCCTGTGTAGCCAAGTTTACATTCCGTGTATTAGTGATATCTTATGATGTTTCTTTTTCTGTGTGACTTCTTTCAGTTAGAATCATCATACCTGAATCCACTCATTATGCTGCTACGGGCCTGATGACATAGATGTCATTGCTGAGTGATATTCCATTGTACGTAAGTACCACAACTTCTTCATCCATTTTTCACTTTCTGCGATATTGAACTTGTACCGTAAACGAGGTTCTTGTAAACAGAGCCATCCCAAACTTTGGGGTGGCTGTGTCTTTTTGATTTTCATTTCCCTAAGCTATAGGACCATAAGTGGAAGTGCCCTAGGCTCTGTTGCTTTGTTTTTTAGATGTTTCAGGAAACACCATACACTTCTCCCGAGTGGCTGTTGGCAATTTACATCCCACCCATCAGCATAACAAGGCTCCCAGTTCTCCATGGCCTGTCCTGCCTTTCTGGATTTTACACTTTTTTCAGATGGCCCTTTTGACCGGGGGGAAGTGAGACTTCATTGTAGTGCAGATTTCCTTTGCAAGCTTGCTTGGTTGGCCAAAAAGGGCGTATGCGTTTTTTCCTGAATATATTCAGGAAAAAACGCATACGCCCTTTTTGGCCAAGTGCATCATTGTGGACGTTCTGCCTCTTTTCCTATGCTTTCAATGCAATTCCAGTCTACCTCCTGAAATCGGTTTCCTGCAATTCTGCCCCGCTTTCAAGTCCTCTTGGCAGCCTTACTTCAGTATATTTTTGGACGATAGCTGTCATTTATAACTCTGCAGGTTTGTGAATTACAGTGCCCCTGAGCTCCTTTCTTCAACTCGCTTTCTTGTGAGCTGGCCGCAACACCACAGGATTGCTTCAGGCCCTAATCTGGTTCCGGCACGGCACGCTGAGCCTTTGGTTAATTCCTCTTCCTGGTGGGAAATGAGAGTTAAATTTGCCCGTCCAGACACCTCCAGCTAGTCTCTCATTGGTTCTCCCTATTCCTGTTCATCTTCCGCAGAAATTGCAAACTGGGCCAAACAGGAGGTTAAAGGCACTGACTCTCCAAGTCGGGAGAGTGTTAGTAAAGCGTCTGGAATGTTGCACCCGAGTACCAGGGGACGAGAACGGAGACATATTTGAACACGTCTCCCGATCACACGGTTGATCATACTCTGGGTTCCACATGCATGTTTTAGCTGAAGGAAGAATCCCTTAAACCTGGAGAGTTGAGACCCGTGGAATGGGTACCATGCAATATGACTTCAAAGGGTCTTCATTTGCTCACCGAACCTCTCCAATCCTATCACTGCTGCGTTTATGCCCCTGTACACACGCTTGATTCTCTTTCGGAGACATAGCAATCCATAGGTTTTAAGATACTTACTAGTCAGGTACATTCTTAGGCGTTTAATATGGGGTGTTGAGTCCATTTCGTTGAGCAAGGAGTAGCTCTTGTCTATTCCATATTTGGCTTAAGGAACTTTATCTGTGCTCATTTCAATCTCTGGTTTTATGCAGCACCCCAACTCACCTTTCCCCTTAAGCAAGCATAAGTTGGTTTTCTAAATTTGAGACCCTGTTCTGTTTTGTAATCCAGTTCCTGTGTAGCCAAGTTTACATTCCGTGTATTAGTGATATCTTATGATGTTTCTTTTTCTGTGTGACTTCTTTCAGTTAGAATCATCATACCTGAATCCACTCATTATGCTGCTACGGGCCTGATGACATAGATGTCATTGCTGAGTGATATTGCATTGTACGTAAGTACCACAACTTCTTCATCCATTTTTCACTTTCTGCGATATTGAACTTGTACCGTAAACGAGGTTCTTGTAAACAGAGCCGTCCCAAACTTTGGGGTGGCTGTGTCTTTTTGATTTTCATTTCCCTAAGCTATAGGACCATAAGTGGAAGTGCCCTAGGCTCTGTTGCTTTGTTTTTTAGATGTTTCAGGAAACACCATACACTTCTCCCGAGTGGCTGTTGGCAATTTACATCCCGCCCATCAGCATAACAAGGCTCCCAGTTCTCCATGGCCTGTCCTGCCTTTCTGGATTTTACACTTTTTTCAGATGGCCCTTTTGACCGGGGGGAAGTGAGACTTCATTGTAGTGCAGATTTCCTTTGCAAGCTTGCTTGGTTGGCCAAAAAGGGCGTATGCGTTTTTTCCTGAATATATTCAGGAAAAAACGCATACGCCCTTTTTGGCCAAGTGCATCATTGTGGACGTTCTGCCTCTTTTCCTATGCTTTCAATGCAATTCCAGTCTACCTCCTGAAATCGGTTTCCTGCAATTCTGCCCCGCTTTCAAGTCCTCTTGGCAGCCTTACTTCAGTATATTTTTGGACGATAGCTGTCATTTATAACTCTGCAGGTTTGTGAATTACAGTGCCCCTGAGCTCCTTTCTTCAACTCGCTTTCTTGTGAGCTGGCCGCAACACCGCAGGATTGCTTCAGGCCCTAATGTGGTTCCGGCACGGCACGCTGAGCCTTTGGTTAATTCCTCTTCCTGGTGGGAAATGAGAGTTAAATTTGCCCGTCCAGACACCTCCAGCTAGTCTCTCATTGGTTCTCCCTATTCCTGTTCATCTTCCGCAGAAATTGCAAACTGGGCCAAACAGGAGGTTAAAGGCACTGACTCTCCAAGTCGGGAGAGTGTTAGTAAAGCGTCTGGAATGTTGCACCCGAGTACCAGGGGACGAGAACGGAGACATATTTGAACACGTCTCCCGATCACACGGTTGATCATACTCTGGGTTCCACATGCATGTTTTAGCTGAAGGAAGAATCCCTTAAACCTGGAGAGTTGAGACCCGTGGAATGGGTACCATGCAATATGACTTCAAAGGGTCTTCATTTGCTCACCGAACCTCTCCAATCCTATCACTGCTGCGTTTATGCCCCTGTACACACGCTTGATTCTCTTTCGGAGACATAGCAATCCATAGGTTTTAAGATACTTACTAGTCAGGTACATTCTTAGGCGTTTAATATGGGGTGTTGAGTCCATTTCGTTGAGCAAGGAGTAGCTCTTGTCTATTCCATATTTGGCTTAAGGAACTTTATCTGTGCTCATTTCAATCTCTGGTTTTATGCAGCACCCCAACTCACCTTTCCCCTTAAGCAAGCATAAGTTGGTTTTCTAAATTTGAGACCCTGTTCTGTTTTGTAATCCAGTTCCTGTGTAGCCAAGTTTACATTCCGTGTATTAGTGATATCTTATGATGTTTCTTTTTCTGTGTGACTTCTTTCAGTTAGAATCATCATACCTGAATCCACTCATTATGCTGCTACGGGCCTGATGACATAGATGTCATTGCTGAGTGATATTGCATTGTACGTAAGTACCACAACTTCTTCATCCATTTTTCACTTTCTGCGATATTGAACTTGTACCGTAAACGAGGTTCTTGTAAACAGAGCCGTCCCAAACTTTGGGGTGGCTGTGTCTTTTTGATTTTCATTTCCCTAAGCTATAGGACCATAAGTGGAAGTGCCCTAGGCTCTGTTGCTTTGTTTTTTAGATGTTTCAGGAAACACCCTACACTTCTCCCCAGTGGCTGTTGGCAATTTACATCCCGCCCATCAGCATAACAAGGCTCCCAGTTCTCCATGGCCTGTCCTGCCTTTCTGGATTTTACACTTTTTTCAGATGGCCCTTTTGACCGGGGGGAAGTGAGACTTCATTGTAGTGCAGATTTCCTTTGCAAGCTTGCTTGGTTGGCCAAAAAGGGCGTATGCGTTTTTTTCTGAATATATTCAGGAAAAAACGCATACGCCCTTTTTGGCCAAGTGCATCATTGTGGATGTTCTGCCTCTTTTCCTATGCTTTCAATGCAATTCCAGTCTACCTCCTGAAATCGGTTTCCTGCAATTCTGCCCCGCTTTCAAGTCCTCTTGGCAGCCTTACTTCAGTATATTTTTGGACGATAGCTGTCATTTATAACTCTGCAGGTTTGTGAATTACAGTGCCCCTGAGCTCCTTTCTTCAACTCGCTTTCTTGTGAGCTGGCCACAACACCGAAGGATTGCTTCAGGCCCTAATGTGGTTCCGGCACGGCACGCTGAGCCTTTGGTTAATTCCTCTTCCTGGTGGGAAATGAGAGTTAAATTTGCCCGTCCAGACACCTCCAGCTAGTCTCTCATTGGTTCTCCCTATTCCTGTTCATGTTCCGCAGAAATTGCAAACTGGGCCAAACAGGAGGTTAAAGGCACTGACTCTCCAAGTCGGGAGAGTGTTAGTAAAGCGTCTGGAATGTTGCACCCGAGTACCAGGGGACGAGAACGGAGACATATTTGAACACGTCTCCCGATCACACGGTTGATCATACTCTGGGTTCCACATGCATGTTTTAGCTGAAGGAAGAATCCCTTAAACCTGGAGAGTTGAGACCCGTGGAATGGGTACCATGCAATATGACTTCAAAGGGTCTTCATTTGCTCACCGAACCTCTCCAATCCTATCACTGCTGCGTTTATGCCCCTGTACACACGCTTGATTCTCTTTCGGAGACATAGCAATCCATAGGTTTTAAGATACTTACTAGTCAGGTACATTCTTAGGCGTTTAATATGGGGTGTTGAGTCCATTTCGTTGAGCAAGGAGTAGCTCTTGTCTATTCCATATTTGGCTTAAGGAACTTTATCTGTGCTCATTTCAATCTCTGGTTTTATGCAGCACCCCAACTCACCTTTCCCCTTAAGCAAGCATAAGTTGGTTTTCTAAATTTGAGACCCTGTTCTGTTTTGTAATCCAGTTCCTGTGTAGCCAAGTTTACATTCCGTGTATTAGTGATATCTTATGATGTTTCTTTTTCTGTGTGACTTCTTTCAGTTAGAATCATCATACCTGAATCCACTCATTATGCTGCTACGGGCCTGATGACATAGATGTCATTGCTGAGTGATATTGCATTGTACGTAAGTACCACAACTTCTTCATCCATTTTTCACTTTCTGCGATATTGAACTTGTACCGTAAACGAGGTTCTTCTAAACAGAGCCGTCCCAAACTTTGGGGTGGCTGTGTCTTTTTGATTTTCATTTCCCTAAGCTATAGGACCATAAGTGGAAGTGCCCTAGGCTCTGTTGCTTTGTTTTTTAGATGTTTCAGGAAACACCATACACTTCTCCCGAGTGGCTGTTGGCAATTTACATCCCGCCCATCAGCATAACAAGGCTCCCAGTTCTCCATGGCCTGTCCTGCCTTTCTGGATTTTACACTTTTTTCAGATGGCCCTTTTGACCGGGGGGAAGTGAGACTTCATTGTAGTGCAGATTTCTTTGCAAGCTTGCTTGGTTGGCCAAAAAGGGCGTATGCGTTTTTTCCTGAATATATTCAGGAAAAAACGCATACGCCCTTTTTGGCCAAGTGCATCATTGTGGACGTTCTGCCTCTTTTCCTATGCTTTCAATGCAATTCCAGTCTACCTCCTGAAATCGGTTTCCTGCAATTCTGCCCCGCTTTCAAGTCCTCTTGGCAGCCTTACTTCAGTATATTTTTGGACGATAGCTGTCATTTATAACTCTGCAGTTTTGTGAATTACAGTGCCCCTGAGCTCCTTTCTTCAACTCGCTTTCTTGTGAGCTGGCCACAACACCGCAGGATTGCTTCAGGCCCTAATGTGGTTCCGGCACGGCACGCTGAGCCTTTGGTTAATTCCTCTTCCTGGTGGGAAATGAGAGTTAAATTTGCCCGTCCAGACACCTCCAGCTAGTCTCTCATTGGTTCTCCCTATTCCTGTTCATCTTCCGCAGAAATTGCAAACTGGGCCAAACAGGAGGTTAAAGGCACTGACTCTCCAAGTCGGGAGAGTGTTAGTAAAGCGTCTGGAATGTTGCACCCGAGTACCAGGGGACGAGAACGGAGACATATTTGAACACGTCTCCCGATCACACGGTTGATCATACTCTGGGTTCCACATGCATGTTTTAGCTGAAGGAAGAATCCCTTAAACCTGGAGAGTTGAGACCCGTGGAATGGGTACCATGCAATATGACTTCAAAGGGTCTTCATTTGCTCACCAAACCTCTCCAATCCTATCACTGCTGCGTTTATTCCCCTGTACACACGCTTGATTCCCTTTCGGAGACATAGCAATCCATAGGTTTTAAGATACTTACTAGTCAGGTACATTCTTAGGCGTTTAATATGGGGTGTTGAGTCCATTTCGTTGAGCAAGGAGTAGCTCTTGTCTATTCCATATTTGGCTTAAGGAACTTTATCTGTGCTCATTTCAATCTCTGGTTTTATGCAGCACCCCAACTCACCTTTCCCCTTAAGCAAGCATAAGTTGGTTTTCTAAATTGAGACCCTGTTCTGTTTTGTAATCCAGTTCCTGTGTAGCCAAGTTTACATTCCGTGTATTAGTGATATCTTATGATGTTTCTTTTTCTGTGTGACTTCTTTCAGTTAGAATCATCATACTTCAATCCACTCATTATGCTGCTACGGGCCTGATGACATAGATGTCATTGCTGAGTGATATTGCATTGTACGTAAGTACCACAACTTCTTCATCCATTTTTCACTTTCTGCAATATTGAACTTGTACCGTAAACGAGGTTTTGTAAACAGAGCCGTCCCAAACTTTGGGGTGGCTGTGTCTTTTTGATTTTCATTTCCCTAAGCTATAGGACCATAAGTGGAAGTGCCCTAGGCTCTGTTGCTTTGTTTTTTAGATGTTTCAGGAAACACATACACTTCTCCCCAGTGGCTGTTGGCAATTTACATCCCGCCCATCAGCATAACAAGGCTCCCAGTTCTCCATGGCCTGTCCTGCCTTTCTGGATTTTACACTTTTTCAGATGGCCCTTTTGACCGGGGGGAAGTGAGACTTCATTGTAGTGCAGATTTCCTTTGCAAGCTTGCTTGGTTGGCCAAAAAGGGCGTATGCGTTTTTTCCTGAATATATTCAGGAAAAAACGCATACGCCCTTTTTGGCCAAGTGCATCATTGTGGACGTTCTGCCTCTTTTCCTATGCTTTCAATGCAATTCCAGTCTACCTCCTGAAATCGGTTTCCTGCAATTCTGCCCCGCTTTCAAGTCCTCTTGGCAGCCTTACTTCAGTATATTTTTGGACGATAGCTGTCATTTATAACTCTGCAGGTTTGTGAATTACAGTGCCCCTGAGCTCCTTTCTTCAACTCGCTTTCTTGTGAGCTGGCCGCAACACCGCAGGATTGCTTCAGGCCCTAATGTGGTTCCGGCACGGCACGCTGAGCCTTTGGTTAATTCCTCTTCCTGGTGGGAAATGAGAGTTAAATTTGCCCGTCCAGACACCTCCAGCTAGTCTCTCATTGGTTCTCCCTATTCCTGTTCATGTTCCGCAGAAATTGCAAACTGGGCCAAACAGGAGGTTAAAGGCACTGACTCTCCAAGTCGGGAGAGTGTTAGTAAAGCGTCTGGAATGTTGCACCCGAGTACCAGGGGACGAGAACGGAGACATATTTGAACACGTCTCCCGATCACACGGTTGATCATACTCTGGGTTCCACATGCATGTTTTAGCTGAAGGAAGAATCCCTTAAACCTGGAGAGTTGAGACCCGTGGAATGGGTACCATGCAATATGACTTCAAAGGGTCTTCATTTGCTCACCGAACCTCTCCAATCCTAACATTGCTGCGTTTATGCCCCTGTACACACGCTTGATTCTCTTTCGGAGACATAGCAATCCATAGGTTTTAAGATACTTACTAGTCAGGTACATTCTTAGGCGTTTAATATGGGGTGTTGAGTCCATTTCGTTGAGCAAGGAGTAGCTCTTGTCTATTCCATATTTGGCTTAAGGAACTTTATCTGTGCTCATTTCAATCTCTGGTTTTATGCAGCACCCCAACTCACCTTTCCCCTTAAGCAAGCATAAGTTGGTTTTCTAAATTGAGACCCTGTTCTGTTTTGTAATCCAGTTCCTGTGTAGCCAAGTTTACATTCCGTGTATTAGTGATATCTTATGATGTTTCTTTTTCTGTGTGACTTCTTTCAGTTAGAATCATCATACTTCAATCCACTCATTATGCTGCTACGGGCCTGATGACATAGATGTCATTGCTGAGTGATATTGCATTGTACGTAAGTACCACAACTTCTTCATCCATTTTTCACTTTCTGCAATATTGAACTTGTACCGTAAACGAGGTTTTGTAAACAGAGCCGTCCCAAACTTTGGGGTGGCTGTGTCTTTTTGATTTTCATTTCCCTAAGCTATAGGACCATAAGTGGAAGTGCCCTAGGCTCTGTTGCTTTGTTTTTTAGATGTTTCAGGAAACACATACACTTCTCCCCAGTGGCTGTTGGCAATTTACATCCCGCCCATCAGCATAACAAGGCTCCCAGTTCTCCATGGCCTGTCCTGCCTTTCTGGATTTTACACTTTTTCAGATGGCCCTTTTGACCGGGGGGAAGTGAGACTTCATTGTAGTGCAGATTTCCTTTGCAAGCTTGCTTGGTTGGCCAAAAAGGGCGTATGCGTTTTTTCCTGAATATATTCAGGAAAAAACGCATACGCCCTTTTTGGCCAAGTGCATCATTGTGGACGTTCTGCCTCTTTTCCTATGCTTTCAATGCAATTCCAGTCTACCTCCTGAAATCGGTTTCCTGCAATTCTGCCCCGCTTTCAAGTCCTCTTGGCAGCCTTACTTCAGTATATTTTTGGACGATAGCTGTCATTTATAACTCTGCAGGTTTGTGAATTACAGTGCCCCTGAGCTCCTTTCTTCAACTCGCTTTCTTGTGAGCTGGCCGCAACACCGCAGGATTGCTTCAGGCCCTAATGTGGTTCCGGCACGGCACGCTGAGCCTTTGGTTAATTCCTCTTCCTGGTGGGAAATGAGAGTTAAATTTGCCCGTCCAGACACCTCCAGCTAGTCTCTCATTGGTTCTCCCTATTCCTGTTCATGTTCCGCAGAAATTGCAAACTGGGCCAAACAGGAGGTTAAAGGCACTGACTCTCCAAGTCGGGAGAGTGTTAGTAAAGCGTCTGGAATGTTGCACCCGAGTACCAGGGGACGAGAACGGAGACATATTTGAACACGTCTCCCGATCACACGGTTGATCATACTCTGGGTTCCACATGCATGTTTTAGCTGAAGGAAGAATCCCTTAAACCTGGAGAGTTGAGACCCGTGGAATGGGTACCATGCAATATGACTTCAAAGGGTCTTCATTTGCTCACCGAACCTCTCCAATCCTATCACTGCTGCGTTTATGCCCCTGTACACACGCTTGATTCTCTTTCGGAGACATAGCAATCCATAGGTTTTAAGATACTTACTAGTCAGGTACATTCTTAGGCGTTTAATATGGGGTGTTGAGTCCATTTCGTTGAGCAAGGAGTAGCTCTTGTCTATTCCATATTTGGCTTAAGGAACTTTATCTGTGCTCATTTCAATCTCTGGTTTTATGCAGCACCCCAACTCACCTTTCCCCTTAAGCAAGCATAAGTTGGTTTTCTAAATTTGAGACCCTGTTCTGTTTTGTAATCCAGTTCCTGTGTAGCCAAGTTTACATTCCGTGTATTAGTGATATCTTATGATGTTTCTTTTTCTGTGTGACTTCTTTCAGTTAGAATCATCATACCTGAATCCACTCATTATGCTGCTACGGGCCTGATGACATAGATGTCATTGCTGAGTGATATTGCATTGTACGTAAGTACCACAACTTCTTCATCCATTTTTCACTTTCTGCGATATTGAACTTGTACCGTAAACGAGGTTCTTGTAAACAGAGCCGTCCCAAACTTTGGGGTGGCTGTGTCTTTTTGATTTTCATTTCCCTAAGCTATAGGACCATAAGTGGAAGTGCCCTAGGCTCTGTTGCTTTGTTTTTTAGATGTTTCAGGAAACACCCTACACTTCTCCCGAGTGGCTGTTGGCAATTTACATCCCGCCCATCAGCATAACAAGGCTCCCAGTTCTCCATGGCCTGTCCTGCCTTTCTGGATTTTACACTTTTTTCAGATGGCCCTTTTGACCTGGGGGAAGTGAGACTTCATTGTAGTGCAGATTTCCTTTGCAAGCTTGCTTGGTTGGCCAAAAAGGGCGTATGCGTTTTTTTCTGAATATATTCAGGAAAAAACGCATACGCCCTTTTTGGCCAAGTGCATCATTGTGGACGTTCTGCCTCTTTTCCTATGCTTTCAATGCAATTCCAGTCTACCTCCTGAAATCGGTTTCCTGCAATTCTGCCCCGCTTTCAAGTCCTCTTGGCAGCCTTACTTCAGTATATTTTTGGACGATAGCTGTCATTTATAACTCTGCAGGTTTGTGAATTACAGTGCCCCTGAGCTCCTTTCTTCAACTCGCTTTCTTGTGAGCTGGCCACAACACCGAAGGATTGCTTCAGGCCCTAATGTGGTTCCGGCACGGCACGCTGAGCCTTTGGTTAATTCCTCTTCCTGGTGGGAAATGAGAGTTAAATTTGCCCGTCCAGACACCTCCAGCTAGTCTCTCATTGGTTCTCCCTATTCCTGTTCATGTTCCGCAGAAATTGCAAACTGGGCCAAACAGGAGGTTAAAGGCACTGACTCTCCAAGTCGGGAGAGTGTTAGTAAAGCGTCTGGAATGTTGCACCCGAGTACCAGGGGACGAGAACGGAGACATATTTGAACACGTCTCCCGATCACACGGTTGATCATACTCTGGGTTCCACATGCATGTTTTAGCTGAAGGAAGAATCCCTTAAACCTGGAGAGTTGAGACCCGTGGAATGGGTACCATGCAATATGACTTCAAAGGGTCTTCATTTGCTCACCGAACCTCTCCAATCCTATCACTGCTGCGTTTATGCCCCTGTACACACGCTTGATTCTCTTTCGGAGACATAGCAATCCATAGGTTTTAAGATACTTACTAGTCAGGTACATTCTTAGGCGTTTAATATGGGGTGTTGAGTCCATTTCGTTGAGCAAGGAGTAGCTCTTGTCTATTCCATATTTGGCTTAAGGAACTTTATCTGTGCTCATTTCAATCTCTGGTTTTATGCAGCACCCCAACTCACCTTTCCCCTTAAGCAAGCATAAGTTGGTTTTCTAAATTTGAGACCCTGTTCTGTTTTGTAATCCAGTTCCTGTGTAGCCAAGTTTACATTCCGTGTATTAGTGATATCTTATGATGTTTCTTTTTCTGTGTGACTTCTTTCAGTTAGAATCATCATACCTGAATCCACTCATTATGCTGCTACGGGCCTGATGACATAGATGTCATTGCTGAGTGATATTGCATTGTACGTAAGTACCACAACTTCTTCATCCATTTTTCACTTTCTGCGATATTGAACTTGTACCGTAAACGAGGTTCTTCTAAACAGAGCCGTCCCAAACTTTGGGGTGGCTGTGTCTTTTTGATTTTCATTTCCCTAAGCTATAGGACCATAAGTGGAAGTGCCCTAGGCTCTGTTGCTTTGTTTTTTAGATGTTTCAGGAAACACCATACACTTCTCCCGAGTGGCTGTTGGCAATTTACATCCCGCCCATCAGCATAACAAGGCTCCCAGTTCTCCATGGCCTGTCCTGCCTTTCTGGATTTTACACTTTTTTCAGATGGCCCTTTTGACCGGGGGGAAGTGAGACTTCATTGTAGTGCAGATTTCTTTGCAAGCTTGCTTGGTTGGCCAAAAAGGGCGTATGCGTTTTTTCCTGAATATATTCAGGAAAAAACGCATACGCCCTTTTTGGCCAAGTGCATCATTGTGGACGTTCTGCCTCTTTTCCTATGCTTTCAATGCAATTCCAGTCTACCTCCTGAAATCGGTTTCCTGCAATTCTGCCCCGCTTTCAAGTCCTCTTGGCAGCCTTACTTCAGTATATTTTTGGACGATAGCTGTCATTTATAACTCTGCAGTTTTGTGAATTACAGTGCCCCTGAGCTCCTTTCTTCAACTCGCTTTCTTGTGAGCTGGCCACAACACCGCAGGATTGCTTCAGGCCCTAATGTGGTTCCGGCACGGCACGCTGAGCCTTTGGTTAATTCCTCTTCCTGGTGGGAAATGAGAGTTAAATTTGCCCGTCCAGACACCTCCAGCTAGTCTCTCATTGGTTCTCCCTATTCCTGTTCATCTTCCGCAGAAATTGCAAACTGGGCCAAACAGGAGGTTAAAGGCACTGACTCTCCAAGTCGGGAGAGTGTTAGTAAAGCGTCTGGAATGTTGCACCCGAGTACCAGGGGACGAGAACGGAGACATATTTGAACACGTCTCCCGATCACACGGTTGATCATACTCTGGGTTCCACATGCATGTTTTAGCTGAAGGAAGAATCCCTTAAACCTGGAGAGTTGAGACCCGTGGAATGGGTACCATGCAATATGACTTCAAAGGGTCTTCATTTGCTCACCAAACCTCTCCAATCCTATCACTGCTGCGTTTATTCCCCTGTACACACGCTTGATTCCCTTTCGGAGACATAGCAATCCATAGGTTTTAAGATACTTACTAGTCAGGTACATTCTTAGGCGTTTAATATGGGGTGTTGAGTCCATTTCGTTGAGCAAGGAGTAGCTCTTGTCTATTCCATATTTGGCTTAAGGAACTTTATCTGTGCTCATTTCAATCTCTGGTTTTATGCAGCACCCCAACTCACCTTTCCCCTTAAGCAAGCATAAGTTGGTTTTCTAAATTGAGACCCTGTTCTGTTTTGTAATCCAGTTCCTGTGTAGCCAAGTTTACATTCCGTGTATTAGTGATATCTTATGATGTTTCTTTTTCTGTGTGACTTCTTTCAGTTAGAATCATCATACTTCAATCCACTCATTATGCTGCTACGGGCCTGATGACATAGATGTCATTGCTGAGTGATATTGCATTGTACGTAAGTACCACAACTTCTTCATCCATTTTTCACTTTCTGCAATATTGAACTTGTACCGTAAACGAGGTTTTGTAAACAGAGCCGTCCCAAACTTTGGGGTGGCTGTGTCTTTTTGATTTTCATTTCCCTAAGCTATAGGACCATAAGTGGAAGTGCCCTAGGCTCTGTTGCTTTGTTTTTTAGATGTTTCAGGAAACACATACACTTCTCCCCAGTGGCTGTTGGCAATTTACATCCCGCCCATCAGCATAACAAGGCTCCCAGTTCTCCATGGCCTGTCCTGCCTTTCTGGATTTTACACTTTTTCAGATGGCCCTTTTGACCGGGGGGAAGTGAGACTTCATTGTAGTGCAGATTTCCTTTGCAAGCTTGCTTGGTTGGCCAAAAAGGGCGTATGCGTTTTTTCCTGAATATATTCAGGAAAAAACGCATACGCCCTTTTTGGCCAAGTGCATCATTGTGGACGTTCTGCCTCTTTTCCTATGCTTTCAATGCAATTCCAGTCTACCTCCTGAAATCGGTTTCCTGCAATTCGGCCCCGCTTTCAAGTCCTCTTGGCAGCCTTACTTCAGTATATTTTTGGACGATAGCTGTCATTTATAACTCTGCAGTTTTGTGAATTACAGTGCCCCTGAGCTCCTTTCTTCAACTCGCTTTCTTGTGAGCTGGCCACAACACCGCAGGATTGCTTCAGGCCCTAATGTGGTTCCGGCACGGCACGCTGAGCCTTTGGTTAATTCCTCTTCCTGGTGGGAAATGAGAGTTAAATTTGCCCGTCCAGACACCTCCAGCTAGTCTCTCATTGGTTCTCCCTATTCCTGTTCATCTTCCGCAGAAATTGCAAACTGGGCCAAACAGGAGGTTAAAGGCACTGACTCTCCAAGTCGGGAGAGTGTTAGTAAAGCGTCTGGAATGTTGCACCCGAGTACCAGGGGACGAGAATGGAGACATATTTGAACACGTCTCCCGATCACACGGTTGATCATACTCTGGGTTCCACATGCATGTTTTAGCTGAAGGAAGAATCCCTTAAACCTGGAGAGTTGAGACCCGTGGAATGGGTACCATGCAATATGACTTCAAAGGGTCTTCATTTGCTCACCAAACCTCTCCAATCCTATCACTGCTGCGTTTATTCCCCTGTACACACGCTTGATTCCCTTTCGGAGACATAGCAATCCATAGGTTTTAAGATACTTACTAGTCAGGTACATTCTTAGGCGTTTAATATGGGGTGTTGAGTCCATTTCGTTGAGCAAGGAGTAGCTCTTGTCTATTCCATATTTGGCTTAAGGAACTTTATCTGTGCTCATTTCAATCTCTGGTTTTATGCAGCACCCCAACTCACCTTTCCCCTTAAGCAAGCATAAGTTGGTTTTCTAAATTGAGACCCTGTTCTGTTTTGTAATCCAGTTCCTGTGTAGCCAAGTTTACATTCCGTGTATTAGTGATATCTTATGATGTTTCTTTTTCTGTGTGACTTCTTTCAGTTAGAATCATCATACTTCAATCCACTCATTATGCTGCTACGGGCCTGATGACATAGATGTCATTGCTGAGTGATATTGCATTGTACGTAAGTACCACAACTTCTTCATCCATTTTTCACTTTCTGCAATATTGAACTTGTACCGTAAACGAGGTTTTGTAAACAGAGCCGTCCCAAACATTGGGGTGGCTGTGTCTTTTTGATTTTCATTTCCCTAAGCTATAGGACCATAAGTGGAAGTGCCCTAGGCTCTGTTGCTTTGTTTTTTAGATGTTTCAGGAAACACATACACTTCTACCCAGTGGCTGTTGGCAATTTACATCCCGCCCATCAGCATAACAAGGCTCCCAGTTCTCCATGGCCTGTCCTGCCTGTCTGGATTTTACACTTTTTCAGATGGCCCTTTTGACCGGGGGGAAGTGAGACTTCATTGTAGTGCAGATTTCCTTTGCAAGCTTGCTTGGTTGGCCAAAAAGGGCGTATGCGTTTTTTCCTGAATATATTCAGGAAAAAACGCATACGCCCTTTTTGGCCAAGTGCATCATTGTGGACGTTCTGCCTCTTTTCCTATGCTTTCAATGCAATTCCAGTCTACCTCCTGAAATCGGTTTCCTGCAATTCTGCCCCGCTTTCAAGTCCTCTTGGCAGCCTTACTTCAGTATATTTTTGGACGATAGCTGTCATTTATAACTCTGCAGGTTTGTGAATTACAGTGCCCCTGAGCTCCTTTCTTCAACTCGCTTTCTTGTGAGCTGGCCGCAACACCGCAGGATTGCTTCAGGCCCTAATGTGGTTCCGGCACGGCACGCTGAGCCTTTGGTTAATTCCTCTTCCTGGTGGGAAATGAGAGTTAAATTTGCCCGTCCAGACACCTCCAGCTAGTCTCTCATTGGTTCTCCCTATTCCTGTTCATGTTCCGCAGAAATTGCAAACTGGGCCAAACAGGAGGTTAAAGGCACTGACTCTCCAAGTCGGGAGAGTGTTAGTAAAGCGTCTGGAATGTTGCACCCGAGTACCAGGGGACGAGAACGGAGACATATTTGAACACGTCTCCCGATCACACGGTTGATCATACTCTGGGTTCCACATGCATGTTTTAGCTGAAGGAAGAATCCCTTAAACCTGGAGAGTTGAGACCCGTGGAATGGGTACCATGCAATATGACTTCAAAGGGTCTTCATTTGCTCACCGAACCTCTCCAATCCTAACATTGCTGCGTTTATGCCCCTGTACACACGCTTGATTCTCTTTCGGAGACATAGCAATCCATAGGTTTTAAGATACTTACTAGTCAGGTACATTCTTAGGCGTTTAATATGGGGTGTTGAGTCCATTTCGTTGAGCAAGGAGTAGCTCTTGTCTATTCCATATTTGGCTTAAGGAACTTTATCTGTGCTCATTTCAATCTCTGGTTTTATGCAGCACCCCAACTCACCTTTCCCCTTAAGCAAGCATAAGTTGGTTTTCTAAATTTGAGACCCTGTTCTGTTTTGTAATCCAGTTCCTGTGTAGCCAAGTTTACATTCCGTGTATTAGTGATATCTTATGATGTTTCTTTTTCTGTGTGACTTCTTTCAGTTAGAATCATCATACCTCAATCCACTCATTATGCTGCTACGGGCCTGATGACATAGATGTCATTGCTGAGTGATATTGCATTGTACGTAAGTACCACAACTTCTTCATCCATTTTTCACTTTCTGCGATATTGAACTTGTACCGTAAACGAGGTTCTTCTAAACAGAGCCGTCCCAAACTTTGGGGTGGCTGTGTCTTTTTGATTTTCATTTCCCTAAGCTATAGGACCATAAGTGGAAGTGCCCTAGGCTCTGTTGCTTTGTTTTTTAGATGTTTCAGGAAACACCATACACTTCTCCCGAGTGGCTGTTGGCAATTTACATCCCGCCCATCAGCATAACAAGGCTCCCAGTTCTCCATGGCCTGTCCTGCCTTTCTGGATTTTACACTTTTTTCAGATGGCCCTTTTGACCGGGGGGAAGTGAGACTTCATTGTAGTGCAGATTTCTTTGCAAGCTTGCTTGGTTGGCCAAAAAGGGCGTATGCGTTTTTTCCTGAATATATTCAGGAAAAAACGCATACGCCCTTTTTGGCCAAGTGCATCATTGTGGACGTTCTGCCTCTTTTCCTATGCTTTCAATGCAATTCCAGTCTACCTCCTGAAATCGGTTTCCTGCAATTCTGCCCCGCTTTCAAGTCCTCTTGGCAGCCTTACTTCAGTATATTTTTGGACGATAGCTGTCATTTATAACTCTGCAGGTTTGTGAATTACAGTGCCCCTGAGCTCCTTTCTTCAACTCGCTTTCTTGTGAGCTGGCCACAACACCGCAGGATTGCTTCAGGCCCTAATGTGGTTCCGGCACGGCACGCTGAGCCTTTGGTTAATTCCTCTTCCTGGTGGGAAATGAGAGTTAAATTTGCCCGTCCAGACACCTCCAGCTAGTCTCTCATTGGTTCTCCCTATTCCTGTTCATCTTCCGCAGAAATTGCAAACTGGGCCAAACAGGAGGTTAAAGGCACTGACTCTCCAAGTCGGGAGAGTGTTAGTAAAGCGTCTGGAATGTTGCACCCGAGTACCAGGGGACGAGAACGGAGACATATTTGAACACGTCTCCCGATCACACGGTTGATCATACTCTGGGTTCCACATGCATGTTTTAGCTGAAGGAAGAATCCCTTAAACCTGGAGAGTTGAGACCCGTGGAATGGGTACCATGCAATATGACTTCAAAGGGTCTTCATTTGCTCACCAAACCTCTCCAATCCTATCACTGCTGCGTTTATTCCCCTGTACACACGCTTGATTCCCTTTCGGAGACATAGCAATCCATAGGTTTTAAGATACTTACTAGTCAGGTACATTCTTAGGCGTTTAATATGGGGTGTTGAGTCCATTTCGTTGAGCAAGGAGTAGCTCTTGTCTATTCCATATTTGGCTTAAGGAACTTTATCTGTGCTCATTTCAATCTCTGGTTTTATGCAGCACCCCAACTCACCTTTCCCCTTAAGCAAGCATAAGTTGGTTTTCTAAATTGAGACCCTGTTCTGTTTTGTAATCCAGTTCCTGTGTAGCCAAGTTTACATTCCGTGTATTAGTGATATCTTATGATGTTTCTTTTTCTGTGTGACTTCTTTCAGTTAGAATCATCATACTTCAATCCACTCATTATGCTGCTACGGGCCTGATGACATAGATGTCATTGCTGAGTGATATTGCATTGTACGTAAGTACCACAACTTCTTCATCCATTTTTCACTTTCTGCAATATTGAACTTGTACCGTAAACGAGGTTTTGTAAACAGAGCCGTCCCAAACTTTGGGGTGGCTGTGTCTTTTTGATTTTCATTTCCCTAAGCTATAGGACCATAAGTGGAAGTGCCCTAGGCTCTGTTGCTTTGTTTTTTAGATGTTTCAGGAAACACATACACTTCTCCCCAGTGGCTGTTGGCAATTTACATCCCGCCCATCAGCATAACAAGGCTCCCAGTTCTCCATGGCCTGTCCTGCCTTTCTGGATTTTACACTTTTTCAGATGGCCCTTTTGACCGGGGGGAAGTGAGACTTCATTGTAGTGCAGATTTCCTTTGCAAGCTTGCTTGGTTGGCCAAAAAGGGCGTATGCGTTTTTTCCTGAATATATTCAGGAAAAAACGCATACGCCCTTTTTGGCCAAGTGCATCATTGTGGACGTTCTGCCTCTTTTCCTATGCTTTCAATGCAATTCCAGTCTACCTCCTGAAATCGGTTTCCTGCAATTCTGCCCCGCTTTCAAGTCCTCTTGGCAGCCTTACTTCAGTATATTTTTGGACGATAGCTGTCATTTATAACTCTGCAGGTTTGTGAATTACAGTGCCCCTGAGCTCCTTTCTTCAACTCGCTTTCTTGTGAGCTGGCCGCAACACCGCAGGATTGCTTCAGGCCCTAATGTGGTTCCGGCACGGCACGCTGAGCCTTTGGTTAATTCCTCTTCCTGGTGGGAAATGAGAGTTAAATTTGCCCGTCCAGACACCTCCAGCTAGTCTCTCATTGGTTCTCCCTATTCCTGTTCATCTTCCGCAGAAATTGCAAACTGGGCCAAACAGGAGGTTAAAGGCACTGACTCTCCAAGTCGGGAGAGTGTTAGTAAAGCGTCTGGAATGTTGCACCCGAGTACCAGGGGACGAGAACGGAGACATATTTGAACACGTCTCCCGATCACACGGTTGATCATACTCTGGGTTCCACATGCATGTTTTAGCTGAAGGAAGAATCCCTTAAACCTGGAGAGTTGAGACCCGTGGAATGGGTACCATGCAATATGACTTCAAAGGGTCTTCATTTGCTCACCGAACCTCTCCAATCCTATCACTGCTGCGTTTATGCCCCTGTACACACGCTTGTTTCCCTTTCGGAGAAATAGCAATCCATAGGTTTTAAGATACTTACTAGTCAGGTACATTCTTAGGCGTTTAATATGGGGTGTTGAGTCCATTTCGTTGAGCAAGGAGTAGCTCTTGTCTATTCCATATTTGGCTTAAGGAACTTTATCTGTGCTCATTTCAATCTCTGGTTTTATGCAGCACCCCAACTCACCTTTCCCCTTAAGCAAGCATAAGTTGGTTTTCTAAATTTGAGACCCTGTTCTGTTTTGTAATCCAGTTCCTGTGTAGCCAAGTTTACATTCCGTGTATTAGTGATATCTTATGATGTTTCTTTTTCTGTGTGACTTCTTTCAGTTAGAATCATCATACCTGAATCCACTCATTATGCTGCTACGGGCCTGATGACATAGATGTCATTGCTGAGTGATATTGCATTGTACGTAAGTACCACAACTTCTTCATCCATTTTTCACTTTCTGCGATATTGAACTTGTACCATAAACGAGGTTATTGTATACAGAGCCGTCCCAAATTTGGGGTGGCTGTGTCTTTTTGATTTTAATTTCCTTAAGCTATAGGACCATAAGTGGAATTGCCCTAGGCTCTGTTGCTTTGTTTTTTAGATGTCTCAGGAAACACCATACACTTCTGCCTAGTGACTGTTGGCAATTTACATCCCGCCCATCAGCATAACAAGGCTCCCATTTCTCCATGGCCTGTCCTGCCTTTCTGGATTTTACACTTTTTTCAGATGGCCCTTTTGACCGGGGGGAAGTGAGACTTCATTGTAGTGCAGATTTCCTTTGCAAGCTTGCTTGGTTGGCCAAAAAGGGCGTATGCGTTTTTTCCTGAATATATTCAGGAAAAAACGCATACGCCCTTTTTGGCCAAGTGCATCATTGTGGACGTTCTGCCTCTTTTCCTATGCTTTCAATGCAATTCCAGTCTACCTCCTGAAATCGGTTTCCTGCAATTCTGCCCCGCTTTCAAGTCCTCTTGGCAGCCTTACTTCAGTATATTTTTGGACGATAGCTGTCATTTATAACTCTGCAGGTTTGTGAATTACAGTGCCCCTGAACTCCTTCCTTCAACTTGCTTTCTTGTGAGCTGGCCGCAACACCGCAGGATTGCTTCAGGCCCTAATCTGGTTCCGGCATGGCACGCTGAGCCCTTGGTTAATTCCTCTTCCAGGTGGGAAATGAGAGTTAAATTTGCCCGTCCAGACACCTCCAGCTAGTCTCTCATTGGTTCTCCCTATTCCTGTTCATCTTCCGCAGAAATTGCAAACTGGGCCAAACAGGAGGTTAAAGGCACTGACTCTCCAAGTCGGGAGAGTGTTAGTAAAGCGTCTGGAATGTTGCACCCGAGTACCAGGGGACGAGAACAGAGACATATTTGAACACGTCTCCCGATCACACGGTTGATCATACTCTGGGTTCCACATGCATGTTTTAGCTGAAGGAAGAATCCCTTAAACCTGGAGAGTTGAGACCCGTGGAATGGGTACCATGCAATATGACTTCAAAGGGTCTTCATTTGCTCACCGAACCTCTCCAATCCTATCACTGCTGCGGTTATTCGCCTCTACACACGCTTGATTCCCTTTCGGAGACATAGCAATCCATAGGTTTTAAGATACTTACTAGTCAGGTACATTCTTAGGCGTTTAATATGGGGTGTTGAGTCCATTTCGTTGAGCAAGGAGTAGCTCTTGTCTATTCCATATTTGGCTTAAGGAACTTTATCTGTGCTCATTTCAATCTCTGGTTTTATGCAGCACCCCAACTCACCTTTCCCCTTAAGCAAGCATAAGTTGGTTTTCTAAATTTGAGACCCTGTTCTGTTTTGTAATCCAGTTCCTGTGTAGCCAAGTTTACATTCCGTGTATTAGTGATATCTTATGATGTTTCTTTTTCTGTGTGACTTCTTTCAGTTAGAATCATCATACCTGAATCCACTCATTATGCTGCTACGGGCCTGATGACATAGATGTCATTGCTGAGTGATATTGCATTGTACGTAAGTACCACAACTTCTTCATCCATTTTTCACTTTCTGCGATATTGAACTTGTACCATAAACGAGGTTATTGTATACAGAGCCGTCCCAAATTTGGGGTGGCTGTGTCTTTTTGATTTTAATTTCCTTAAGCTATAGGACCATAAGTGGAATTGCCCTAGGCTCTGTTGCTTTGTTTTTTAGATGTCTCAGGAAACACCATACACTTCTGCCTAGTGACTGTTGGCAATTTACATCCCGCCCATCAGCATAACAAGGCTCCCATTTCTCCATGGCCTGTCCTGCCTTTCTGGATTTTACACTTTTTTCAGATGGCCCTTTTGACCGGGGGGTAGTGAGACTTCATTGTAGTGCAGATTTCCTTTGCAAGCTTGCTTGGTTGGCCAAAAAGGGCGTATGCGTTTTTTCCTGAATATATTCAGGAAAAAACGCATACGCCCTTTTTGGCCAAGTGCATCATTGTGGACGTTCTGCCTCTTTTCCTATGCTTTCAATGCAATTCCAGTCTACCTCCTGAAATCGGTTTCCTGCAATTCTGCCCCGCTTTCAAGTCCTCTTGGCAGCCTTACTTCAGTATATTTTTGGACGATAGCTGTCATTTATAACTCTGCAGGTTTGTGAATTACAGTGCCCCTGAGCTCCTTTCTTCAACTTGCTTTATTGTGAGTTGGCCGCAACACCACAGGATTGCTTCAGGCCCTAATCTGGTTCCGGCACGGCACGCTGAGCCTTTGGTTAATTCCTCTTCCTGGTGGGAAATGAGAGTTAAATTTGCCCGTCCAGACACCTCCAGCTAGTCTCTCATTGGTTCTCCCTATTCCTGTTCATGTTCCGCAGAAATTGCAAACTGGGCCAAACAGGAGGTTAAAGGCACTGACTCTCCAAGTCGGGAGAGTGTTAGTAAAGCGTCTGGAATGTTGCACCCGAGTACCAGGGGACGAGAACGGAGACATATTTGAACACGTCTCCCGATCACACGGTTGATCATACTCTGGGTTCCACATGCATGTTTTAGCTGAAGGAAGAATCCCTTAAACCTGGAGAGTTGAGACCCGTGGAATGGGTACCATGCAATATGACTTCAAAGGGTCTTCATTTGCTCACCGAACCTCTCCAATCCTATCACTGCTGCGTTTATGCCCCTGTACACACGCTTGATTCTCTTTCGGAGACATAGCAATCCATAGGTTTTAAGATACTTACTAGTCAGGTACATTCTTAGGCGTTTAATATGGGGTGTTGAGTCCATTTCGTTGAGCAAGGAGTAGCTCTTGTCTATTCCATATTTGGCTTAAGGAACTTTATCTGTGCTCATTTCAATCTCTGGTTTTATGCAGCACCCCAACTCACCTTTCCCCTTAAGCAAGCATAAGTTGGTTTTCTAAATTTGAGACCCTGTTCTGTTTGGTAATCCAGTTCCTGTGTAGCCAAGTTTACATTCCGTGTATTAGTGATATCTTATGATGTTTCTTTTTCTGTGTGACTTCTTTCAGTTAGAATCATCATACCTGAATCCACTCATTATGCTGCTACGGGCCTGATGACATAGATGTCATTGCTGAGTGATATTGCATTGTACGTAAGTACCACAACTTCTTCATCCATTTTTCACTTTCTGCGATATTGAACTTGTACCGTAAACGAGGTTCTTGTAAACAGAGCCATCCCAAACTTTGGGGTGGCTGTGTCTTTTTGATTTTCATTTCCCTAAGCTATAGGACCATAAGTGGAAGTGCCCTAGGCTCTGTTGCTTTGTTTTTTAGATGTTTCAGGAAACACCATACACTTCTCCCGAGTGGCTGTTGGCAATTTACATCCCACCCATCAGCATAACAAGGCTCCCAGTTCTCCATGGCCTGTCCTGCCTTTCTGGATTTTACACTTTTTTCAGATGGCCCTTTTGACCGGGGGGAAGTGAGACTTCATTGTAGTGCAGATTTCCTTTGCAAGCTTGCTTGGTTGGCCAAAAAGGGCGTATGCGTTTTTTCCTGAATATATTCAGGAAAAAACGCATACGCCCTTTTTGGCCAAGTGCATCATTGTGGACGTTCTGCCTCTTTTCCTATGCTTTCAATGCAATTCCAGTCTACCTCCTGAAATCGGTTTCCTGCAATTCTGCCCCGCTTTCAAGTCCTCTTGGCAGCCTTACTTCAGTATATTTTTGGACGATAGCTGTCATTTATAACTCTGCAGGTTTGTGAATTACAGTGCCCCTGAGCTCCTTTCTTCAACTCGCTTTCTTGTGAGCTGGCCGCAACACCACAGGATTGCTTCAGGCCCTAATCTGGTTCCGGCACGGCACGCTGAGCCTTTGGTTAATTCCTCTTCCTGGTGGGAAATGAGAGTTAAATTTGCCCGTCCAGACACCTCCAGCTAGTCTCTCATTGGTTCTCCCTATTCCTGTTCATCTTCCGCAGAAATTGCAAACTGGGCCAAACAGGAGGTTAAAGGCACTGACTCTCCAAGTCGGGAGAGTGTTAGTAAAGCGTCTGGAATGTTGCACCCGAGTACCAGGGGACGAGAACGGAGACATATTTGAACACGTCTCCCGATCACACGGTTGATCATACTCTGGGTTCCACATGCATGTTTTAGCTGAAGGAAGAATCCCTTAAACCTGGAGAGTTGAGACCCGTGGAATGGGTACCATGCAATATGACTTCAAAGGGTCTTCATTTGCTCACCGAACCTCTCCAATCCTATCACTGCTGCGTTTATGCCCCTGTACACACGCTTGATTCTCTTTCGGAGACATAGCAATCCATAGGTTTTAAGATACTTACTAGTCAGGTACATTCTTAGGCGTTTAATATGGGGTGTTGAGTCCATTTCGTTGAGCAAGGAGTAGCTCTTGTCTATTCCATATTTGGCTTAAGGAACTTTATCTGTGCTCATTTCAATCTCTGGTTTTATGCAGCACCCCAACTCACCTTTCCCCTTAAGCAAGCATAAGTTGGTTTTCTAAATTTGAGACCCTGTTCTGTTTTGTAATCCAGTTCCTGTGTAGCCAAGTTTACATTCCGTGTATTAGTGATATCTTATGATGTTTCTTTTTCTGTGTGACTTCTTTCAGTTAGAATCATCATACCTGAATCCACTCATTATGCTGCTACGGGCCTGATGACATAGATGTCATTGCTGAGTGATATTGCATTGTACGTAAGTACCACAACTTCTTCATCCATTTTTCACTTTCTGCGATATTGAACTTGTACCGTAAACGAGGTTCTTGTAAACAGAGCCGTCCCAAACTTTGGGGTGGCTGTGTCTTTTTGATTTTCATTTCCCTAAGCTATAGGACCATAAGTGGAAGTGCCCTAGGCTCTGTTGCTTTGTTTTTTAGATGTTTCAGGAAACACCATACACTTCTCCCGAGTGGCTGTTGGCAATTTACATCCCGCCCATCAGCATAACAAGGCTCCCAGTTCTCCATGGCCTGTCCTGCCTTTCTGGATTTTACACTTTTTTCAGATGGCCCTTTTGACCGGGGGGAAGTGAGACTTCATTGTAGTGCAGATTTCCTTTGCAAGCTTGCTTGGTTGGCCAAAAAGTGCGTATGCGTTTTTTCCTGAATATATTCAGGAAAAAACGCATACGCCCTTTTTGGCCAAGTGCATCATTGTGGACGTTCTGCCTCTTTTCCTATGCTTTCAATGCAATTCCAGTCTACCTCCTGAAATCGGTTTCCTGCAATTCTGCCCCGCTTTCAAGTCCTCTTGGCAGCCTTACTTCAGTATATTTTTGGACGATAGCTGTCATTTATAACTCTGCAGGTTTGTGAATTACAGTGCCCCTGAGCTCCTTTCTTCAACTCGCTTTCTTGTGAGCTGGCCGCAACACCGCAGGATTGCTTCAGGCCCTAATGTGGTTCCGGCACGGCACGCTGAGCCTTTGGTTAATTCCTCTTCCTGGTGGGAAATGAGAGTTAAATTTGCCCGTCCAGACACCTCCAGCTAGTCTCTCATTGGTTCTCCCTATTCCTGTTCATCTTCCGCAGAAATTGCAAACTGGGCCAAACAGGAGGTTAAAGGCACTGACTCTCCAAGTCGGGAGAGTGTTAGTAAAGCGTCTGGAATGTTGCACCCGAGTACCAGGGGACGAGAACGGAGACATATTTGAACACGTCTCCCGATCACACGGTTGATCATACTCTGGGTTCCACATGCATGTTTTAGCTGAAGGAAGAATCCCTTAAACCTGGAGAGTTGAGACCCGTGGAATGGGTACCATGCAATATGACTTCAAAGGGTCTTCATTTGCTCACCGAACCTCTCCAATCCTATCACTGCTGCGTTTATGCCCCTGTACACACGCTTGATTCTCTTTCGGAGACATAGCAATCCATAGGTTTTAAGATACTTACTAGTCAGGTACATTCTTAGGCGTTTAATATGGGGTGTTGAGTCCATTTCGTTGAGCAAGGAGTAGCTCTTGTCTATTCCATATTTGGCTTAAGGAACTTTATCTGTGCTCATTTCAATCTCTGGTTTTATGCAGCACCCCAACTCACCTTTCCCCTTAAGCAAGCATAAGTTGGTTTTCTAAATTTGAGACCCTGTTCTGTTTTGTAATCCAGTTCCTGTGTAGCCAAGTTTACATTCCGTGTATTAGTGATATCTTATGATGTTTCTTTTTCTGTGTGACTTCTTTCAGTTAGAATCATCATACCTGAATCCACTCATTATGCTGCTACGGGCCTGATGACATAGATGTCATTGCTGAGTGATATTGCATTGTACGTAAGTACCACAACTTCTTCATCCATTTTTCACTTTCTGCGATATTGAACTTGTACCGTAAACGAGGTTCTTGTAAACAGAGCCGTCCCAAACTTTGGGGTGGCTGTGTCTTTTTGATTTTCATTTCCCTAAGCTATAGGACCATAAGTGGAAGTGCCCTAGGCTCTGTTGCTTTGTTTTTTAGATGTTTCAGGAAACACCCTACACTTCTCCCGAGTGGCTGTTGGCAATTTACATCCCGCCCATCAGCATAACAAGGCTCCCAGTTCTCCATGGCCTGTCCTGCCTTTCTGGATTTTACACTTTTTTCAGATGGCCCTTTTGACCGGGGGGAAGTGAGACTTCATTGTAGTGCAGATTTCCTTTGCAAGCTTGCTTGGTTGGCCAAAAAGGGCGTATGCGTTTTTTTCTGAATATATTCAGGAAAAAACGCATACGCCCTTTTTGGCCAAGTGCATCATTGTGGACGTTCTGCCTCTTTTCCTATGCTTTCAATGCAATTCCAGTCTACCTCCTGAAATCGGTTTCCTGCAATTCTGCCCCGCTTTCAAGTCCTCTTGGCAGCCTTACTTCAGTATATTTTTGGACGATAGCTGTCATTTATAACTCTGCAGGTTTGTGAATTACAGTGCCCCTGAGCTCCTTTCTTCAACTCGCTTTCTTGTGAGCTGGCCACAACACCGAAGGATTGCTTCAGGCCCTAATGTGGTTCCGGCACGGCACGCTGAGCCTTTGGTTAATTCCTCTTCCTGGTGGGAAATGAGAGTTAAATTTGCCCGTCCAGACACCTCCAGCTAGTCTCTCATTGGTTCTCCCTATTCCTGTTCATGTTCCGCAGAAATTGCAAACTGGGCCAAACAGGAGGTTAAAGGCACTGACTCTCCAAGTCGGGAGAGTGTTAGTAAAGCGTCTGGAATGTTGCACCCGAGTACCAGGGGACGAGAACGGAGACATATTTGAACACGTCTCCCGATCACACGGTTGATCATACTCTGGGTTCCACATGCATGTTTTAGCTGAAGGAAGAATCCCTTAAACCTGGAGAGTTGAGACCCGTGGAATGGGTACCATGCAATATGACTTCAAAGGGTCTTCATTTGCTCACCGAACCTCTCCAATCCTATCACTGCTGCGTTTATGCCCCTGTACACACGCTTGATTCTCTTTCGGAGACATAGCAATCCATAGGTTTTAAGATACTTACTAGTCAGGTACATTCTTAGGCGTTTAATATGGGGTGTTGAGTCCATTTCGTTGAGCAAGGAGTAGCTCTTGTCTATTCCATATTTGGCTTAAGGAACTTTATCTGTGCTCATTTCAATCTCTGGTTTTATGCAGCACCCCAACTCACCTTTCCCCTTAAGCAAGCATAAGTTGGTTTTCTAAATTTGAGACCCTGTTCTGTTTTGTAATCCAGTTCCTGTGTAGCCAAGTTTACATTCCGTGTATTAGTGATATCTTATGATGTTTCTTTTTCTGTGTGACTTCTTTCAGTTAGAATCATCATACCTGAATCCACTCATTATGCTGCTACGGGCCTGATGACATAGATGTCATTGCTGAGTGATATTGCATTGTACGTAAGTACCACAACTTCTTCATCCATTTTTCACTTTCTGCGATATTGAACTTGTACCGTAAACGAGGTTCTTCTAAACAGAGCCGTCCCAAACTTTGGGGTGGCTGTGTCTTTTTGATTTTCATTTCCCTAAGCTATAGGACCATAAGTGGAAGTGCCCTAGGCTCTGTTGCTTTGTTTTTTAGATGTTTCAGGAAACACCATACACTTCTCCCGAGTGGCTGTTGGCAATTTACATCCCGCCCATCAGCATAACAAGGCTCCCAGTTCTCCATGGCCTGTCCTGCCTTTCTGGATTTTACACTTTTTTCAGATGGCCCTTTTGACCGGGGGGAAGTGAGACTTCATTGTAGTGCAGATTTCTTTGCAAGCTTGCTTGGTTGGCCAAAAAGGGCGTATGCGTTTTTTCCTGAATATATTCAGGAAAAAACGCATACGCCCTTTTTGGCCAAGTGCATCATTGTGGACGTTCTGCCTCTTTTCCTATGCTTTCAATGCAATTCCAGTCTACCTCCTGAAATCGGTTTCCTGCAATTCTGCCCCGCTTTCAAGTCCTCTTGGCAGCCTTACTTCAGTATATTTTTGGACGATAGCTGTCATTTATAACTCTGCAGGTTTGTGAATTACAGTGCCCCTGAGCTCCTTTCTTCAACTCGCTTTCTTGTGAGCTGGCCGCAACACCGCAGGATTGCTTCAGGCCCTAATGTGGTTCCGGCACGGCACGCTGAGCCTTTGGTTAATTCCTCTTCCTGGTGGGAAATGAGAGTTAAATTTGCCCGTCCAGACACCTCCAGCTAGTCTCTCATTGGTTCTCCCTATTCCTGTTCATCTTCCGCAGAAATTGCAAACTGGGCCAAACAGGAGGTTAAAGGCACTGACTCTCCAAGTCGGGAGAGTGTTAGTAAAGCGTCTGGAATGTTGCACCCGAGTACCAGGGGACGAGAACGGAGACATATTTGAACACGTCTCCCGATCACACGGTTGATCATACTCTGGGTTCCACATGCATGTTTTAGCTGAAGGAAGAATCCCTTAAACCTGGAGAGTTGAGACCCGTGGAATGGGTACCATGCAATATGACTTCAAAGGGTCTTCATTTGCTCACCGAACCTCTCCAATCCTATCACTGCTGCGTTTATGCCCCTGTACACACGCTTGATTCTCTTTCGGAGACATAGCAATCCATAGGTTTTAAGATACTTACTAGTCAGGTACATTCTTAGGCGTTTAATATGGGGTGTTGAGTCCATTTCGTTGAGCAAGGAGTAGCTCTTGTCTATTCCATATTTGGCTTAAGGAACTTTATCTGTGCTCATTTCAATCTCTGGTTTTATGCAGCACCCCAACTCACCTTTCCCCTTAAGCAAGCATAAGTTGGTTTTCTAAATTTGAGACCCTGTTCTGTTTTGTAATCCAGTTCCTGTGTAGCCAAGTTTACATTCCGTGTATTAGTGATATCTTATGATGTTTCTTTTTCTGTGTGACTTCTTTCAGTTAGAATCATCATACCTCAATCCACTCATTATGCTGCTACGGGCCTGATGACATAGATGTCATTGCTGAGTGATATTGCATTGTACGTAAGTACCACAACTTCTTCATCCATTTTTCACTTTCTGCGATATTGAACTTGTACCGTAAACGAGGTTCTTGTAAACAGAGCCGTCCCAAACTTTGGGGTGGCTGTGTCTTTTTGATTTTCATTTCCCTAAGCTATAGGACCATAAGTGGAAGTGCCCTAGGCTCTGTTGCTTTGTTTTTTAGATGTTTCAGGAAACACCCTACACTTCTCCCGAGTGGCTGTTGGCAATTTACATCCCGCCCATCAGCATAACAAGGCTCCCAGTTCTCCATGGCCTGTCCTGCCTTTCTGGATTTTACACTTTTTTCAGATGGCCCTTTTGACCGGGGGGAAGTGAGACTTCATTGTAGTGCAGATTTCCTTTGCAAGCTTGCTTGGTTGGCCAAAAAGGGCGTATGCGTTTTTTTCTGAATATATTCAGGAAAAAACGCATACGCCCTTTTTGGCCAAGTGCATCATTGTGGACGTTCTGCCTCTTTTCCTATGCTTTCAATGCAATTCCAGTCTACCTCCTGAAATCGGTTTCCTGCAATTCTGCCCCGCTTTCAAGTCCTCTTGGCAGCCTTACTTCAGTATATTTTTGGACGATAGCTGTCATTTATAACTCTGCAGGTTTGTGAATTACAGTGCCCCTGAGCTCCTTTCTTCAACTCGCTTTCTTGTGAGCTGGCCACAACACCGAAGGATTGCTTCAGGCCCTAATGTGGTTCCGGCACGGCACGCTGAGCCTTTGGTTAATTCCTCTTCCTGGTGGGAAATGAGAGTTAAATTTGCCCGTCCAGACACCTCCAGCTAGTCTCTCATTGGTTCTCCCTATTCCTGTTCATGTTCCGCAGAAATTGCAAACTGGGCCAAACAGGAGGTTAAAGGCACTGACTCTCCAAGTCGGGAGAGTGTTAGTAAAGCGTCTGGAATGTTGCACCCGAGTACCAGGGGACGAGAACGGAGACATATTTGAACACGTCTCCCGATCACACGGTTGATCATACTCTGGGTTCCACATGCATGTTTTAGCTGAAGGAAGAATCCCTTAAACCTGGAGAGTTGAGACCCGTGGAATGGGTACCATGCAATATGACTTCAAAGGGTCTTCATTTGCTCACCGAACCTCTCCAATCCTATCACTGCTGCGTTTATGCCCCTGTACACACGCTTGATTCTCTTTCGGAGACATAGCAATCCATAGGTTTTAAGATACTTACTAGTCAGGTACATTCTTAGGCGTTTAATATGGGGTGTTGAGTCCATTTCGTTGAGCAAGGAGTAGCTCTTGTCTATTCCATATTTGGCTTAAGGAACTTTATCTGTGCTCATTTCAATCTCTGGTTTTATGCAGCACCCCAACTCACCTTTCCCCTTAAGCAAGCATAAGTTGGTTTTCTAAATTTGAGACCCTGTTCTGTTTTGTAATCCAGTTCCTGTGTAGCCAAGTTTACATTCCGTGTATTAGTGATATCTTATGATGTTTCTTTTTCTGTGTGACTTCTTTCAGTTAGAATCATCATACCTGAATCCACTCATTATGCTGCTACGGGCCTGATGACATAGATGTCATTGCTGAGTGATATTGCATTGTACGTAAGTACCACAACTTCTTCATCCATTTTTCACTTTCTGCGATATTGAACTTGTACCGTAAACGAGGTTCTTGTAAACAGAGCCGTCCCAAACTTTGGGGTGGCTGTGTCTTTTTGATTTTCATTTCCCTAAGCTATAGGACCATAAGTGGAAGTGCCCTAGGCTCTGTTGCTTTGTTTTTTAGATGTTTCAGGAAACACCATACACTTCTCCCGAGTGGCTGTTGGCAATTTACATCCCGCCCATCAGCATAACAAGGCTCCCAGTTCTCCATGGCCTGTCCTGCCTTTCTGGATTTTACACTTTTTTCAGATGGCCCTTTTGACCGGGGGGAAGTGAGACTTCATTGTAGTGCAGATTTCTTTGCAAGCTTGCTTGGTTGGCCAAAAAGGGCGTATGCGTTTTTTCCTGAATATATTCAGGAAAAAACGCATACGCCCTTTTTGGCCAAGTGCATCATTGTGGACGTTCTGCCTCTTTTCCTATGCTTTCAATGCAATTCCAGTCTACCTCCTGAAATCGGTTTCCTGCAATTCTGCCCCGCTTTCAAGTCCTCTTGGCAGCCTTACTTCAGTATATTTTTGGACGATAGCTGTCATTTATAACTCTGCAGGTTTGTGAATTACAGTGCCCCTGAGCTCCTTTCTTCAACTCGCTTTCTTGTGAGCTGACCACAACACCGCAGGATTGCTTCAGGCCCTAATGTGGTTCCGGCACGGCACGCTGAGCCTTTGGTTAATTCCTCTTCCTGGTGGGAAATGAGAGTTAAATTTGCCCGTCCAGACACCTCCAGCTAGTCTCTCATTGGTTCTCCCTATTCCTGTTCATCTTCCGCAGAAATTGCAAACTGGGCCAAACAGGAGGTTAAAGGCACTGACTCTCCAAGTCGGGAGAGTGTTAGTAAAGCGTCTGGAATGTTGCACCCGAGTACCAGGGGACGAGAACGGAGACATATTTGAACACGTCTCCCGATCACACGGTTGATCATACTCTGGGTTCCACATGCATGTTTTAGCTGAAGGAAGAATCCCTTAAACCTGGAGAGTTGAGACCCGTGGAATGGGTACCATGCAATATGACTTCAAAGGGTCTTCATTTGCTCACCAAACCTCTCCAATCCTATCACTGCTGCGTTTATTCCCCTGTACACACGCTTGATTCCCTTTCGGAGACATAGCAATCCATAGGTTTTAAGATACTTACTAGTCAGGTACATTCTTAGGCGTTTAATATGGGGTGTTGAGTCCATTTCGTTGAGCAAGGAGTAGCTCTTGTCTATTCCATATTTGGCTTAAGGAACTTTATCTGTGCTCATTTCAATCTCTGGTTTTATGCAGCACCCCAACTCACCTTTCCCCTTAAGCAAGCATAAGTTGGTTTTCTAAATTGAGACCCTGTTCTGTTTTGTAATCCAGTTCCTGTGTAGCCAAGTTTACATTCCGTGTATTAGTGATATCTTATGATGTTTCTTTTTCTGTGTGACTTCTTTCAGTTAGAATCATCATACTTCAATCCACTCATTATGCTGCTACGGGCCTGATGACATAGATGTCATTGCTGAGTGATATTGCATTGTACGTAAGTACCACAACTTCTTCATCCATTTTTCACTTTCTGCAATATTGAACTTGTACCGTAAACGAGGTTTTGTAAACAGAGCCGTCCCAAACTTTGGGGTGGCTGTGTCTTTTTGATTTTCATTTCCCTAAGCTATAGGACCATAAGTGGAAGTGCCCTAGGCTCTGTTGCTTTGTTTTTTAGATGTTTCAGGAAACACATACACTTCTCCCCAGTGGCTGTTGGCAATTTACATCCCGCCCATCAGCATAACAAGGCTCCCAGTTCTCCATGGCCTGTCCTGCCTTTCTGGATTTTACACTTTTTCAGATGGCCCTTTTGACCGGGGGGAAGTGAGACTTCATTGTAGTGCAGATTTCCTTTGCAAGCTTGCTTGGTTGGCCAAAAAGGGCGTATGCGTTTTTTCCTGAATATATTCAGGAAAAAACGCATACGCCCTTTTTGGCCAAGTGCATCATTGTGGACGTTCTGCCTCTTTTCCTATGCTTTCAATGCAATTCCAGTCTACCTCCTGAAATCGGTTTCCTGCAATTCTGCCCCGCTTTCAAGTCCTCTTGGCAGCCTTACTTCAGTATATTTTTGGACGATAGCTGTCATTTATAACTCTGCAGGTTTGTGAATTACAGTGCCCCTGAGCTCCTTTCTTCAACTCGCTTTCTTGTGAGCTGGCCGCAACACCGCAGGATTGCTTCAGGCCCTAATGTGGTTCCGGCACGGCACGCTGAGCCTTTGGTTAATTCCTCTTCCTGGTGGGAAATGAGAGTTAAATTTGCCCGTCCAGACACCTCCAGCTAGTCTCTCATTGGTTCTCCCTATTCCTGTTCATGTTCCGCAGAAATTGCAAACTGGGCCAAACAGGAGGTTAAAGGCACTGACTCTCCAAGTCGGGAGAGTGTTAGTAAAGCGTCTGGAATGTTGCACCCGAGTACCAGGGGACGAGAACGGAGACATATTTGAACACGTCTCCCGATCACACGGTTGATCATACTCTGGGTTCCACATGCATGTTTTAGCTGAAGGAAGAATCCCTTAAACCTGGAGAGTTGAGACCCGTGGAATGGGTACCATGCAATATGACTTCAAAGGGTCTTCATTTGCTCACCGAACCTCTCCAATCCTAACATTGCTGCGTTTATGCCCCTGTACACACGCTTGATTCTCTTTCGGAGACATAGCAATCCATAGGTTTTAAGATACTTACTAGTCAGGTACATTCTTAGGCGTTTAATATGGGGTGTTGAGTCCATTTCGTTGAGCAAGGAGTAGCTCTTGTCTATTCCATATTTGGCTTAAGGAACTTTATCTGTGCTCATTTCAATCTCTGGTTTTATGCAGCACCCCAACTCACCTTTCCCCTTAAGCAAGCATAAGTTGGTTTTCTAAATTTGAGACCCTGTTCTGTTTTGTAATCCAGTTCCTGTGTAGCCAAGTTTACATTCCGTGTATTAGTGATATCTTATGATGTTTCTTTTTCTGTGTGACTTCTTTCAGTTAGAATCATCATACCTGAATCCACTCATTATGCTGCTACGGGCCTGATGACATAGATGTCATTGCTGAGTGATATTGCATTGTACGTAAGTACCACAACTTCTTCATCCATTTTTCACTTTCTGCGATATTGAACTTGTACCGTAAACGAGGTTCTTCTAAACAGAGCCGTCCCAAACTTTGGGGTGGCTGTGTCTTTTTGATTTTCATTTCCCTAAGCTATAGGACCATAAGTGGAAGTGCCCTAGGCTCTGTTGCTTTGTTTTTTAGATGTTTCAGGAAACACCATACACTTCTCCCGAGTGGCTGTTGGCAATTTACATCCCGCCCATCAGCATAACAAGGCTCCCAGTTCTCCATGGCCTGTCCTGCCTTTCTGGATTTTACACTTTTTTCAGATGGCCCTTTTGACCGGGGGGAAGTGAGACTTCATTGTAGTGCAGATTTCTTTGCAAGCTTGCTTGGTTGGCCAAAAAGGGCGTATGCGTTTTTTCCTGAATATATTCAGGAAAAAACGCATACGCCCTTTTTGGCCAAGTGCATCATTGTGGACGTTCTGCCTCTTTTCCTATGCTTTCAATGCAATTCCAGTCTACCTCCTGAAATCGGTTTCCTGCAATTCTGCCCCGCTTTCAAGTCCTCTTGGCAGCCTTACTTCAGTATATTTTTGGACGATAGCTGTCATTTATAACTCTGCAGTTTTGTGAATTACAGTGCCCCTGAGCTCCTTTCTTCAACTCGCTTTCTTGTGAGCTGGCCACAACACCGCAGGATTGCTTCAGGCCCTAATGTGGTTCCGGCACGGCACGCTGAGCCTTTGGTTAATTCCTCTTCCTGGTGGGAAATGAGAGTTAAATTTGCCCGTCCAGACACCTCCAGCTAGTCTCTCATTGGTTCTCCCTATTCCTGTTCATCTTCCGCAGAAATTGCAAACTGGGCCAAACAGGAGGTTAAAGGCACTGACTCTCCAAGTCGGGAGAGTGTTAGTAAAGCGTCTGGAATGTTGCACCCGAGTACCAGGGGACGAGAACGGAGACATATTTGAACACGTCTCCCGATCACACGGTTGATCATACTCTGGGTTCCACATGCATGTTTTAGCTGAAGGAAGAATCCCTTAAACCTGGAGAGTTGAGACCCGTGGAATGGGTACCATGCAATATGACTTCAAAGGGTCTTCATTTGCTCACCAAACCTCTCCAATCCTATCACTGCTGCGTTTATTCCCCTGTACACACGCTTGATTCCCTTTCGGAGACATAGCAATCCATAGGTTTTAAGATACTTACTAGTCAGGTACATTCTTAGGCGTTTAATATGGGGTGTTGAGTCCATTTCGTTGAGCAAGGAGTAGCTCTTGTCTATTCCATATTTGGCTTAAGGAACTTTATCTGTGCTCATTTCAATCTCTGGTTTTATGCAGCACCCCAACTCACCTTTCCCCTTAAGCAAGCATAAGTTGGTTTTCTAAATTGAGACCCTGTTCTGTTTTGTAATCCAGTTCCTGTGTAGCCAAGTTTACATTCCGTGTATTAGTGATATCTTATGATGTTTCTTTTTCTGTGTGACTTCTTTCAGTTAGAATCATCATACTTCAATCCACTCATTATGCTGCTACGGGCCTGATGACATAGATGTCATTGCTGAGTGATATTGCATTGTACGTAAGTACCACAACTTCTTCATCCATTTTTCACTTTCTGCAATATTGAACTTGTACCGTAAACGAGGTTTTGTAAACAGAGCCGTCCCAAACTTTGGGGTGGCTGTGTCTTTTTGATTTTAATTTCCCTAAGCTATAGGACCATAAGTGGAAGTGCCCTAGGCTCTGTTGCTTTGTTTTTTAGATGTTTCAGGAAACACCATACACTTCTCCCGAGTGGCTGTTGGCAATTTACATCCCGCCCATCAGCATAACAAGGCTCCCAGTTCTCCATGGCCTGTCCTGCCTTTCTGGATTTTACAATTTTTTCAGATGGCCCTTTTGACCGGGGGGGAAGTGAGACTTCATTGTAGTGCAGATTTCCTTTGCATGCTTGCTTGGTTGGCCAAAAAGGGCGTATGCGTTTTTTCCTGAATATATTCAGGAAAAAACGCATACGCCCTTTTTGGCCAAGTGCATCATTGTGGACGTTCTGCCTCTTTTCCTATGCTTTCAATGCAATTCCAGTCTACCTCCTGAAATCGGTTTCCTGCAATTCTGCCCCGCTTTCAAGTCCTCTTGGCAGCCTTACTTCAGTATATTTTTGGACGATAGCTGTCATTTATAACTCTGCAGGTTTGTGAATTACAGTGCCCCTGAGCTCCTTTCTTCAACTCGCTTTCTTGTGAGCTGGCCGCAACACCGCAGGATTGCTTCAGGCCCTAATGTGGTTCCGGCACGGCACGCTGAGCCTTTGGTTAATTCCTCTTCCTGGTGGGAAATGAGAGTTAAATTTGCCCGTCCAGACACCTCCAGCTAGTCTCTCATTGGTTCTCCCTATTCCTGTTCATGTTCCGCAGAAATTGCAAACTGGGCCAAACAGGAGGTTAAAGGCACTGACTCTCCAAGTCGGGAGAGTGTTAGTAAAGCGTCTGGAATGTTGCACCCGAGTACCAGGGGACGAGAACGGAGACATATTTGAACACGTCTCCCGATCACACGGTTGATCATACTCTGGGTTCCACATGCATGTTTTAGCTGAAGGAAGAATCCCTTAAACCTGGAGAGTTGAGACCCGTGGAATGGGTACCATGCAATATGACTTCAAAGGGTCTTCATTTGCTCACCGAACCTCTCCAATCCTAACATTGCTGCGTTTATGCCCCTGTACACACGCTTGATTCTCTTTCGGAGACATAGCAATCCATAGGTTTTAAGATACTTACTAGTCAGGTACATTCTTAGGCGTTTAATATGGGGTGTTGAGTCCATTTCGTTGAGCAAGGAGTAGCTCTTGTCTATTCCATATTTGGCTTAAGGAACTTTATCTGTGCTCATTTCAATCTCTGGTTTTATGCAGCACCCCAACTCACCTTTCCCCTTAAGCAAGCATAAGTTGGTTTTCTAAATTTGAGACCCTGTTCTGTTTTGTAATCCAGTTCCTGTGTAGCCAAGTTTACATTCCGTGTATTAGTGATATCTTATGATGTTTCTTTTTCTGTGTGACTTCTTTCAGTTAGAATCATCATACCTGAATCCACTCATTATGCTGCTACGGGCCTGATGACATAGATGTCATTGCTGAGTGATATTGCATTGTACGTAAGTACCACAACTTCTTCATCCATTTTTCACTTTCTGCGATATTGAACTTGTACCGTAAACGAGGTTCTTCTAAACAGAGCCGTCCCAAACTTTGGGGTGGCTGTGTCTTTTTGATTTTCATTTCCCTAAGCTATAGGACCATAAGTGGAAGTGCCCTAGGCTCTGTTGCTTTGTTTTTTAGATGTTTCAGGAAACACCATACACTTCTCCCGAGTGGCTGTTGGCAATTTACATCCCGCCCATCAGCATAACAAGGCTCCCAGTTCTCCATGGCCTGTCCTGCCTTTCTGGATTTTACACTTTTTTCAGATGGCCCTTTTGACCGGGGGGAAGTGAGACTTCATTGTAGTGCAGATTTCTTTGCAAGCTTGCTTGGTTGGCCAAAAAGGGCGTATGCGTTTTTTCCTGAATATATTCAGGAAAAAACGCATACGCCCTTTTTGGCCAAGTGCATCATTGTGGACGTTCTGCCTCTTTTCCTATGCTTTCAATGCAATTCCAGTCTACCTCCTGAAATCGGTTTCCTGCAATTCTGCCCCGCTTTCAAGTCCTCTTGGCAGCCTTACTTCAGTATATTTTTGGACGATAGCTGTCATTTATAACTCTGCAGTTTTGTGAATTACAGTGCCCCTGAGCTCCTTTCTTCAACTCGCTTTCTTGTGAGCTGGCCACAACACCGCAGGATTGCTTCAGGCCCTAATGTGGTTCCGGCACGGCACGCTGAGCCTTTGGTTAATTCCTCTTCCTGGTGGGAAATGAGAGTTAAATTTGCCCGTCCAGACACCTCCAGCTAGTCTCTCATTGGTTCTCCCTATTCCTGTTCATCTTCCGCAGAAATTGCAAACTGGGCCAAACAGGAGGTTAAAGGCACTGACTCTCCAAGTCGGGAGAGTGTTAGTAAAGCGTCTGGAATGTTGCACCCGAGTACCAGGGGACGAGAACGGAGACATATTTGAACACGTCTCCCGATCACACGGTTGATCATACTCTGGGTTCCACATGCATGTTTTAGCTGAAGGAAGAATCCCTTAAACCTGGAGAGTTGAGACCCGTGGAATGGGTACCATGCAATATGACTTCAAAGGGTCTTCATTTGCTCACCAAACCTCTCCAATCCTATCACTGCTGCGTTTATTCCCCTGTACACACGCTTGATTCCCTTTCGGAGACATAGCAATCCATAGGTTTTAAGATACTTACTAGTCAGGTACATTCTTAGGCGTTTAATATGGGGTGTTGAGTCCATTTCGTTGAGCAAGGAGTAGCTCTTGTCTATTCCATATTTGGCTTAAGGAACTTTATCTGTGCTCATTTCAATCTCTGGTTTTATGCAGCACCCCAACTCACCTTTCCCCTTAAGCAAGCATAAGTTGGTTTTCTAAATTGAGACCCTGTTCTGTTTTGTAATCCAGTTCCTGTGTAGCCAAGTTTACATTCCGTGTATTAGTGATATCTTATGATGTTTCTTTTTCTGTGTGACTTCTTTCAGTTAGAATCATCATACTTCAATCCACTCATTATGCTGCTACGGGCCTGATGACATAGATGTCATTGCTGAGTGATATTGCATTGTACGTAAGTACCACAACTTCTTCATCCATTTTTCACTTTCTGCAATATTGAACTTGTACCGTAAACGAGGTTTTGTAAACAGAGCCGTCCCAAACTTTGGGGTGGCTGTGTCTTTTTGATTTTCATTTCCCTAAGCTATAGGACCATAAGTGGAAGTGCCCTAGGCTCTGTTGCTTTGTTTTTTAGATGTTTCAGGAAACACATACACTTCTCCCCAGTGGCTGTTGGCAATTTACATCCCGCCCATCAGCATAACAAGGCTCCCAGTTCTCCATGGCCTGTCCTGCCTTTCTGGATTTTACACTTTTTCAGATGGCCCTTTTGACCGGGGGGAAGTGAGACTTCATTGTAGTGCAGATTTCCTTTGCAAGCTTGCTTGGTTGGCCAAAAAGGGCGTATGCGTTTTTTCCTGAATATATTCAGGAAAAAACGCATACGCCCTTTTTGGCCAAGTGCATCATTGTGGACGTTCTGCCTCTTTTCCTATGCTTTCAATGCAATTCCAGTCTACCTCCTGAAATCGGTTTCCTGCAATTCTGCCCCGCTTTCAAGTCCTCTTGGCAGCCTTACTTCAGTATATTTTTGGACGATAGCTGTCATTTATAACTCTGCAGGTTTGTGAATTACAGTGCCCCTGAGCTCCTTTCTTCAACTCGCTTTCTTGTGAGCTGGCCGCAACACCGCAGGATTGCTTCAGGCCCTAATGTGGTTCCGGCACGGCACGCTGAGCCTTTGGTTAATTCCTCTTCCTGGTGGGAAATGAGAGTTAAATTTGCCCGTCCAGACACCTCCAGCTAGTCTCTCATTGGTTCTCCCTATTCCTGTTCATGTTCCGCAGAAATTGCAAACTGGGCCAAACAGGAGGTTAAAGGCACTGACTCTCCAAGTCGGGAGAGTGTTAGTAAAGCGTCTGGAATGTTGCACCCGAGTACCAGGGGACGAGAACGGAGACATATTTGAACACGTCTCCCGATCACACGGTTGATCATACTCTGGGTTCCACATGCATGTTTTAGCTGAAGGAAGAATCCCTTAAACCTGGAGAGTTGAGACCCGTGGAATGGGTACCATGCAATATGACTTCAAAGGGTCTTCATTTGCTCACCGAACCTCTCCAATCCTAACATTGCTGCGTTTATGCCCCTGTACACACGCTTGATTCTCTTTCGGAGACATAGCAATCCATAGGTTTTAAGATACTTACTAGTCAGGTACATTCTTAGGCGTTTAATATGGGGTGTTGAGTCCATTTCGTTGAGCAAGGAGTAGCTCTTGTCTATTCCATATTTGGCTTAAGGAACTTTATCTGTGCTCATTTCAATCTCTGGTTTTATGCAGCACCCCAACTCACCTTTCCCCTTAAGCAAGCATAAGTTGGTTTTCTAAATTTGAGACCCTGTTCTGTTTTGTAATCCAGTTCCTGTGTAGCCAAGTTTACATTCCGTGTATTAGTGATATCTTATGATGTTTCTTTTTCTGTGTGACTTCTTTCAGTTAGAATCATCATACCTGAATCCACTCATTATGCTGCTACGGGCCTGATGACATAGATGTCATTGCTGAGTGATATTGCATTGTACGTAAGTACCACAACTTCTTCATCCATTTTTCACTTTCTGCGATATTGAACTTGTACCGTAAACGAGGTTCTTCTAAACAGAGCCGTCCCAAACTTTGGGGTGGCTGTGTCTTTTTGATTTTCATTTCCCTAAGCTATAGGACCATAAGTGGAAGTGCCCTAGGCTCTGTTGCTTTGTTTTTTAGATGTTTCAGGAAACACCATACACTTCTCCCGAGTGGCTGTTGGCAATTTACATCCCGCCCATCAGCATAACAAGGCTCCCAGTTCTCCATGGCCTGTCCTGCCTTTCTGGATTTTACACTTTTTTCAGATGGCCCTTTTGACCGGGGGGAAGTGAGACTTCATTGTAGTGCAGATTTCTTTGCAAGCTTGCTTGGTTGGCCAAAAAGGGCGTATGCGTTTTTTCCTGAATATATTCAGGAAAAAACGCATACGCCCTTTTTGGCCAAGTGCATCATTGTGGACGTTCTGCCTCTTTTCCTATGCTTTCAATGCAATTCCAGTCTACCTCCTGAAATCGGTTTCCTGCAATTCTGCCCCGCTTTCAAGTCCTCTTGGCAGCCTTACTTCAGTATATTTTTGGACGATAGCTGTCATTTATAACTCTGCAGTTTTGTGAATTACAGTGCCCCTGAGCTCCTTTCTTCAACTCGCTTTCTTGTGAGCTGGCCACAACACCGCAGGATTGCTTCAGGCCCTAATGTGGTTCCGGCACGGCACGCTGAGCCTTTGGTTAATTCCTCTTCCTGGTGGGAAATGAGAGTTAAATTTGCCCGTCCAGACACCTCCAGCTAGTCTCTCATTGGTTCTCCCTATTCCTGTTCATCTTCCGCAGAAATTGCAAACTGGGCCAAACAGGAGGTTAAAGGCACTGACTCTCCAAGTCGGGAGAGTGTTAGTAAAGCGTCTGGAATGTTGCACCCGAGTACCAGGGGACGAGAACGGAGACATATTTGAACACGTCTCCCGATCACACGGTTGATCATACTCTGGGTTCCACATGCATGTTTTAGCTGAAGGAAGAATCCCTTAAACCTGGAGAGTTGAGACCCGTGGAATGGGTACCATGCAATATGACTTCAAAGGGTCTTCATTTGCTCACCAAACCTCTCCAATCCTATCACTGCTGCGTTTATGCCCCTGTACACACGCTTGATTCCCTTTCGGAGACATAGCAATCCATAGGTTTTAAGATACTTACTAGTCAGGTACATTCTTAGGCGTTTAATATGGGGTGTTGAGTCCATTTCGTTGAGCAAGGAGTAGCTCTTGTCTATTCCATATTTGGCTTAAGGAACTTTATCTGTGTTCATTTCAATCTCTGGTTTTATGCAGCACCCCAACTCACCTTTCCCCTTAAGCAAGCATAAGTTGGTTTTCTAAATTGAGACCCTGTTCTGTTTTGTAATCCAGTTCCTGTGTAGCCAAGTTTACATTCCGTGTATTAGTGATATCTTATGATGTTTCTTTTTCTGTGTGACTTCTTTCAGTTAGAATCATCATACTTCAATCCACTCATTATGCTGCTACGGGCCTGATGACATAGATGTCATTGCTGAGTGATATTGCATTGTACGTAAGTACCACAACTTCTTCATCCATTTTTCACTTTCTGCAATATTGAACTTGTACCGTAAACGAGGTTTTGTAAACAGAGCCGTCCCAAACTTTGGGGTGGCTGTGTCTTTTTGATTTTCATTTCCCTAAGCTATAGGACCATAAGTGGAAGTGCCCTAGGCTCTGTTGCTTTGTTTTTTAGATGTTTCAGGAAACACATACACTTCTCCCCAGTGGCTGTTGGCAATTTACATCCCGCCCATCAGCATAACAAGGCTCCCAGTTCTCCATGGCCTGTCCTGCCTTTCTGGATTTTACACTTTTTCAGATGGCCCTTTTGACCGGGGGGAAGTGAGACTTCATTGTAGTGCAGATTTCCTTTGCAAGCTTGCTTGGTTGGCCAAAAAGGGCGTATGCGTTTTTTCCTGAATATATTCAGGAAAAAACGCATACGCCCTTTTTGGCCAAGTGCATCATTGTGGACGTTCTGCCTCTTTTCCTATGCTTTCAATGCAATTCCAGTCTACCTCCTGAAATCGGTTTCCTGCAATTCTGCCCCGCTTTCAAGTCCTCTTGGCAGCCTTACTTCAGTATATTTTTGGACGATAGCTGTCATTTATAACTCTGCAGGTTTGTGAATTACAGTGCCCCTGAGCTCCTTTCTTCAACTCGCTTTCTTGTGAGCTGGCCGCAACACCGCAGGATTGCTTCAGGCCCTAATGTGGTTCCGGCACGGCACGCTGAGCCTTTGGTTAATTCCTCTTCCTGGTGGGAAATGAGAGTTAAATTTGCCCGTCCAGACACCTCCAGCTAGTCTCTCATTGGTTCTCCCTATTCCTGTTCATGTTCCGCAGAAATTGCAAACTGGGCCAAACAGGAGGTTAAAGGCACTGACTCTCCAAGTCGGGAGAGTGTTAGTAAAGCGTCTGGAATGTTGCACCCGAGTACCAGGGGACGAGAACGGAGACATATTTGAACACGTCTCCCGATCACACGGTTGATCATACTCTGGGTTCCACATGCATGTTTTAGCTGAAGGAAGAATCCCTTAAACCTGGAGAGTTGAGACCCGTGGAATGGGTACCATGCAATATGACTTCAAAGGGTCTTCATTTGCTCACCGAACCTCTCCAATCCTAACATTGCTGCGTTTATGCCCCTGTACACACGCTTGATTCTCTTTCGGAGACATAGCAATCCATAGGTTTTAAGATACTTACTAGTCAGGTACATTCTTAGGCGTTTAATATGGGGTGTTGAGTCCATTTCGTTGAGCAAGGAGTAGCTCTTGTCTATTCCATATTTGGCTTAAGGAACTTTATCTGTGCTCATTTCAATCTCTGGTTTTATGCAGCACCCCAACTCACCTTTCCCCTTAAGCAAGCATAAGTTGGTTTTCTAAATTTGAGACCCTGTTCTGTTTTGTAATCCAGTTCCTGTGTAGCCAAGTTTACATTCCGTGTATTAGTGATATCTTATGATGTTTCTTTTTCTGTGTGACTTCTTTCAGTTAGAATCATCATACCTGAATCCACTCATTATGCTGCTACGGGCCTGATGACATAGATGTCATTGCTGAGTGATATTGCATTGTACGTAAGTACCACAACTTCTTCATCCATTTTTCACTTTCTGCGATATTGAACTTGTACCGTAAACGAGGTTCTTCTAAACAGAGCCGTCCCAAACTTTGGGGTGGCTGTGTCTTTTTGATTTTCATTTCCCTAAGCTATAGGACCATAAGTGGAAGTGCCCTAGGCTCTGTTGCTTTGTTTTTTAGATGTTTCAGGAAACACCATACACTTCTCCCGAGTGGCTGTTGGCAATTTACATCCCGCCCATCAGCATAACAAGGCTCCCAGTTCTCCATGGCCTGTCCTGCCTTTCTGGATTTTACACTTTTTTCAGATGGCCCTTTTGACCGGGGGGAAGTGAGACTTCATTGTAGTGCAGATTTCCTTTGCAAGCTTGCTTGGTTGGCCAAAAAGGGCGTATGCGTTTTTTCCTGAATATATTCAGGAAAAAACGCATACGCCCTTTTTGGCCAAGTGCATCATTGTGGACGTTCTGCCTCTTTTCCTATGCTTTCAATGCAATTCCAGTCTACCTCCTGAAATCGGTTTCCTGCAATTCTGCCCCGCTTTCAAGTCCTCTTGGCAGCCTTACTTCAGTATATTTTTGGACGATAGCTGTCATTTATAACTCTGCAGTTTTGTGAATTACAGTGCCCCTGAGCTCCTTTCTTCAACTCGCTTTCTTGTGAGCTGGCCACAACACCGCAGGATTGCTTCAGGCCCTAATGTGGTTCCGGCACGGCACGCTGAGCCTTTGGTTAATTCCTCTTCCTGGTGGGAAATGAGAGTTAAATTTGCCCGTCCAGACACCTCCAGCTAGTCTCTCATTGGTTCTCCCTATTCCTGTTCATCTTCCGCAGAAATTGCAAACTGGGCCAAACAGGAGGTTAAAGGCACTGACTCTCCAAGTCGGGAGAGTGTTAGTAAAGCGTCTGGAATGTTGCACCCGAGTACCAGGGGACGAGAACGGAGACATATTTGAACACGTCTCCCGATCACACGGTTGATCATACTCTGGGTTCCACATGCATGTTTTAGCTGAAGGAAGAATCCCTTAAACCTGGAGAGTTGAGACCCGTGGAATGGGTACCATGCAATATGACTTCAAAGGGTCTTCATTTGCTCACCGAACCTCTCCAATCCTAACATTGCTGCGTTTATGCCCCTGTACACACGCTTGATTCTCTTTCGGAGACATAGCAATCCATAGGTTTTAAGATACTTACTAGTCAGGTACATTCTTAGGCGTTTAATATGGGGTGTTGAGTCCATTTCGTTGAGCAAGGAGTAGCTCTTGTCTATTCCATATTTGGCTTAAGGAACTTTATCTGTGCTCATTTTAATCTCTGGTTTTATGCAGCACCCCAACTCACCTTTCCCCTTAAGCAAGCATAAGTTGGTTTTCTAAATTTGAGACCCTGTTCTGTTTTGTAATCCAGTTCCTGTGTAGCCAAGTTTACATTCCGTGTATTAGTGATAGCTTATGATGTTTCTTTTTCTGTGTGACTTATGTCAGTTAGAATCATCATACCTGAATGCACTCATTATGCTGCTACGGGCCTGATGACATAGATGTCATTGCTGAGTGATATTGCATTGTACGTAAGTACCACAACTTCTTCATCCATTTTTCACTTTCTGCGATATTGAACTTGTACCGTAAACGAGGTTCTTGTAAACAGAGCCGTCCCAAACTTTGGGGTGGCTGTGTCTTTTTGATTTTCATTTCCCTAAGCTATAGGACCATAAGTGGAAGTGCCCTAGGCTCTGTTGCTTTGTTTTTTAGATGTTTCAGGAAACACCATACACTTCTCCCGATTGGCTGTTAGCAATTTACATCCCGCCCATCAGCATAACAAGGCTCCCAGTTCTCCATGGCCTGTCCTGGCTTTCTGGATTTTACACTTTTTTCAGATGGCCCTTTTGACCGGGGGGGAAGTGAGACTTCATTGTAGTGCAGATTTCCTTTGCAAGCTTGCTTGGTTGGCCAAAAAGGGCGTATGCGTTTTTTCCTGAATATATTCAGGAAAAAACGCATACGCCCTTTTTGGCCAAGTGCATCATTGTGGACGTTCTGCCTCTTTTCCTATGCTTTCAATGCAATTCCAGTCTACCTCCTGAAATCGGTTTCCTGCAATTCGGCCCCGCTTTCAAGTCCTCTTGGCAGCCTTACTTCAGTATATTTTTGGACGATAGCTGTCATTTATAACTCTGCAGGTTTGTGAATTACAGTGCCCCTGAGCTCATTTCTTCAACTCGCTTTCTTGTGAGCTGGCCGCAACACCACAGGATTGCTTCAGGCCCTAATCTGGTTCCGGCACGGCACGCTGAGCCTTTGGTTAATTCCTCTTCCTGGTGGGAAATGAGAGTTAAATTTGCCCGTCCAGACACCTCCAGCTAGTCTCTCATTGGTTCTCCCTATTCCTGTTCATCTTCCGCAGAAATTGCAAACTGGGCCAAACAGGAGGTTAAAGGCACTGACTCTCCATGTCGGGAGAGTATTAGTAAAGCGTCTGGAATGTTGCACCCGAGTACCAGGGGACGAGAACGGAGACATATTTGAACACGTCTCCCGATCACAGGGTTGATCATACTCTGGGTTCCACATGCATGTTTTAGCTGAAGGAAGAATCCCTTAAACCTGGAGAGTTGAGACCCGTGGAATGGGTACCATGCAATATGACTTCAAAGGGTCTTCATTTGCTCACCGAACCTCTCCAATCCTATCACTGCTGCGTTTATGCCCCTGTACACACGCTTGATTCTCTTTCGGAGACATAGCAATCCATAGGTTTCAAGATACTTACTAGTCAGGTGCATTCTTAGGCGTTTAATATGGGGTGTTGATTCCATTTCGTTGAGCAAGGAGTAGCTCTTGTCTATTCCATATTTGGCTTAAGGAACTTTATCTGTGCTCATTTCAATCTCTGGTTTTATGCAGCACCCCAACTCACCTTTCCCCTTAAGCAAGCATAAGTTGGTTTTCTAAATTTGAGACCCTGTTCTGTTTTGTAATCCAGTTCCTGTGTAGCCAAGTTTACATTCCGTGTATTAGTGATAGCTTATGATGTTCCTTTTTCTGCGTGACTTATTTCAGTTAGAATCATCATACCTGAATCCACTCATTATGCTGCTACGGACCTGATGACATAGATGTTATTGCTGAGTGATATTGCATTGTACGTAAGTACCACAACTTCTTCATCCATTTTTCACTTTCTGCGATATTGAACTTGTACCGTAAACGAGGTTCTTGTAAACAGAGCCGTCCCAAACATTGGGGTGACTGTGTCTTTTTGATTTTCATTTCCCTAAGCTATTGGACCATAAGTGGAAGTGCTCTAGGCTCTGTTGCTTTGTTTTTTAGATGTTTCAGGAAACACCATACACTTCTCCCGAGTGGCTGTTGGCAATTTACATCCCGCCCATCAGTATAACAAGGCTCCCAGTTCTCCATGGCCTGTCCTGCCTTTCTGGATTTTACACTTTTTTCAGATGGCCCTTTTGACCGGGGGGAAGTGAGACTTCATTGTAGTGCAGATTTCCTTTGCAAGCTTGCTTGGTTGGCCAAAAAGGGCGTATGCGTTTTTTCCTGAATATATTCAGGAAAAAACGCATACGCCCTTTTTGGCCAAGTGCATCATTGTGGACGTTCTGCCTCTTTTCCTATGCTTTCAATGCCATTCCAGTCTACCTCCTGAAATCGGTTTCCTGCAATTCTGCCCCGCTTTCAAGTCCTCTTGGCAGCCTTACTTCAGTATATTTTTGGACGATAGCTGTCATTTATAACTCTGCAGGTTTGTGAATTACAGTGCCCCTGAGCTCCTTTCTTCAACTCGCTTTCTTGTGAGCTGGCCGCAACACCGCAGGATTGCTTCAGGCCCTAATGTGGTTCCGGCACGGCACACTGAGCATTTGGTTAATTCCTCTTCCTGGTGGGAAATGAGAGTTAAATTTGCCCGTCCAGACACCTCCAGCTAGTCTCTCATTGGTTCTCCCTATTCCTGTTCATCTTCCGCAGAAATTGCAAACTGGGCCAAACAGGAGGTTAAAGGCACTGACTCTCCAAGTCGGGAGAGTGTTAGTAAAGCGTCTGGAATGTTGCACCCGAGTACCAGGGGACGAGAACGGAGACATATTTGAAGACGTCTCCCGATCACACGGTTGATCATACTCTGGGTTCCACATGCATGTTTTAGCTGAAGGAAGAATCCCTTAAACCTGGAGAGTTGAGACCCGTGGAATGGGTACCATGCAATATGACTTCAAAGGGTCTTCATTTGCTCACCGAACCTCTCCAATCCTATCACTGCTGCGTTTATGCCCCTGTACACACGCTTGATTCTCTTTCGGAGACATAGCAATCCATAGGTTTTAAGATACTTACTAGTCAGGTACATTCTTAGGCGTTTAATATGGGGTGTTGAGTCCATTTCGTTGAGCAAGGAGTAGCTCTTGTCTATTCCATATTTGGCTTAAGGAACTTTATCTGTGCTCATTTCAATCTCTGGTTTTATGCAGCACCCCAACTCACCTTTCCCCTTAAGCAAGCATAAGTTGGTTTTCTAAATTTGAGACCCTGTTCTGTTTTGTAATCCAGTTCCTGTGTAGCCAAGTTTACATTCCGTGTATTAGTGATATCTTATGATGTTTCTTTTTCTGTGTGACTTCTTTCAGTTAGAATCATCATACCTGAATCCACTCATTATGCTGCTACGGGCCTGATGACATAGATGTCATTGCTGAGTGATATTGCATTGTACGTAAGTACCACAACTTCTTCATCCATTTTTCACTTTCTGCGATATTGAACTTGTACCGTAAACGAGGTTCTTGTAAACAGAGCCGTCCCAAACTTTGGGGTGGCTGTGTCTTTTTGATTTTCATTTCCCTAAGCTATAGGACCATAAGTGGAAGTGCCCTAGGCTCTGTTGCTTTGTTTTTTAGATGTTTCAGGAAACACATACACTTCTCCCGAGTGGCTGTTGGCAATTTACATCCCGCCCATCAGCATAACAAGGCTCCCAGTTCTCCATGGCCTGTCCTGCCTTTCTGGATTTTACACTTTTTTCAGATGGCCTTTTTGACCGGGGGGAAGTGAGACTTCATTGTAGTGCAGATTTCCTTTGCAAGCTTGCTTGGTTGGCCAAAAAGGGCGTATGCCTTTTTTCCTGAATATATTCAGGAAAAAACGCATACGCCCTTTTTGGCCAAGTGCATCATTGTGGACGTTCTGCCTCTTTTCCTATGCTTTCAATGCAATTCCAGTCTACCTCCTGAACTCGGTTTCCTGCAATTCTGCCCCGCTTTCAAGTCCTCTTGGCAGCCTTACTTCAGTATATTTTTGGACGATAGCTGTCATTTATAACTCTGCAGGTTTGTGAATTACAGTGCCCCTGAGCTCCTTTCTTCAACTCGCTTTCTTGTGAGCTGGCCGCAACACCGCAGGATTGCTTCAGGCCCTAATGTGGTTCCGGCACGGCACGCTGAGCCTTTGGTTAATTCCTCTTCCTGGTGGGAAATGAGAGTTAAATTTGCCCGTCCAGACACCTCCAGCTAGTCTCTCATTGGTTCTCCCTATTCCTGTTCATCTTCCGCAGAAATTGCAAACTGGGCCAAACAGGAGGTTAAAGGCACTGACTCTCCAAGTCGGGAGAGTGTTAGTAAAGCGTCTGGAATGTTGCACCCGAGTACCAGGGGACGAGAACGGAGACATATTTGAACACGTCTCCCGATCACACGGTTGATCATACTCTGGGTTCCACATGCATGTTTTAGCTGAAGGAAGAATCCCTTAAACCTGGAGAGTTGAGACCCATGGAATGGGTACCATGCAATATGACTTCAAAGGGTCTTCATTTGCTCACCAAACCTCTCCAATCCTATCACTGCTGCGTTTATGCCCCTGTACACATGCTTGATTCTCTTTCGGAGACATAGCAATCCATAGGTTTTAAGATACTTACTAGTCAGGTACATTCTTAGGCGTTTAATATGGGGTGTTGAGTCCATTTCGTTGAGCAAGGAGTAGCTCTTGTCTATTCCATATTTGGCTTAAGGAACTTTATCTGTGCTCATTTCAATCTCTGGTTTTATGCAGCACCCCAACTCACCTTTCCCCTTAAGCAAGCATAAGTTGGTTTTCTAAATTTGAGACCCTGTTCTGTTTGGTAATCCAGTTCCTGTGTAGCCAAGTTTACATTCCGTGTATTAGTGATATCTTATGATGTTTCTTTTTCTGTGTGACTTCTTTCAGTTAGAATCATCATACCTGAATCCACTCATTATGCTGCTACGGGCCTGATGACATAGATGTCATTGCTGAGTGATATTGCATTGTACGTAAGTACCACAACTTCTTCATCCATTTTTCACTTTCTGCGATATTGAACTTGTACCGTAAACGAGGTTCTTGTAAACAGAGCCGTCCCAAACTTTGGGGTGGCTGTGTCTTTTTGATTTTCATTTCCCTAAGCTATAGGACCATAAGTGGAAGTGCCCTAGGCTCTGTTGCTTTGTTTTTTAGATGTTTCAGGAAACACATACACTTCTCCCGAGTGGCTGTTGGCAATTTACATCCCGCCCATCAGCATAACAAGGCTCCCAGTTCTCCATGGCCTGTCCTGCCTTTCTGGATTTTACACTTTTTTCAGATGGCCCTTTTGACCGGGGGGAAGTGAGACTTCATTGTAGTGCAGATTTCCTTTGCAAGCTTGCTTGGTTGGCCAAAAAGGGCGTATGCGTTTTTTCCTGAATATATTCAGGAAAAAACGCATACGCCCTTTTTGGCCAAGTGCATCATTGTGGACGTTCTGCCTCTTTTCCTATGCTTTCAATGCCATTCCAGTCTACCTCCTGAAATCGGTTTCCTGCAATTCTGCCCCGCTTTCAAGTCCTCTTGGCAGCCTTACTTCAGTATATTTTTGGACGATAGCTGTCATTTATAACTCTGCAGGTTTGTGAATTACAGTGCCCCTGAGCTCCTTTCTTCAACTCGCTTTCTTGTGAGCTGGCCGCAACACCGCAGGATTGCTTCAGGCCCTAATGTGGTTCCGGCACGGCACACTGAGCATTTGGTTAATTCCTCTTCCTGGTGGGAAATGAGAGTTAAATTTGCCCGTCCAGACACCTCCAGCTAGTCTCTCATTGGTTCTCCCTATTCCTGTTCATCTTCCGCAGAAATTGCAAACTGGGCCAAACAGGAGGTTAAAGGCACTGACTCTCCAAGTCGGGAGAGTGTTAGTAAAGCGTCTGGAATGTTGCACCCGAGTACCAGGGGACGAGAACGGAGACATATTTGAAGACGTCTCCCGATCACACGGTTGATCATACTCTGGGTTCCACATGCATGTTTTAGCTGAAGGAAGAATCCCTTAAACCTGGAGAGTTGAGACCCGTGGAATGGGTACCATGCAATATGACTTCAAAGGGTCTTCATTTGCTCACCGAACCTCTCCAATCCTATCACTGCTGCGTTTATGCCCCTGTACACACGCTTGATTCTCTTTCGGAGACATAGCAATCCATAGGTTTTAAGATACTTACTAGTCAGGTACATTCTTAGGCGTTTAATATGGGGTGTTGAGTCCATTTCGTTGAGCAAGGAGTAGCTCTTGTCTATTCCATATTTGGCTTAAGGAACTTTATCTGTGCTCATTTCAATCTCTGGTTTTATGCAGCACCCCAACTCACCTTTCCCCTTAAGCAAGCATAAGTTGGTTTTCTAAATTTGAGACCCTGTTCTGTTTTGTAATCCAGTTCCTGTGTAGCCAAGTTTACATTCCGTGTATTAGTGATATCTTATGATGTTTCTTTTTCTGTGTGACTTCTTTCAGTTAGAATCATCATACCTGAATCCACTCATTATGCTGCTACGGGCCTGATGACATAGATGTCATTGCTGAGTGATATTGCATTGTACGTAAGTACCACAACTTCTTCATCCATTTTTCACTTTCTGCGATATTGAACTTGTACCGTAAACGAGGTTCTTGTAAACAGAGCCGTCCCAAACTTTGGGGTGGCTGTGTCTTTTTGATTTTCATTTCCCTAAGCTATAGGACCATAAGTGGAAGTGCCCTAGGCTCTGTTGCTTTGTTTTTTAGATGTTTCAGGAAACACATACACTTCTCCCGAGTGGCTGTTGGCAATTTACATCCCGCCCATCAGCATAACAAGGCTCCCAGTTCTCCATGGCCTGTCCTGCCTTTCTGGATTTTACACTTTTTTCAGATGGCCTTTTTGACCGGGGGGAAGTGAGACTTCATTGTAGTGCAGATTTCCTTTGCAAGCTTGCTTGGTTGGCCAAAAAGGGCGTATGCCTTTTTTCCTGAATATATTCAGGAAAAAACGCATACGCCCTTTTTGGCCAAGTGCATCATTGTGGACGTTCTGCCTCTTTTCCTATGCTTTCAATGCAATTCCAGTCTACCTCCTGAACTCGGTTTCCTGCAATTCTGCCCCGCTTTCAAGTCCTCTTGGCAGCCTTACTTCAGTATATTTTTGTACGATAGCTGTCATTTATAACTCTGCAGGTTTGTGAATTACAGTGCCCCTGAGCTCCTTTCTTCAACTCGCTTTCTTGTGAGCTGGCCGCAACACCGCAGGATTGCTTCAGGCCCTAATGTGGTTCCGGCACGGCACGCTGAGCCTTTGGTTAATTCCTCTTCCTGGTGGGAAATGAGAGTTAAATTTGCCCGTCCAGACACCTCCAGCTAGTCTCTCATTGGTTCTCCCTATTCCTGTTCATCTTCCGCAGAAATTGCAAACTGGGCCAAACAGGAGGTTAAAGGCACTGACTCTCCAAGTCGGGAGAGTGTTAGTAAAGCGTCTGGAATGTTGCACCCGAGTACCAGGGGACGAGAACGGAGACATATTTGAACACGTCTCCCGATCACACGGTTGATCATACTCTGGGTTCCACATGCATGTTTTAGCTGAAGGAAGAATCCCTTAAACCTGGAGAGTTGAGACCCATGGAATGGGTACCATGCAATATGACTTCAAAGGGTCTTCATTTGCTCACCAAACCTCTCCAATCCTATCACTGCTGCGTTTATGCCCCTGTACACATGCTTGATTCTCTTTCGGAGACATAGCAATCCATAGGTTTTAAGATACTTACTAGTCAGGTACATTCTTAGGCGTTTAATATGGGGTGTTGAGTCCATTTCGTTGAGCAAGGAGTAGCTCTTGTCTATTCCATATTTGGCTTAAGGAACTTTATCTGTGCTCATTTCAATCTCTGGTTTTATGCAGCACCCCAACTCACCTTTCCCCTTAAGCAAGCATAAGTTGGTTTTCTAAATTTGAGACCCTGTTCTGTTTGGTAATCCAGTTCCTGTGTAGCCAAGTTTACATTCCGTGTATTAGTGATATCTTATGATGTTTCTTTTTCTGTGTGACTTCTTTCAGTTAGAATCATCATACCTGAATCCACTCATTATGCTGCTACGGGCCTGATGACATAGATGTCATTGCTGAGTGATATTGCATTGTACGTAAGTACCACAACTTCTTCATCCATTTTTCACTTTCTGCGATATTGAACTTGTACCGTAAATGAGGTTCTTGTAAACAGAGCCGTCCCAAACTTTGGGGTGGCTGTGTCTTTTTGATTTTCATTTCCCTAAGCTATTGGACCATAAGTGGATGTGCCCTGGGCTCTGTTGCTTTGTTTTTTAAATGTTTCAGGAAACACCCTACACTTCTCCCGAGTGGCTGTTGGCAATTTACATCCCGCCCATCAGCATAACAAGGCTCCCAGTTCTCCATGGCCTGTCCTGCCTTTCTGGATTTTACACTTTTTTCAGATGGCCCTTTTGACCGGGGGGAAGTGAGACTTCATTGTAGTGCAGATTTCCTTTGCAAGCTTGCTTGGTTGGCCAAAAAGGGCGTATGCATTTTTTCCTGAATATATTCAGGAAAAAACGCATACGCCCTTTTTGGCCAAGTGCATCATTGTGGACGTTCTGCCTCTTTTCCTATGCTTTCAATGCAATTCCAGTCTACCTCCTGAACTCGGTTTCCTGCAATTCTGCCCCGCTTTCAAGTCCTCTTGGCAGCCTTACTTCAGTATATTTTTGGACGATAGCTGTCATTTATAACTCTGCAGGTTTGTGAATTACAGTGCCCCTGAGCTCCTTTCTTCAACTCGCTTTCTTGTGAGTTGGCCGCAACACCGCAGGATTGCTTCAGGCCCTAACGTGTTTCCGGCACGGCATGCTGAGCCTTTGGTTAATTCCTCTTCCTGGTGGGAAATGAGAGTTAAATTTGCCCGTCCAGACACCTCCAGCTAGTCTCTCATTGGTTCTCCCTATTCCTGTTCATCTTCCGCAGAAATTGCAAACTGGGCCAAACAGGAGGTTAAAGGCACTGACTCTCCAAGTCGGGAGAGTGTTAGTAAAGCGTCTGGAATGTTGCACCCGAGTACCAGGGGACGAGAACGGAGACATATTTGAACACGTCTCCCGATCACACGGTTGATCATACTCTGGGTTCCACATGCATGTTTTAGCTGAAGGAAGAATCCCTTAAACCTGGAGAGTTGAGACCCGTGGAATGGGTACCATGCAATATGACTTCAAAGGGTCTTCATTTGCTCACCGAACCTCTCCAATCCTATCACTGCTGCGTTTATGCCCCTGTACACACGCTTGATTCTCTTTCGGAGACATAGCAATCCATAGGTTTTAAGATACTTATTAGTCAGGTACATTCTTAGGCGTTTAATATGGGGTGTTGAGTCCATTTCGTTGAGCAAGGAGTAGCTCTTGTCTATTCCATATTTGGCTTAAGGAACTTTATCTGTGCTCATTTCAATCTCTGGTTTTATGCAGCACCCCAACTCACCTTTCCCCTTAAGCAAGCATAAGTTGGTTTTCTAAATTTGAGACCCTGTTCTGTTTTGTAATCCAGTTCCTGTGTAGCCAAGTTTACATTCCGTGTATTAGTGATATCTTATGATGTTTCTTTTTCTGTGTGACTTCTTTCAGTTAGAATCATCATACCTGAATCCACTCATTATGCTGCTACGGGCCTGATGACATAGATGTCATTGCTGAGTGATATTGCATTGTACGTAAGTACCACAACTTCTTCATCCATTTTTCACTTTCTGCGATATTGAACTTGTACCGTAAACGAGGTTCTTGTAAACAGAGCCGTCCCAAACTTTGGGGTGGCTGTGTCTTTTTGATTTTCATTTCCCTAAGCTATAGGACCATAAGTGGAAGTGCCCTAGGCTCTGTTGCTTTGTTTTTTAGATGTTTCAGGAAACACATACACTTCTCCCGAGTGGCTGTTGGCAATTTACATCCCGCCCATCAGCATAACAAGGCTCCCAGTTCTCCATGGCCTGTCCTGCCTTTCTGGATTTTACACTTTTTTCAGATGGCCCTTTTGACCGGGGGGAAGTGAGACTTCATTGTAGTGCAGATTTCCTTTGCAAGCTTGCTTGGTTGGCCAAAAAGGGCGTATGCGTTTTTTCCTGAATATATTCAGGAAAAAACGCATACGCCCTTTTTGGCCAAGTGCATCATTGTGGACGTTCTGCCTCTTTTCCTATGCTTTCAATGCAATTCCAGTCTACCTCCTGAACTCGGTTTCCTGCAATTCTGCCCCGCTTTCAAGTCCTCTTGGCAGCCTTACTTCAGTATATTTTTGGACGATAGCTGTCATTTATAACTCTGCAGGTTTGTGAATTACAGTGCCCCTGAGCTCCTTTCTTCAACTCGCTTTCTTGTGAGCTGGCCGCAACACCGCAGGATTGCTTCAGGCCCTAATGTGGTTCCGGCACGGCACGCTGAGCCTTTGGTTAATTCCTCTTCCTGGTGGGAAATGAGAGTTAAATTTGCCCGTCCAGACACCTCCAGCTAGTCTCTCATTGGTTCTCCCTATTCCTGTTCATCTTCCGCAGAAATTGCAAACTGGGCAAAACAGGAGGTTAAAGGCACTGACTCTCCAAGTCGGGAGAGTGTTAGTAAAGCGTCTGGAATGTTGCACCCGAGTACCAGGGGACGAGAACGGAGACATATTTGAACACGTCTCCCGATCACACGGTTGATCATACTCTGGGTTCCACATGCATGTTTTAGCTGAAGGAAGAATCCCTTAAACCTGGAGAGTTGAGACCCATGGAATGGGTACCATGCAATATGACTTCAAAGGGTCTTCATTTGCTCACCAAACCTCTCCAATCCTATCACTGCTGCGTTTATGCCCCTGTACACACGCTTGATTCTCTTTCGGAGACATAGCAATCCATAGGTTTTAAGATACTTACTAGTCAGGTACATTCTTAGGCGTTTAATATGGGGTGTTGAGTCCATTTCGTTGAGCAAGGAGTAGCTCTTGTCTATTCCATATTTGGCTTAAGGAACTTTATCTGTGCTCATTTCAATCTCTGGTTTTATGCAGCACCCCAACTCACCTTTCCCCTTAAGCAAGCATAAGTTGGTTTTCTAAATTTGAGACCCTGTTCTGTTTGGTAATCCAGTTCCTGTGTAGCCAAGTTTACATTCCGTGTATTAGTGATATCTTATGATGTTTCTTTTTCTGTGTGACTTCTTTCAGTTAGAATCATCATACCTGAATCCACTCATTATGCTGCTACGGGCCTGATGACATAGATGTCATTGCTGAGTGATATTGCATTGTACGTAAGTACCACAACTTCTTCATCCATTTTTCACTTTCTGCGATATTGAACTTGTACCGTAAATGAGGTTCTTGTAAACAGAGCCGTCCCAAACTTTGGGGTGGCTGTGTCTTTTTGATTTTCATTTCCCTAAGCTATTGGACCATAAGTGGATGTGCCCTGGGTTCTGTTGCTTTGTTTTTTAAATGTTTCAGGAAACACCCTACACTTCTCCCGAGTGGCTGTTGGCAATTTACATCCCGCCCATCAGCATAACAAGGCTCCCAGTTCTCCATGGCCTGTCCTGCCTTTCTGGATTTTACACTTTTTTCAGATGGCCCTTTTGACCGGGGGGAAGTGAGACTTCATTGTAGTGCAGATTTCCTTTGCAAGCTTGCTTGGTTGGCCAAAAAGGGCGTATGCGTTTTTTCCTGAATATATTCAGGAAAAAACGCATACGCCCTTTTTGGCCAAGTGCATCATTGTGGACGTTCTGCCTCTTTTCCTATGCTTTCAATGCAATTCCAGTCTACCTCCTGAACTCGGTTTCCTGCAATTCTGCCCCGCTTTCAAGTCCTCTTGGCAGCCTTACTTCAGTATATTTTTGGACGATAGCTGTCATTTATAACTCTGCAGGTTTGTGAATTACAGTGCCCCTGAGCTCCTTTCTTCAACTCGCTTTCTTGTGAGCTGGCCGCAACACCGCAGGATTGCTTCAGGCCCAAACGTGGTTCCGGCACGGCACGCTGAGCCTTTGGTTAATTCCTCTTCCTGGTGGGAAATGAGAGTTAAATTTGCCCGTCCAGACACCTCCAGCTAGTCTCTCATTGGTTCTCCCTATTCCTGTTCATCTTCCGCAGAAATTGCAAACTGGGCCAAACAGGAGGTTAAAGGCACTGACTCTCCAAGTCGGGAGAGTGTTAGTAAAGCGTCTGGAATGTTGCACCCGAGTACCAGGGGACGAGAACGGAGACATATTTGAACACGTCTCCCGATCACACGGTTGATCATACTCTGGGTTCCACATGCATGTTTTAGCTGAAGGAAGAATCCCTTAAACCTGGAGAGTTGAGACCCATGGAATGGGTACCATGCAATATGACTTCAAAGGGTCTTCATTTGCTCACCAAACCTCTCCAATCCTATCACTGCTGCGTTTATGCCCCTGTACACATGCTTGATTCTCTTTCGGAGACATAGCAATCCATAGGTTTTAAGATACTTACTAGTCAGGTACATTCTTAGGCGTTTAATATGGGGTGTTGAGTCCATTTCGTTGAGCAAGGAGTAGCTCTTGTCTATTCCATATTTGGCTTAAGGAACTTTATCTGTGCTCATTTCAATCTCTGGTTTTATGCAGCACCCCAACTCACCTTTCCCCTTAAGCAAGCATAAGTTGGTTTTCTAAATTTGAGACCCTGTTCTGTTTGGTAATCCAGTTCCTGTGTAGCCAAGTTTACATTCCGTGTATTAGTGATATCTTATGATGTTTCTTTTTCTGTGTGACTTCTTTCAGTTAGAATCATCATACCTGAATCCACTCATTATGCTGCTACGGGCCTGATGACATAGATGTCATTGCTGAGTGATATTGCATTGTACGTAAGTACCACAACTTCTTCATCCATTTTTCACTTTCTGCGATATTGAACTTGTACCGTAAATGAGGTTCTTGTAAACAGAGCCGTCCCAAACTTTGGGGTGGCTGTGTCTTTTTGATTTTCATTTCCCTAAGCTATTGGACCATAAGTGGATGTGCCCTGGGCTCTGTTGCTTTGTTTTTTAAATGTTTCAGGAAACACCCTACACTTCTCCCGAGTGGCTGTTGGCAATTTACATCCCGCCCATCAGCATAACAAGGCTCCCAGTTCTCCATGGCCTGTCCTGCCTTTCTGGATTTTACACTTTTTTCAGATGGCCCTTTTGACCGGGGGGAAGTGAGACTTCATTGTAGTGCAGATTTCCTTTGCAAGCTTGCTTGGTTGGCCAAAAAGGGCGTATGCATTTTTTCCTGAATATATTCAGGAAAAAACGCATACGCCCTTTTTGGCCAAGTGCATCATTGTGGACGTTCTGCCTCTTTTCCTATGCTTTCAATGCAATTCCAGTCTACCTCCTGAACTCGGTTTCCTGCAATTCTGCCCCGCTTTCAAGTCCTCTTGGCAGCCTTACTTCAGTATATTTTTGGACGATAGCTGTCATTTATAACTCTGCAGGTTTGTGAATTACAGTGCCCCTGAGCTCCTTTCTTCAACTCGCTTTCTTGTGAGTTGGCCGCAACACCGCAGGATTGCTTCAGGCCCTAACGTGTTTCCGGCACGGCATGCTGAGCCTTTGGTTAATTCCTCTTCCTGGTGGGAAATGAGAGTTAAATTTGCCCGTCCAGACACCTCCAGCTAGTCTCTCATTGGTTCTCCCTATTCCTGTTCATCTTCCGCAGAAATTGCAAACTGGGCCAAACAGGAGGTTAAAGGCACTGACTCTCCAAGTCGGGAGAGTGTTAGTAAAGCGTCTGGAATGTTGCACCCGAGTACCAGGGGACGAGAACGGAGACATATTTGAACACGTCTCCCGATCACACGGTTGATCATACTCTGGGTTCCACATGCATGTTTTAGCTGAAGGAAGAATCCCTTAAACCTGGAGAGTTGAGACCCGTGGAATGGGTACCATGCAATATGACTTCAAAGGGTCTTCATTTGCTCACCGAACCTCTCCAATCCTATCACTGCTGCGTTTATGCCCCTGTACACACGCTTGATTCTCTTTCGGAGACATAGCAATCCATAGGTTTTAAGATACTTATTAGTCAGGTACATTCTTAGGCGTTTAATATGGGGTGTTGAGTCCATTTCGTTGAGCAAGGAGTAGCTCTTGTCTATTCCATATTTGGCTTAAGGAACTTTATCTGTGCTCATTTCAATCTCTGGTTTTATGCAGCACCCCAACTCACCTTTCCCCTTAAGCAAGCATAAGTTGGTTTTCTAAATTTGAGACCCTGTTCTGTTTTGTAATCCAGTTCCTGTGTAGCCAAGTTTACATTCCGTGTATTAGTGATATCTTATGATGTTTCTTTTTCTGTGTGACTTCTTTCAGTTAGAATCATCATACCTGAATCCACTCATTATGCTGCTACGGGCCTGATGACATAGATGTCATTGCTGAGTGATATTGCATTGTACGTAAGTACCACAACTTCTTCATCCATTTTTCACTTTCTGCGATATTGAACTTGTACCGTAAACGAGGTTCTTGTAAACAGAGCCGTCCCAAACTTTGGGGTGGCTGTGTCTTTTTGATTTTCATTTCCCTAAGCTATAGGACCATAAGTGGAAGTGCCCTAGGCTCTGTTGCTTTGTTTTTTAGATGTTTCAGGAAACACATACACTTCTCCCGAGTGGCTGTTGGCAATTTACATCCCGCCCATCAGCATAACAAGGCTCCCAGTTCTCCATGGCCTGTCCTGCCTTTCTGGATTTTACACTTTTTTCAGATGGCCCTTTTGACCGGGGGGAAGTGAGACTTCATTGTAGTGCAGATTTCCTTTGCAAGCTTGCTTGGTTGGCCAAAAAGGGCGTATGCGTTTTTTCCTGAATATATTCAGGAAAAAACGCATACGCCCTTTTTGGCCAAGTGCATCATTGTGGACGTTCTGCCTCTTTTCCTATGCTTTCAATGCAATTCCAGTCTACCTCCTGAACTCGGTTTCCTGCAATTCTGCCCCGCTTTCAAGTCCTCTTGGCAGCCTTACTTCAGTATATTTTTGGACGATAGCTGTCATTTATAACTCTGCAGGTTTGTGAATTACAGTGCCCCTGAGCTCCTTTCTTCAACTCGCTTTCTTGTGAGCTGGCCGCAACACCGCAGGATTGCTTCAGGCCCTAATGTGGTTCCGGCACGGCACGCTGAGCCTTTGGTTAATTCCTCTTCCTGGTGGGAAATGAGAGTTAAATTTGCCCGTCCAGACACCTCCAGCTAGTCTCTCATTGGTTCTCCCTATTCCTGTTCATCTTCCGCAGAAATTGCAAACTGGGCCAAACAGGAGGTTAAAGGCACTGACTCTCCAAGTCGGGAGAGTGTTAGTAAAGCGTCTGGAATGTTGCACCCGAGTACCAGGGGACGAGAACGGAGACATATTTGAACACGTCTCCCGATCACACGGTTGATCATACTCTGGGTTCCACATGCATGTTTTAGCTGAAGGAAGAATCCCTTAAACCTGGAGAGTTGAGACCCATGGAATGGGTACCATGCAATATGACTTCAAAGGGTCTTCATTTGCTCACCAAACCTCTCCAATCCTATCACTGCTGCGTTTATGCCCCTGTACACACGCTTGATTCTCTTTCGGAGACATAGCAATCCATAGGTTTTAAGATACTTACTAGTCAGGTACATTCTTAGGCGTTTAATATGGGGTGTTGAGTCCATTTCGTTGAGCAAGGAGTAGCTCTTGTCTATTCCATATTTGGCTTAAGGAACTTTATCTGTGCTCATTTCAATCTCTGGTTTTATGCAGCACCCCAACTCACCTTTCCCCTTAAGCAAGCATAAGTTGGTTTTCTAAATTTGAGACCCTGTTCTGTTTGGTAATCCAGTTCCTGTGTAGCCAAGTTTACATTCCGTGTATTAGTGATATCTTATGATGTTTCTTTTTCTGTGTGACTTCTTTCAGTTAGAATCATCATACCTGAATCCACTCATTATGCTGCTACGGGCCTGATGACATAGATGTCATTGCTGAGTGATATTGCATTGTACGTAAGTACCACAACTTCTTCATCCATTTTTCACTTTCTGCGATATTGAACTTGTACCGTAAATGATGTTCTTGTAAACAGAGCCGTCCCAAACTTTGGGGTGGCTGTGTCTTTTTGATTTTCATTTCCCTAAGCTATTGGACCATAAGTGGATGTGCCCTGGGTTCTGTTGCTTTGTTTTTTAAATGTTTCAGGAAACACCCTACACTTCTCCCGAGTGGCTGTTGGCAATTTACATCCCGCCCATCAGCATAACAAGGCTCCCAGTTCTCCATGGCCTGTCCTGCCTTTCTGGATTTTACACTTTTTTCAGATGGCCCTTTTGACCGGGGGGAAGTGAGACTTCATTGTAGTGCAGATTTCCTTTGCAAGCTTGCTTGGTTGGCCAAAAAGGGCGTATGCGTTTTTTCCTGAATATATTCAGGAAAAAACGCATACGCCCTTTTTGGCCAAGTGCATCATTGTGGACGTTCTGCCTCTTTTCCTATGCTTTCAATGCAATTCCAGTCTACCTCCTGAACTCGGTTTCCTGCAATTCTGCCCCGCTTTCAAGTCCTCTTGGCAGCCTTACTTCAGTATATTTTTGGACGATAGCTGTCATTTATAACTCTGCAGGTTTGTGAATTACAGTGCCCCTGAGCTCCTTTCTTCAACTCGCTTTCTTGTGAGCTGGCCGCAACACCGCAGGATTGCTTCAGGCCCAAACGTGGTTCCGGCACGGCACGCTGAGCCTTTGGTTAATTCCTCTTCCTGGTGGGAAATGAGAGTTAAATTTGCCCGTCCAGACACCTCCAGCTAGTCTCTCATTGGTTCTCCCTATTCCTGTTCATCTTCCGCAGAAATTGCAAACTGGGCCAAACAGGAGGTTAAAGGCACTGACTCTCCAAGTCGGGAGAGTGTTAGTAAAGCGTCTGGAATGTTGCACCCGAGTACCAGGGGACGAGAACGGAGACATATTTGAAGACGTCTCCCGATCACACGGTTGATCATACTCTGGGTTCCACATGCATGTTTTAGCTGAAGGAAGAATCCCTTAAACCTGGAGAGTTGAGACCCGTGGAATGGGTACCATGCAATATGACTTCAAGGGGTCTTCATTTGCTCACCGAACCTCTCCAATCCTATCACTGCTGCGTTTATGCCCCTGTACACACGCTTGATTCTCTTTCGGAGACATAGCAATCCATAGGTTTTAAGATACTTATTAGTCAGGTACATTCTTAGGCGTTTAATATGGGGTGTTGAGTCCATTTCGTTGAGCAAGGAGTAGCTCTTGTCTATTCCATATTTGGCTTAAGGAACTTTATCTGTGCTCATTTCAATCTCTGGTTTTATGCAGCACCCCAACTCACCTTTCCCCTTAAGCAAGCATAAGTTGGTTTTCTAAATTTGAGACCCTGTTCTGTTTTGTAATCCAGTTCCTGTGTAGCCAAGTTTACATTCCGTGTATTAGTGATATCTTATGATGTTTCTTTTTCTGTGTGACTTCTTTCAGTTAGAATCATCATACCTGAATCCACTCATTATGCTGCTACGGGCCTGATGACATAGATGTCATTGCTGAGTGATATTGCATTGTACGTAAGTACCACAACTTCTTCATCCATTTTTCACTTTCTGCGATATTGAACTTGTACCGTAAACGAGGTTCTTGTAAACAGAGCCGTCCCAAACTTTGGGGTGGCTGTGTCTTTTTGATTTTCATTTCCCTAAGCTATAGGACCATAAGTGGAAGTGCCCTAGGCTCTGTTGCTTTGTTTTTTAGATGTTTCAGGAAACACCATACACTTCTCCCGATTGGCTGTTGGCAATTTACATCCCGCCCATCAGCATAACAAGGCTCCCAGTTCTCCATGGCCTGTCCTGCCTTTCTGGATTTTACACTTTTTTCAGATGGCCCTTTTGACCGGGGGGAAGTGAGACTTCATTGTAGTGCAGATTTCCTTTGCAAGCTTGCTTGGTTGGCCAAAAAGGGCGTATGCGTTTTTTCCAGAATATATTCAGGAAAAAACGCATACGCCCTTTTTGGCCAAGTGCATCATTGTGGACGTTCTGCCTCTTTTCCTATGCTTTCAATGCAATTCCAGTCTACCTCCTGAACTCGGTTTCCTGCAATTCTGCCCCGCTTTCAAGTCCTCTTGGCAGCCTTACTTCAGTATATTTTTGGACGATAGCTGTCATTTATAACTCTGCAGGTTTGTGAATTACAGTGCCCCTGAGCTCCTTTCTTCAACTCGCTTTCTTGTGAGCTGGCCGCAACACCGCAGGATTGCTTCAGGCCCTAATGTGGTTCCGGCACGGCACGCTGAGCCTTTAGTTAATTCCTCTTCCTGGTGGGAAATGAGAGTTAAATTTGCCCGTCCAGACACCTCCAGCTAGTCTCTCATTGGTTCTCCCTATTCCTGTTCATCTTCCGCAGAAATTGCAAACTGGGCCAAACAGGAGGTTAAAGGCACTGACTCTCCAAGTCGGGAGAGTGTTAGTAAAGCGTCTGGAATGTTGCACCCGAGTACCAGGGGACGAGAACGGAGACATATTTGAACACGTCTCCCGATCACACGGTTGATCATACTCTGGGTTCCACATGCATGTTTTAGCTGAAGGAAGAATCCCTTAAACCTGGAGAGTTGAGACCCGTGGAATGGGTACCATGCAATATGACTTCAAAGGGTCTTCATTTGCTCACCGAACCTCTCCAATCCTATCACTGCTGCGTTTATGCCCCTGTACACACGCTTGATTCTCTTTCGGAGACATAGCAATCCATAGGTTTTAAGATACTTACTAGTCAGGTACATTCTTAGGCGTTTAATATGGGGTGTTGAGTCCATTTCGTTGAGCAAGGAGTAGCTCTTGTCTATTCCATATTTGGCTTAAGGAACTTTATCTGTGCTCATTTCAATCTCTGGTTTTATGCAGCACCCCAACTCACCTTTCCCCTTAAGCAAGCATAAGTTGGTTTTCTAAATTTGAGACCCTGTTCTGTTTTGTAATCCAGTTCCTGTGTAGCCAAGTTTACATTCCGTGTATTAGTGATATCTTATGATGTTTCTTTTTCTGTGTGACTTCTTTCAGTTAGAATCATCATACCTGAATCCACTCATTATGCTGCTACGGGCCTGATGACATAGATGTCATTGCTGAGTGATATTGCATTGTACGTAAGTACCACAACTTCTTCATCCATTTTTCACTTTCTGCGATATTGAACTTGTACCGTAAACGAGGTTCTTGTAAACAGAGCCGTCCCAAACTTTGGGGTGGCTGTGTCTTTTTGATTTTCATTTCCCTAAGCTATAGGACCATAAGTGGAAGTGCCCTAGGCTCTGTTGCTTTGTTTTTTAGATGTTTCAGGAAACACATACACTTCTCCTGAGTGGCTGTTGGCAATTTACATCCCGGCCTTCAGCATAACAAGGCTCCCAGTTCTCCATGGCCTGTCCTGCCTTTCTGGATTTTACACTTTTTTCAGATGGCCCTTTTGACCGGGGGGAAGTGAGACTTCATTGTAGTGCAGATTTCCTTTGCAAGCTTGCTTGGTTGGCCAAAAAGGGCGTATGCGTTTTTTCCTGAATATATTCAGGAAAAAACGCATACGCCCTTTTTGGCCAAGTGCATCATTGTGGACGTTCTGCCTCTTTTCCTATGCTTTCAATGCAATTCCAGTCTACCTCCTGAAATCGGTTTCCTGCAATTCTGCCCCGCTTTCAAGTCCTCTTGGCAGCCTTACTTCAGTATATTTTTGGACGATAGCTGTCATTTATAACTCTGCAGGTTTGTGAATTACAGTGCCCCTGAGCTCCTTTCTTCAACTCGCTTTCTTGTGAGCTGGCCGCAACACCACAGGATTGCTTCAGGCCCTAATCTGGTTCCGGCACGGCACGCTGAGCCTTTGGTTAATTCCTCTTCCTGCTGGGAAATGAGAGTTAAATTTGCCCGTCCAGACACCTCCAGCTAGTCTCTCATTGGTTCTCCCTATTCCTGTTCATCTTCCGCAGAAATTGCAAACTGGGCCAAACAGGAGGTTAAAGGCACTGACTCTCCAAGTCGGGAGAGTGTTAGTAAAGCGTCTGGAATATTGCACCCGAGTACCAGGGGACGAGAACGGAGACATATTTGAACACGTCTCCCGATCACACGGTTGATCATACTCTGGGTTCCACATGCATGTTTTAGCTGAAGGAAGAATCCCTTAAACCTGGAGAGTTGAGACCCGTGGAATGGGTACCATGCAATATGACTTCAAAGGGTCTTCATTTGCTCACCGAACCTCTCCAATCCTATCACTGCTGCATTTATTCCGCTCTACACACGCTTGATTCCCTTTCGGAGACATAGCAATCCATAGGTTTTAAGATACTTACTAGTCAGGTACATTCTTAGGCGTTTAATATGGGGTGTTAAGTCCATTTCGTTGAGCAAGGAGTAGCTCTTGTCTATTCCATATTTGGCTTAAGGAACTTTATCTGTGCTCATTTCAATCTCTGGTTTTATGCAGCACCCCAACTCACCTTTCCCCTTAAGCAAGCATAAGTTGGTTTTCTAAATTTGAGACCCTGTTCTGTTTTGTAATCCAGTTCCTGTGTAGCCATGTTTACATTGCGTGTATTAGTGATATCTTATGATGTTTCTTTTTCTGTGTGACTTCTTTCAGTTAGAATCATCATACCTGAATCCACTCATTATGCTGCTACGGGCCTGATGACATAGATGTCATTGCTGAGTGATATTGCATTGTACGTAAGTACCACAACTTCTTCATCCATTTTTCACTTTCTGTGATATTGAACTTGTACCGTAAACGAGGTTCTTGTAAACAGAGCCGTCCCAAACTTTGGGGTGGCTGTGTCTTTTTGATTTTCATTTCCCTAAGCTATAGGACCATAAGTGGAAGTGCCCTAGGCTCTGTTGCTTTGTTTTTTAGATGTTTCAGGAAACACCATACACTTCTCCCGAGTGGCTGTTGGCAATTTACATCCCGCCCATCAGCATAACAAGGCTCCCAGTTCTCCATGGCCTGTCCTGCCTTTCTGGATTTTACACTTTTTTCAGATGGCCCTTTTGACCGGGGGGAAGTGAGACTTCATTGTAGTGCAGATTTCCTTTGCAAGCTTGCTTGGTTGGCCAAAAAGTGCGTATGCGTTTTTTCCTGAATATATTCAGGAAAAAACGCATACGCCCTTTTTGGCCAAGTGCATCATTGTGGACGTTCTGCCTCTTTTCCTATGCTTTCAATGCAATTCCAGTCTACCTCCTGAAATCGGTTTCCTGCAATTCTGCCCCGCTTTCAAGTCCTCTTGGCAGCCTTACTTCAGTATATTTTTGGACGATAGCTGTCATTTGTAACTCTGCAGATTTGTGAATTACAGTGCCCCTGAGCTCCTTTCTTCAACTCGCTTTCTTGTGAGCTGGCCGCAACACCGAAGGATTGCTTCAGGCCCTAATCTGGTTCCGGCACGGCACGCTGAGCCTTTGGTTAATTCCTCTTCCTGGTGGGAAATGAGAGTTAAATTTGCCCGTCCAGACACCTCCAGCTAGTCTCTCATTGGTTCTCCCTATTCCTGTTCATCTTCCGCAGAAATTGCAGACTGGGCCAAACAGGAGGTTAAAGGCACTGACTCTCCAAGTCGGGAGAGTGTTAGTAAAGCATCTGGAATGTTGCACCCGAGTACCAGGGGACGAGAACGGAGACATATTTGAACACGTCTCCCGATCACACGGTTGATCATACTCTGGGTTCCACATGCATGTTTTAGCTGAAGGAAGAATCCCTTAAACCTGGAGAGTTGAGACCCGTGGAATGGGTACCATGCAATATGACTTCAAAGGGTCTTCATTTGCTCACCGAACCTCTCCAATCCTATCACTGCTGCGTTTATGCCCCTGTACACACGCTTGATTCTCTTTCGGAGACATAGCAATCCATAGGTTTTAAGATACTTACTAGTCAGGTACATTCTTAGGCGTTTAATATGGGGTGTTGAGTCCATTTCGTTGAGCAAGGAGTAGCTCTTGTCTATTCCATATTTGGCTTAAGGAACTTTATCTGTGCTCATTTCAATCTCTGGTTTTATGCAGCACCCCAACTCACCTTTCCCCTTAAGCAAGCATAAGTTGGTTTTCTAAATTTGAGACCCTGTTCTGTTTTGTAATCCAGTTCCTGTGTAGCCAAGTTTACATTGCGTGTATTAGTGATATCTTATGATGTTTCTTTTTCTGTGTGACTTCTTTCAGTTAGAATCATCATACCTGAATCCACTCATTATGCTGCTACGGGCCTGATGACATAGATGTCATTGCTGAGTGATATTGCATTGTACGTAAGTACCACAACTTCTTCATCCATTTTTCACTTTCTGCGATATTGAACTTGTACCGTAAACGAGGTTCTTGTAAACAGAGCCGTCCCAAACTTTGGGGTGGCTGTGTCTTTTTGATTTTCATTTCCCTAAGCTATAGGACCATAAGTGGAAGTGCCCTAGGCTCTGTTGCTTTGTTTTTTAGATGTTTCAGGAAACACCATACACTTCTCCCGAGTGGCTGTTGGCAATTTACATCCCGCCCATCAGCATAACAAGGCTCCCAGTTCTCCATGGCCTGTCCTGCCTTTCTGGATTTTACACTTTTTTCAGATGGCCCTTTTGACCGGGGGGAAGTGAGACTTCATTGTAGTGCAGATTTCCTTTGCAAGCTTGCTTGGTTGGCCAAAAAGGGCGTATGCGTTTTTTCCTGAATATATTCAGGAAAAAACGCATACGCCCTTTTTGGCCAAGTGCATCATTGTGGACGTTCTGCCTCTTTTCCTATGCTTTCAATGCAATTCCAGTCTACCTCCTGAACTCGGTTTCCTGCAATTCTGCCCCGCTTTCAAGTCCTCTTGGCAGCCTTACTTCAGTATATTTTTGGACGATAGCTGTCATTTATAACTCTGCAGGTTTGTGAATTACAGTGCCCCTGAGCTCCTTTCTTCAACTCGCTTTCTTGTGAGCTGGCCGCAACACCGCAGGATTGCTTCAGGCCCTAATCTGGTTCCGGCACGGCACGCTGAGCCTTTGGTTAATTCCTCTTCCTGGTGGGAAATGAGAGTTAAATTTGCCCGTCCAGACACCTCCAGCTAGTCTCTCATTGGTTCTCCCTATTCCTGTTCATCTTCCGCAGAAATTGCAAACTGGGCCAAACAGGAGGTTAAAGGCACTGACTCTCCAAGTCGGGAGAGTGTTAGTAAAGCGTCTGGAATGTTGCACCCGAGTACCAGGGGACGAGAACGGAGACATATTTGAACACGTCTCCCGATCACACGGTTGATCATACTCTGGGTTCCACATGCATGTTTTAGCTGAAGGAAGAATCCCTTAAACCTGGAGAGTTGAGACCCGTGGAATGGGTACCATGCAATATGACTTCAAAGGGTCTTCATTTGCTCACCGAACCTCTCCAATCCTATCACTGCTGCGTTTATGCCCCTGTACACACGCTTGATTCTCTTTCGGAGACATAGCAATCCATAGGTTTTAAGATACTTACTAGTCAGGTACATTCTTAGGCGTTTAATATGGGGTGTTGAGTCCATTTCGTTGAGCAAGGAGTAGCTCTTGTCTATTCCATATTTGGCTTAAGGAACTTTATCTGTGCTCATTTCAATCTCTGGTTTTATGCAGCACCCCAACTCACCTTTCCCCTTAAGCAAGCATAAGTTGGTTTTCTAAATTTGAGACCCTGTTCTGTTTTGTAATCCAGTTCCTGTGTAGCCAAGTTTACATTCCGTGTATTAGTGATATCTTATGATGTTTCTTTTTCTGTGTGACTTCTTTCAGTTAGAATCATCATACCTGAATCCACTCATTATGCTGCTACGGGCCTGATGACATAGATGTCATTGCTGAGTGATATTGCATTGTACGTAAGTACCACAACTTCTTCATCCATTTTTCACTTTCTGCGATATTGAACTTGTACCGTAAACGAGGTTCTTGTAAACAGAGCCGTCCCAAACTTTGGGGTGGCTGTGTCTTTTTGATTTTCATTTCCCTAAGCTATAGGACCATAAGTGGAAGTGCCCTAGGCTCTGTTGCTTTGTTTTTTAGATGTTTCAGGAAACACATACACTTCTCCCGAGTGGCTGTTGGCAATTTACATCCCGCCCATCAGCATAACAAGGCTCCCAGTTCTCCATGGCCTGTCCTGCCTTTCTGGATTTTACACTTTTTTCAGATGGCCCTTTTGACCGGGGGGAAGTGAGACTTCATTGTAGTGCAGATTTCCTTTGCAAGCTTGCTTGGTTGGCCAAAAAGGGCGTATGCGTTTTTTCCTGAATATATTCAGGAAAAAACGCATACGCCCTTTTTGGCCAAGTGCATCATTGTGGACGTTCTGCCTCTTTTCCTATGCTTTCAATGCAATTCCAGTCTACCTCCTGAAATCGGTTTCCTGCAATTCTGCCCCGCTTTCAAGTCCTCTTGGCAGCCTTACTTCAGTATATTTTTGGACGATAGCTGTCATTTATAACTCTGCAGGTTTGTGAATTACAGTGCCCCTGAGCTCCTTTCTTCAACTCGCTTTCTTGTGAGCTGGCCGCAACACCACAGGATTGCTTCAGGCCCTAATGTGGTTCCGGCACGGCACGCTGAGCCTTTGGTTAATTCCTCTTCCTGGTGGGAAATGAGAGTTAAATTTGCCCGTCCAGACACCTCCAGCTAGTCTCTCATTGGTTCTCCCTATTCCTGTTCATCTTCCGCAGAAATTGCAAACTGGGCCAAACAGGAGGTTAAAGGCACTGACTCTCCAAGTCGGGAGAGTGTTAGTAAAGCGTCTGGAATATTGCACCCGAGTACCAGGGGACGAGAACGGAGACATATTTGAACACGTCTCCCGATCACACGGTTGATCATACTCTGGGTTCCACATGCATGTTTTAGCTGAAGGAAGAATCCCTTAAACCTGGAGAGTTGAGACCCGTGGAATGGGTACCATGCAATATGACTTCAAAGGGTCTTCATTTGCTCACCGAACCTCTCCAATCCTATCACTGCTGCATTTATTCCGCTCTACACACGCTTGATTCCCTTTCGGAGACATAGCAATCCATAGGTTTTAAGATACTTACTAGTCAGGTACATTCTTAGGCGTTTAATATGGGGTGTTAAGTCCATTTCGTTGAGCAAGGAGTAGCTCTTGTCTATTCCATATTTGGCTTAAGGAACTTTATCTGTGCTCATTTCAATCTCTGGTTTTATGCAGCACCCCAACTCACCTTTCCCCTTAAGCAAGCATAAGTTGGTTTTCTAAATTTGAGACCCTGTTCTGTTTTGTAATGCAGTTCCTGTGTAGCCATGTTTACATTGCGTGTATTAGTGATATCTTATGATGTTTCTTTTTCTGTGTGACTTCTTTCAGTTAGAATCATCATACCTGAATCCACTCATTATGCTGCTACGGGCCTGATGACATAGATGTCATTGCTGAGTTATATTGCATTGTACGTAAGTACCACAACTTCTTCATCCATTTTTCACTTTCTGTGATATTGAACTTGTACCGTAAACGAGGTTCTTGTAAACAGAGCCGTCCCAAACTTTGGGGTGGCTGTGTCTTTTTGATTTTAATTTCCCTAAGCTATAGGACCATAAGTGGAAGTGCCCTAGGCTCTGTTGCTTTGTTTTTTAGATGTTTCAGGAAACACCATACACTTCTCCCGAGTGGCTGTTGGCAATTTACATCCCGCCCATCAGCATAACAAGGCTCCCAGTTCTCCATGGCCTGTCCTGCCTTTCTGGATTTTACACTTTTTTCAGATGGCCCTTTTGACCGGGGGGAAGTGAGACTTCATTGTAGTGCAGATTTCCTTTGCAAGCTTGCTTGGTTGGCCAAAAAGGGCGTATGCGTTTTTTCCTGAATATATTCAGGAAAAAACGCATACGCCCTTTTTGGCCAAGTGCATCATTGTGGACGTTCTGCCTCTTTTCCTATGCTTTCAATGCAATTCCAGTCTACCTCCTGAAATCGGTTTCCTGCAATTCTGCCCCGCTTTCAAGTCCTCTTGGCAGCCTTACTTCAGTATATTTTTGGACGATAGCTGTCATTTGTAACTCTGCAGATTTGTGAATTACAGTGCCCCTGAGCTCCTTTCTTCAACTCGCTTTCTTGTGAGCTGGCCGAAACACCGAAGGATTGCTTCAGGCCCTAATCTGGTTCCGGCACGGCACGCTGAGCCTTTGGTTAATTCCTCTTCCTGGTGGGAAATGAGAGTTAAATTTGCCCGTCCAGACACCTCCAGCTAGTCTCTCATTGGTTCTCCCTATTCCTGTTCATCTTCCGCAGAAATTGCAGACTGGGCCAAACAGGAGGTTAAAGGCACTGACTCTCCAAGTCGGGAGAGTGTTAATAAAGCATCTGGAATGTTGCACCCGAGTACCAGGGGACGAGAACGGAGACATATTTGAACACGTCTCCCGATCACACGGTTGATCATACTCTGGGTTCCACATGCATGTTTTAGCTGAAGGAAGAATCCCTTAAACCTGGAGAGTTGAGACCCGTGGAATGGGTACCATGCAATATGACTTCAAAGGGTCTTCATTTGCTCACCGAACCTCTCCAATCCTATCACTGCTGCGTTTATGCCCCTGTACACACGCTTGATTCTCTTTCGGAGACATAGCAATCCATAGGTTTTAAGATACTTACTAGTCAGGTACATTCTTAGGCGTTTAATATGGGGTGTTGAGTCCATTTCGTTGAGCAAGGAGTAGCTCTTGTCTATTCCATATTTGGCTTAAGGAACTTTATCTGTGCTCATTTCAATCTCTGGTTTTATGCAGCACCCCAACTCACCTTTCCCCTTAAGCAAGCATAAGTTGGTTTTCTAAATTTGAGACCCTGTTCTGTTTTGTAATCCAGTTCCTGTGTAGCCAAGTTTACATTCCGTGTATTAGTGATATCTTATGATGTTTCTTTTTCTGTGTGACTTCTTTCAGTTAGAATCATCATACCTGAATCCACTCATTATGCTGCTACGGGCCTGATGACATAGATGTCATTGCTGAGTGATATTGCATTGTACGTAAGTAACACAACTTCTTCATCCATTTTTCACTTTCTGCGATATTGAACTTGTACCGTAAACGAGGTTCTTGTAAACAGAGCCGTCCCAAACTTTGGGGTGGCTGTGTCTTTTTGATTTTCATTTCCCTAAGCTATAGGACCATAAGTGGAAGTGCCCTAGGCTCTGTTGCTTTGTTTTTTAGATGTTTCAGGAAACACCATACACTTCTCCCGAGTGGCTGTTGGCAATTTACATCCCGCCCATCAGCATAACAAGGCTCCCAGTTCTCCATGGCCTGTCCTGCCTTTCTGGATTTTACACTTTTTTCAGATGGCCCTTTTGACCGGGGGGAAGTGAGACTTCATTGTAGTGCAGATTTCCTTTGCAAGCTTGCTTGGTTGGCCAAAAAGGGCGTATGCGTTTTTTCCTGAATATATTCAGGAAAAAACGCATACGCCCTTTTTGGCCAAGTGCATCATTGTGGACGTTCTGCCTCTTTTCCTATGCTTTCAATGCAATTCCAGTCTACCTCCTGAAATCGGTTTCCTGCAATTCTGCCCCGCTTTCAAGTCCTCTTGGCAGCCTTACTTCAGTATATTTTTGGACGATAGCTGTCATTTATAACTCTGCAGGTTTGTGAAATACAGTGCCCCTGAGCTCCTTTCTTCAACTCGCTTTCTTGTGAGCTGGCCGCAACACCGCAGGATTGCTTCAGGCCCTAATCTGGTTCCGGCACGGCACGCTGAGCCTTTGGTTAATTCCTCTTCCTGGTGGGAAATGAGAGTTAAATTTGACCGTCCAGACACCTCCAGCTAGTCTCTCATTGGTTCTCCCTATTCCTGTTCATCTTCCGCAGAAATTGCAAACTGGGCCAAACAGGAGGTTAAAGGCACTGACTCTCCAAGTCGGGAGAGTGTTAGTAAAGCGTCTGGAATGTTGCACCCGAGTACCAGGGGACGAGAACGGAGACATATTTGAACACGTCTCCCGATCACACGGTTGATCATACTCTGGGTTCCACATGCATGTTTTAGCTGAAGGAAGAATCCCTTAAACCTGGAGAGTTGAGACCCGTGGAATGGGTACCATGCAATATGACTTCAAAGGGTCTTCATTTGCTCACCGAACCTCTCCAATCCTATCACTGCTGCGTTTATGCCCCTGTACACACGCTTGATTCTCTTTCGGAGACATAGCAATCCATAGGTTTTAAGATACTTACTAGTCAGGTACATTCTTAGGCGTTTAATATGGGGTGTTGAGTCCATTTCGTTGAGCAAGGAGTAGCTCTTGTCTATTCCATATTTGGCTTAAGGAACTTTATCTGTGCTCATTTCAATCTCTGGTTTTATGCAGCACCCCAACTCACCTTTCCCCTTAAGCAAGCATAAGTTGGTTTTCTAAATTTGAGACCCTGTTCTGTTTGGTAATCCAGTTCCTGTGTAGCCAAGTTTACATTCCGTGTATTAGTGATATCTTATGATGTTTCTTTTTCTGTGTGACTTCTTTCAGTTAGAATCATCATACCTGAATCCACTCATTATGCTGCTACGGGCCTGATGACATAGATGTCATTGCTGAGTGATATTGCATTGTACGTAAGTACCACAACTTCTTCATCCATTTTTCACTTTCTGCGATATTGAACTTGTACCGTAAACGAGGTTCTTGTAAACAGAGCCATCCCAAACTTTGGGGTGGCTGTGTCTTTTTGATTTTCATTTCCCTAAGCTATAGGACCATAAGTGGAAGTGCCCTAGGCTCTGTTGCTTTGTTTTTTAGATGTTTCAGGAAACACCATACACTTCTCCCGAGTGGCTGTTGGCAATTTACATCCCACCCATCAGCATAACAAGGCTCCCAGTTCTCCATGGCCTGTCCTGCCTTTCTGGATTTTACACTTTTTTCAGATGGCCCTTTTGACCGGGGGGAAGTGAGACTTCATTGTAGTGCAGATTTCCTTTGCAAGCTTGCTTGGTTGGCCAAAAAGGGCGTATGCGTTTTTTCCTGAATATATTCAGGAAAAAACGCATACGCCCTTTTTGGCCAAGTGCATCATTGTGGACGTTCTGCCTCTTTTCCTATGCTTTCAATGCAATTCCAGTCTACCTCCTGAAATCGGTTTCCTGCAATTCGGCCCCGCTTTCAAGTCCTCTTGGCAGCCTTACTTCAGTATATTTTTGGACGATAGCTGTCACTTATAACTCTGCAGGTTTGTGAATTACAGTGCCCCTGAGCTCCTTTCTTCAACTCGCTTTCTTGTGAGCTGGCCGCAACACCACAGGATTGCTTCAGGCCCTAATGTGGTTCCGGCACGGCACGCTGAGCCTGTGGTTAATTCCTCTTCCTGGTGGGAAATGAGAGTTAAATTTGCCCGTCCAGACACCTCCAGCTAGTCTCTCATTGGTTCTCCCTATTCCTGTTCATCTTCCGCAGAAATTGCAAACTGGGCCAAACAGGAGGTTAAAGGCACTGACTCTCCAAGTCGGGAGAGTGTTAGTAAAGCTTCTGGAATGTTGCACCCGAGTACCAGGGGACGAGAACGGAGACATATTTGAACACGTCTCCCGATCACACGGTTGATCATACTCTGGGTTCCACATGCATGTTTTAGCTGAAGGAAGAATCCCTTAAACCTGGAGAGTTGAGACCCGTGGAATGGGTACCATGCAATATGACTTCAAAGGGTCTTCATTTGCTCACCGAACCTCTCCAATCCTATCACTGCTGCGTTTATGCCCCTGTACACACGCTTGATTCTCTTTCGGAGACATAGCAATCCATAGGTTTTAAGATACTTACTAGTCAGGTACATTCTTAGGCGTTTAATATGGGGTGTTGAGTCCATTTCGTTGAGCAAGGAGTAGCTCTTGTCTATTCCATATTTGGCTTAAGGAACTTTATCTGTGCTCATTTCAATCTCTGGTTTTATGCAGCACCCCAACTCACCTTTCCCCTTAAGCAAGCATAAGTTGGTTTTCTAAATTTGAGACCCTGTTCTGTTTTGTAATCCAGTTCCTGTGTAGCCAAGTTTACATTCCGTGTATTAGTGATATCTTATGATGTTTCTTTTTCTGTGTGACTTCTTTCAGTTAGAATCATCATACCTGAATCCACTCATTATGCTGCTACGGGCCTGATGACATAGATGTCATTGCTGAGTGATATTGCATTGTACGTAAGTACCACAACTTCTTCATCCATTTTTCACTTTCTGCGATATTGAACTTGTACCGTAAACGAGGTTCTTGTAAACAGAGCCGTCCCAAACTTTGGGGTGGCTGTGTCTTTTTGATTTTCATTTCCCTAAGCTATAGGACCATAAGTGGAAGTGCCCTAGGCTCTGTTGCTTTGTTTTTTAGATGTTTCAGGAAACACCATACACTTCTCCCGAGTGGCTGTTGGCAATTTACATCCCGCCCATCAGCATAACAAGGCTCCCAGTTCTCCATGGCCTGTCCTGCCTTTCTGGATTTTACACTTTTTTCAGATGGCCCTTTTGACCGGGGGGAAGTGAGACTTCATTGTAGTGCAGATTTCCTTTGCAAGCTTGCTTGGTTGGCCAAAAAGGGCGTATGCGTTTTTTCCTGAATATATTCAGGAAAAAACGCATACGCCCTTTTTGGCCAAGTGCATCATTGTGGACGTTCTGCCTCTTTTCCTATGCTTTCAATGCAATTCCAGTCTACCTCCTGAAATCGGTTTCCTGCAATTCTGCCCCGTTTTCAAGTCCTCTTGGCAGCCTTACTTCAGTATATTTTTGGACGATAGCTGTCACTTATAACTCTGCAGGTTTGTGAATTACAGTGCCCCTGAGCTCCTTTCTTCAACTCGCTTTCTTGTGAGCTGGCCGCAACACCGCAGGATTGCTTCAGGCCCTAATCTGGTTCCGGCACGGCACGCTGAGCCTTTGGTTAATTCCTCTTCCTGGTGGGAAATGAGAGTTAAATTTGCCCGTCCAGACACCTCCAGCTAGTCTCTCATTGGTTCTCCCTATTCCTGTTCATCTTCCGCAGAAATTGCAAACTGGGCCAAACAGGAGGTTAAAGGCACTGACTCTCCAAGTCGGGAGAGTGTTAGTAAAGCCTCTGGAATGTTGCACCCGAGTACCAGGGGACGAGAACGGAGACATATTTGAACACGTCTCCCGATCACACGGTTGATCATACTCTGGGTTCCACATGCATGTTTTAGCTGAAGGAAGAATCCCTTAAACCTGGAGAGTTGAGACCCGTGGAATGGGTACCATGCAATATGTCTTCAAAGGGTCTTCATTTGCTCACCGAACCTCTCCAATCCTATCACTGCTGCGTTTATGCCCCTGTACACACGCTTGATTCTCTTTCGGAGACATAGCAATCCATAGGTTTTAAGATACTTACTAGTCAGGTACATTCTTAGGCGTTTAATATGGGGTGTTGAGTCCATTTCGTTGAGCAAGGAGTAGCTCTTGTCTATTCCATATTTGGCTTAAGGAACTTTATCTGTGCTCATTTCAATCTCTGGTTTTATGCAGCACCCCAACTCACCTTTCCCCTTAAGCAAGCATAAGTTGGTTTTCTAAATTTGAGACCCTGTTCTGTTTTGTAATCCAGTTCCTGTGTAGCCAAGTTTACATTCCGTGTATTAGTGATATCTTATGATGTTTCTTTTTCTGTGTGACTTCTTTCAGTTAGAATCATCATACCTGAATCCACTCATTATGCTGCTACGGGCCTGATGACATAGATGTCAGTGCTGAGTGATATTGCATTGTACGTAAGTACCACAACTTCTTCATCCATTTTTCACTTTCTGCGATATTGAACTTGTACCGTTAACGAGGTTCTTGTAAACAGAGCCGTCCCAAACTTTGGGGTGGCTGTGTCTTTTTGATTTTCATTTCCCTAATCTATAGGACCATAAGTGGAAGTGCCCTAGGCTCGTTGCTTTGTTTTTTAGATGTTTCAGGAAACACCATACACTTCTCCCGAGTGGCTGTTGGCAATTTACATCCCGCCCATCAGCATAACAAGGCTCCCAGTTCTCCATGGCCTGTCCTGCCTTTCTGGATTTTACACTTTTTTCAGATGGCCCTTTTGACCGGGGGGAAGTGAGACTTCATTGTAGTGCAGATTTCCTTTGCAAGCTTGCTTGGTTGGCCAAAAAGGGCGCATGCGTTTTTTCCTGAATATATTCAGGAAAAAACGCATACGCCCTTTTTGGCCAAGTGCATCATTGTGGACGTTCTGCCTCTTTTCCTATGCTTTCAATGCAATTCCAGTCTACCTCCTGAAATCGGTTTCCTGCAATTCTGCCCCGCTTTCAAGTCCTCTTGGCAGCCTTACTTCAGTATATTTTTGGACGATAGCTGTCATTTATAACTCTGCAGGTTTGTGAATTACAGTGCCCCTGAGCTCCTTTCTTCAACTCGCTTTCTTGTGAGCTGGCCGCAACACCACAGGATTGCTTCAGGCCCTAATGTGGTTCCGGCACGGCACGCTGAGCCTGTGGTTAATTCCTCTTCCTGGTGGGAAATGAGAGTTAAATTTGCCCGTCCAGACACCTCCAGCTAGTCTCTCATTGGTTCTCCCTATTCCTGTTCATCTTCCGCAGAAATTGCAAACTGGGCCAAACAGGAGGTTAAAGGCACTGACTCTCCAAGTCGGGAGAGTGTTAGTAAAGCGTCTGGAATATTGCACCCGAGGACCAGGGAACGAGAACGGAGACATATTTGAACACGTCTCCCGATCACACGGTTGATCATACTCTGGGTTCCACATGCATGTTTTAGCTGAAGGAAGAATCCCTTAAACCTGGAGAGTTGAGACCCGTGGAATGGGTACCATGCAATATGACTTCAAAGGGTCTTCATTTGCTCACCAAACCTCTCCAATCCTATCACTGCTGCATTTATTCCGCTCTACACACGCTTGATTCCCTTTCAGAGACATAGCAATCCATAGGTTTTAAGATACTTACTAGTCAGGTACATTCTTAGGCGTTTAATATGGGGTGTTAAGTCCATTTCGTTGAGCAAGGAGTAGCTCTTGTCTATTCCATATTTGGCTTAAGGAACTTTATCTGTGCTCATTTCAATCTCTGGTTTTATGCAGCACCCCAACTCACCTTTCCCCTTAAGCAAGCATAAGTTGGTTTTCTAAATTTGAGACCCTGTTCTGTTTTGTAATCCAGTTCCTGTGTAGCCATGTTTACATTGCGTGTATTAGTGATATCTTATGATGTTTCTTTTTCTGTGTGACTTCTTTCAGTTAGAATCATCATACCTGAATCCACTCATTATGCTGCTACGGGCCTGATGACATAGATGTCATTGCTGAGTGATATTGCATTGTACGTAAGTACCACAACTTCTTCATCCATTTTTCACTTTCTGTGATATTGAACTTGTACCGTAAACGAGGTTCTTGTAAACAGAGCCGTCCCAAACTTTGGGGTGGCTGTGTCTTTTTGATTTTCATTTCCCTAAGCTATAGGACCATAAGTGGAAGTGCCCTAGGCTCTGTTGCTTTGTTTATTAGATGTTTCAGGAAACACATACACTTCTCCCGAGTGGCTGTTGGCAATTTACATCCCGGCCGTCAGCATAACAAGGCTCCCAGTTCTCCATGGCCTGTCCTGCCTTTCTGGATTTTACACTTTTTTCAGATGGCCCTTTTGACCGGGGGGAAGTGAGACTTCATTGTAGTGCAGATTTCCTTTGCAAGCTTGCTTGGTTGGCCAAAAAGGGCGTATGCGTTTTTTCCTGAATATATTCAGGAAAAAACGCATACGCCCTTTTTGGCCAAGTGCATCATTGTGGACGTTCTGCCTCTTTTCCTATGCTTTCAATGCAATTCCAGTCTACCTCCTGAAATCGGTTTCCTGCAATTCTGCCTCGCTTTCAAGTCCTCTTGGCAGCCTTACTTCAGTATATTTGTGGACGATAGCTGTCATTTATAACTCTGCAGGTTTGTGAATTACAGTGCCCCTGAGCTCCTTTGTTCAACTCGCTTTCTTGTGAGCTGGCCGCAACACCGCAGGATTGCTTCAGGCCCTAATGTGGTTCCGGCACGGCACGCTGAGCCTTTGGTTAATTCCTCTTCCTGGTGGGAAATGAGAGTTAAATTTGCCCGTCCAGACACCTCCAGCTAGTCTCTCATTGGTTCTCCCTATTCCTGTTCATCTTCCGCAGAAATTGCAAACTGGGCCAAACAGGAGGTTAAAGGCACTGACTCTCCAAGTCGGGAGAGTGTTAGTAAAGCGTCTGGAATGTTGCACCCGAGTACCAGGGGACGAGAACGGAGACATATTTGAACACGTCTCCCGATCACACGGTTGATCATACTCTGGGTTCCACATGCATGTTTTAGCTGAAGGTAGAATCCCTTAAACCTGGAGTGTTGAGACCCGTGGAATGGGTACCATGCAATATGACTTCAAAGGGTCTTCATTTGCTCACCGAACCTCTCCAATCCTATCACTGCTGCGTTTATTCCCCTGTACACACGCTTGATTCCCTTTCGCAGACATAGCAATCCATAGGTTTTAAGATACTTACTAGTCAGGTACATTCTTAGGCGTTTAATATGGGGTGTTGAGTCCATTTCGTTGAGCAAGGAGTAGCTCTTGTCTATTCCATATTTGGCTTAAGGAACTTTATCTGTGCTCATTTCAATCTCTGGTTTTATGCAGCACCCCAACTCACCTTTCCCCTTAACAAGCATAAGTTGGTTTTCTAAATTTGAGACCCTGTTCTGTTTTGTAATCCAGTTCCTGTGTAGCCAAGTTTACATTCCGTGTATTAGTGATATCTTATGATGTTTCTTTTTCTGTGTGACTTCTTTCAGTTAGAATCATCATACCTGAATCCACTCATTATGCTGCTACGGGCCTGATGACATAGATGTCATTGCTGAGTGATATTGCATTGTACGTAAGTACCACAACTTCTTCATCCATTTTTCACTTTCTGTGATATTGAACTTGTACCATAAACGAGGTTCTTGTATACAGAGCCGTCCCAAATTTGGGGTGGCTGTGTCTTTTTGATTTTCATTTCCCTAAGCTATAGGACCATAAGTGGAAGTGCCCTAGGCTCTGTTGCTTTGTTTTTTAGATGTTTCAGGAAACACATACACTTCTCCCGAGTGGCTGTTGGCAATATACATTCCGCCCATCAGCATAACAAGGCTCCCAGTTCTCCATGGCCTGTCCTGCCTTTCTGGATTTTACACTTTTTTCAGATGGCCCTTTTGACCGGGGGGAAGTGAGACTTCATTGTAGTGCAGATTTCCTTTGCAAGCTTGCTTGGTTGGCCAAAAAGGGCGTATGCGTTTTTTCCTGAATATATTCAGGAAAAAACGCATACGCCCTTTTTGGCCAAGTGCATCATTGTGGACGTTCTGCCTCTTTTCCTATGCTTTCAATGCAATTCCAGTCTACCTCCTGAAATCGGTTTCCTGCAATTCTGCCCCGTTTTCAAGTCCTCTTGGCAGCCTTACTTCAGTATATTTTTGGACGATAGCTGTCACTTATAACTCTGCAGGTTTGTGAATTACAGTGCCCCTGAGCTCCTTTCTTCAACTCGCTTTCTTGTGAGCTGGCCGCAACACCGCAGGATTGCTTCAGGCCCTAATGTGGTTCCGGCACGGCACGCTGAGCCTTTGGTTAATTCCTCTTCCTGGTGGGAAATGAGAGTTAAATTTGCCCGTCCAGACACCTCCAGCTAGTCTCTCATTGGTTCTCCCTATTCCTGTTCATCTTCCGCAGAAATTGCAAACTGGGCCAAACAGGAGGTTAAAGGCACTGACTCTCCAAGTCGGGAGAGTGTTAGTAAAGCCTCTGGAATGTTGCACCCGAGTACCAGGGGACGAGAACGGAGACATATTTGAACACGTCTCCCGATCACACGGTTGATCATACTCTGGGTTCCACATGCATGTTTTAGCTGAAGGAAGAATCCCTTAAACCTGGAGAGTTGAGACCCGTGGAATGGGTACCATGCAATATGTCTTCAAAGGGTCTTCATTTGCTCACCGAACCTCTCCAATCCTATCACTGCTGCGTTTATGCCCCTGTACACACGCTTGATTCTCTTTCGGAGACATAGCAATCCATAGGTTTTAAGATACTTACTAGTCAGGTACATTCTTAGGCGTTTAATATGGGGTGTTGAGTCCATTTCGTTGAGCAAGGAGTAGCTCTTGTCTATTCCATATTTGGCTTAAGGAACTTTATCTGTGCTCATTTCAATCTCTGGTTTTATGCAGCACCCCAACTCACCTTTCCCCTTAAGCAAGCATAAGTTGGTTTTCTAAATTTGAGACCCTGTTCTGTTTTGTAATCCAGTTCCTGTGTAGCCAAGTTTACATTCCGTGTATTAGTGATATCTTATGATGTTTCTTTTTCTGTGTGACTTATTTCAGTTAGAATCATCATACCTGAATCCACTCATTATGCTGCTACGGGCCTGATGACATAGATGTCAGTGCTGAGTGATATTGCATTGTACGTAAGTACCAAAACTTCTTCATCCATTTTTCACTTTCTGCGATATTGAACTTGTACCGTTAACGAGGTTCTTGTAAACAGAGCCGTCCCAAACTTTGGGGTGGCTGTGTCTTTTTGATTTTCATTTCCCTAATCTATAGGACCATAAGTGGAAGTGCCCTAGGCTCGTTGCTTTGTTTTTTAGATGTTTCAGGAAACACCATACACTTCTCCCGAGTGGCTGTTGGCAATTTACATCCCGCCCATCAGCATAACAAGGCTCCCAGTTCTCCATGGCCTGTCCTGCCTTTCTGGATTTTACACTTTTTTCAGATGGCCCTTTTGACCGGGGGGAAGTGAGACTTCATTGTAGTGCAGATTTCCTTTGCAAGCTTGCTTGGTTGGCCAAAAAGGGCGTATGCGTTTTTTCCAGAATATATTCAGGAAAAAACGCATACGCCCTTTTTGGCCAAGTGCATCATTGTGGACGTTCTGCCTCTTTTCCTATGCTTTCAATGCAATTCCAGTCTACCTCCTGAACTCGGTTTCCTGCAATTCTGCCCCGCTTTCAAGTCCTCTTGGCAGCCTTACTTCAGTATATTTTTGGACGATAGCTGTCATTTATAACTCTGCAGGTTTGTGAATTACAGTGCCCCTGAGCTCCTTTCTTCAACTCGCTTTCTTGTGAGCTGGCCGCAACACCGCAGGATTGCTTCAGGCCCTAATGTGGTTCCGGCACGGCACGCTGAGCCTTTGGTTAATTCCTCTTCCTGCTGGGAAATGAGAGTTAAATTTGCCCGTCCAGACACCTCCAGCTAGTCTCTCATTGGTTCTCCCTATTCCTGTTCATCTTCCGCAGAAATTGCAAACTGGGCCAAACAGGAGGTTAAAGGCACTGACTCTCCAAGTCGGGAGAGTGTTAGTAAAGCGTCTGGAATGTTGCACCCGAGTACCAGGGGACGAGAACGGAGACATATTTGAACACGTCTCCCGATCACACGGTTGATCATACTCTGGGTTCCACATGCATGTTTTAGCTGAAGGAAGAATCCCTTAAACCTGGAGAGTTGAGACCCGTGGAATGGGTACCATGCAATATGACTTCAAAGGGTCTTCATTTGCTCACCGAACCTCTCCAATCCTATCACTGCTGCATTTATTCCGCTCTACACACGCTTGATTCCCTTTCGGAGACATAGCAATCCATAGGTTTTAAGATACTTACTAGTCAGGTACATTCTTAGGCGTTTAATATGGGGTGTTAAGTCCATTTCGTTGAGCAAGGAGTAGCTCTTGTCTATTCCATATTTGGCTTAAGGAACTTTATCTGTGCTCATTTCAATCTCTGGTTTTATGCAGCACCCCAACTCACCTTTCCCCTTAAGCAAGCATAAGTTGGTTTTCTAAATTTGAGACCCTGTTCTGTTTTGTAATGCAGTTCCTGTGTAGCCATGTTTACATTGCGTGTATTAGTGATATCTTATGATGTTTCTTTTTCTGTGTGACTTCTTTCAGTTAGAATCATCATACCTGAATCCACTCATTATGCTGCTACGGGCCTGATGACATAGATGTCATTGCTGAGTGATATTGCATTGTACGTAAGTACCACAACTTCTTCATCCATTTTTCACTTTCTGTGATATTGAACTTGTACCGTAAACGAGGTTCTTGTAAACAGAGCCGTCCCAAACTTTGGGGTGGCTGTGTCTTTTTGATTTTCATTTCCCTAAGCTATAGGACCATAAGTGGAAGTGCCCTAGGCTCTGTTGCTTTGTTTTTTAGATGTTTCAGGAAACACCATACACTTCTCCCGAGTGGCTGTTGGCAATTTACATCCCGCCCATCAGCATAACAAGGCTCCCAGTTCTCCATGGCCTGTCCTGCCTTTCTGGATTTTACACTTTTTTCAGATGGCCCTTTTGACCGGGGGGAAGTGAGACTTCATTGTAGTGCAGATTTCCTTTGCAAGCTTGCTTGGTTGGCCAAAAAGGGCGTATGCGTTTTTTCCTGAATATATTCAGGAAAAAACGCATACGCCCTTTTTGGCCAAGTGCATCATTGTGGACGTTCTGCCTCTTTTCCTATGCTTTCAATGCAATTCCAGTCTACCTCCTGAAATCGGTTTCCTGCAATTCTGCCTCGCTTTCAAGTCCTCTTGGCAGCCTTACTTCAGTATATTTGTGGACGATAGCTGTCATTTATAACTCTGCAGGTTTGTGAATTACAGTGCCCCTGAGCTCCTTTCTTCAACTCGCTTTCTTGTGAGCTGGCCGCAACACCGAAGGATTGCTTCAGGCCCTAATCTGGTTCCGGCACGGCACGCTGAGCCTTTGGTTAATTCCTCTTCCTGGTGGGAAATGAGAGTTAAATTTGCCCGTCCAGACACCTCCAGCTAGTCTCTCATTGGTTCTCCCTATTCCTGTTCATCTTCCGCAGAAATTGCAAACTGGGCCAAACAGGAGGTTAAAGGCACTGACTCTCCAAGTCGGGAGAGTGTTAGTAAAGCGTCTGGAATGTTGCACCCGAGTACCAGGGGACGAGAACGGAGACATATTTGAACACGTCTCCCGATCACACGGTTGATCATACTCTGGGTTCCACATGCATGTTTTAGCTGAAGGTAGAATCCCTTAAACCTGGAGTGTTGAGACCCGTGGAATGGGTACCATGCAATATGACTTCAAAGGGTCTTCATTTGCTCACCGAACCTCTCCAATCCTATCACTGCTGCGTTTATTCCCCTGTACACACGCTTGATTCCCTTTCGCAGACATAGCAATCCATAGGTTTTAAGATACTTACTAGTCAGGTACATTCTTAGGCGTTTAATATGGGGTGTTGAGTCCATTTCGTTGAGCAAGGAGTAGCTCTTGTCTATTCCATATTTGGCTTAAGGAACTTTATCTGTGCTCATTTCAATCTCTGGTTTTATGCAGCACCCCAACTCACCTTTCCCCTTAACAAGCATAAGTTGGTTTTCTAAATTTGAGACCCTGTTCTGTTTTGTAATCCAGTTCCTGTGTAGCCAAGTTTACATTCCGTGTATTAGTGATATCTTATGATGTTTCTTTTTCTGTGTGACTTCTTTCAGTTAGAATCATCATACCTGAATCCACTCATTATGCTGCTACGGGCCTGATGACATAGATGTCATTGCTGAGTGATATTGCATTGTACGTAAGTACCACAACTTCTTCATCCATTTTTCACTTTCTGTGATATTGAACTTGTACCATAAACGAGGTTCTTGTATACAGAGCCGTCCCAAATTTGGGGTGGCTGTGTCTTTTTGATTTTCATTTCCCTAAGCTATAGGACCATAAGTGGAAGTGCCCTAGGCTCTGTTGCTTTGTTTTTTAGATGTTTCAGGAAACACATACACTTCTCCCGAGTGGCTGTTGGCAATATACATTCCGCCCATCAGCATAACAAGGCTCCCAGTTCTCCATGGCCTGTCCTGCCTTTCTGGATTTTACACTTTTTTCAGATGGCCCTTTTGACCGGGGGGAAGTGAGACTTCATTGTAGTGCAGATTTCCTTTGCAAGCTTGCTTGGTTGGCCAAAAAGGGCGTATGCGTTTTTTCCTGAATATATTCAGGAAAAAACGCATACGCCCTTTTTGGCCAAGTGCATCATTGTGGACGTTCTGCCTCTTTTCCTATGCTTTCAATGCAATTCCAGTCTACCTCCTGAAATCGGTTTCCTGCAATTCTGCCCCGTTTTCAAGTCCTCTTGGCAGCCTTACTTCAGTATATTTTTGGACGATAGCTGTCACTTATAACTCTGCAGGTTTGTGAATTACAGTGCCCCTGAGCTCCTTTCTTCAACTCGCTTTCTTGTGAGCTGGCCGCAACACCGCAGGATTGCTTCAGGCCCTAATGTGGTTCCGGCACGGCACGCTGAGCCTTTGGTTAATTCCTCTTCCTGGTGGGAAATGAGAGTTAAATTTGCCCGTCCAGACACCTCCAGCTAGTCTCTCATTGGTTCTCCCTATTCCTGTTCATCTTCCGCAGAAATTGCAAACTGGGCCAAACAGGAGGTTAAAGGCACTGACTCTCCAAGTCGGGAGAGTGTTAGTAAAGCCTCTGGAATGTTGCACCCGAGTACCAGGGGACGAGAACGGAGACATATTTGAACACGTCTCCCGATCACACGGTTGATCATACTCTGGGTTCCACATGCATGTTTTAGCTGAAGGAAGAATCCCTTAAACCTGGAGAGTTGAGACCCGTGGAATGGGTACCATGCAATATGTCTTCAAAGGGTCTTCATTTGCTCACCGAACCTCTCCAATCCTATCACTGCTGCGTTTATGCCCCTGTACACACGCTTGATTCTCTTTCGGAGACATAGCAATCCATAGGTTTTAAGATACTTACTAGTCAGGTACATTCTTAGGCGTTTAATATGGGGTGTTGAGTCCATTTCGTTGAGCAAGGAGTAGCTCTTGTCTATTCCATATTTGGCTTAAGGAACTTTATCTGTGCTCATTTCAATCTCTGGTTTTATGCAGCACCCCAACTCACCTTTCCCCTTAAGCAAGCATAAGTTGGTTTTCTAAATTTGAGACCCTGTTCTGTTTGGTAATCCAGTTCCTGTGTAGCCAAGTTTACATTCCGTGTATTAGTGATATCTTATGATGTTTCTTTTTCTGTGTGACTTATTTCAGTTAGAATCATCATACCTGAATCCACTCATTATGCTGCTACGGGCCTGATGACATAGATGTCAGTGCTGAGTGATATTGCATTGTACGTAAGTACCAAAACTTCTTCATCCATTTTTCACTTTCTGCGATATTGAACTTGTACCGTTAACGAGGTTCTTGTAAACAGAGCCGTCCCAAACTTTGGGGTGGCTGTGTCTTTTTGATTTTCATTTCCCTAATCTATAGGACCATAAGTGGAAGTGCCCTAGGCTCGTTGCTTTGTTTTTTAGATGTTTCAGGAAACACCATACACTTCTCCCGAGTGGCTGTTGGCAATTTACATCCCGCCCATCAGCATAACAAGGCTCCCAGTTCTCCATGGCCTGTCCTGCCTTTCTGGATTTTACACTTTTTTCAGATGGCCCTTTTGACCGGGGGGAAGTGAGACTTCATTGTAGTGCAGATTTCCTTTGCAAGCTTGCTTGGTTGGCCAAAAAGGGCGTATGCGTTTTTTCCAGAATATATTCAGGAAAAAACGCATACGCCCTTTTTGGCCAAGTGCATCATTGTGGACGTTCTGCCTCTTTTCCTATGCTTTCAATGCAATTCCAGTCTACCTCCTGAACTCGGTTTCCTGCAATTCTGCCCCGCTTTCAAGTCCTCTTGGCAGCCTTACTTCAGTATATTTTTGGACGATAGCTGTCATTTATAACTCTGCAGGTTTGTGAATTACAGTGCCCCTGAGCTCCTTTCTTCAACTCGCTTTCTTGTGAGCTGGCCGCAACACCGCAGGATTGCTTCAGGCCCTAATGTGGTTCCGGCACGGCACGCTGAGCCTTTGGTTAATTCCTCTTCCTGCTGGGAAATGAGAGTTAAATTTGCCCGTCCAGACACCTCCAGCTAGTCTCTCATTGGTTCTCCCTATTCCTGTTCATCTTCCGCAGAAATTGCAAACTGGGCCAAACAGGAGGTTAAAGGCACTGACTCTCCAAGTCGGGAGAGTGTTAGTAAAGCGTCTGGAATGTTGCACCCGAGTACCAGGGGACGAGAACGGAGACATATTTGAACACGTCTCCCGATCACACGGTTGATCATACTCTGGGTTCCACATGCATGTTTTAGCTGAAGGAAGAATCCCTTAAACCTGGAGAGTTGAGACCCGTGGAATGGGTACCATGCAATATGACTTCAAAGGGTCTTCATTTGCTCACCGAACCTCTCCAATCCTATCACTGCTGCGTTTATGCCCCTGTACACACGCTTGATTCTCTTTCGGAGACATAGCAATCCATAGGTTTTAAGATACTTACTAGTCAGGTACATTCTTAGGCGTTTAATATGGGGTGTTGAGTCCATTTCGTTGAGCAAGGAGTAGCTCTTGTCTATTCCATATTTGGCTTAAGGAACTTTATCTGTGCTCATTTCAATCTCTGGTTTTATGCAGCACCCCAACTCACCTTTCCCCTTAAGCAAGCATAAGTTGGTTTTCTAAATTTGAGACCCTGTTCTGTTTTGTAATCCAGTTCCTGTGTAGCCAAGTTTACATTCCGTGTATTAGTGATATCTTATGATGTTTCTTTTTCTGTGTGACTTCTTTCAGTTAGAATCATCATACCTGAATCCACTCATTATGCTGCTACGGGCCTGATGACATAGATGTCATTGCTGAGTGATATTGCATTGTACGTAAGTACCACAACTTCTTCATCCATTTTTCACTTTCTGCGATATTGAACTTGTACCGTAAACGAGGTTCTTGTAAACAGAGCCGTCCCAAACTTTGGGGTGGCTGTGTCTTTTTGATTTTCATTTCCCTAAGCTATAGGACCATAAGTGGAAGTGCCCTAGGCTCTGTTGCTTTGTTTTTTAGATGTTTCAGGAAACACATACACTTCTCCCGAGTGGCTGTTGGCAATTTACATCCCGGCCGTCAGCATAACAAGGCTCCCAGTTCTCCATGGCCTGTCCTGCCTTTCTGGATTTTACACTTTTTTCAGATGGCCCTTTTGACCGGGGGGAAGTGAGACTTCATTGTAGTGCAGATTTCCTTTGCAAGCTTGCTTGGTTGGCCAAAAAGGGCGTATGCGTTTTTTCCTGAATATATTCAGGAAAAAACGCATACGCCCTTTTTGGCCAAGTGCATCATTGTGGACGTTCTGCCTCTTTTCCTATGCTTTCAATGCAATTCCAGTCTACCTCCTGAAATCGGTTTCCTGCAATTCTGCCCCGTTTTCAAGTCCTCTTGGCAGCCTTACTTCAGTATATTTTTGGACGATAGCTGTCACTTATAACTCTGCAGGTTTGTGAATTACAGTGCCCCTGAGCTCCTTTCTTCAACTCGCTTTCTTGTGAGCTGGCCGCAACACCGCAGGATTGCTTCAGGCCCTAATCTGGTTCCGGCACGGCACGCTGAGCCTTTGGTTAATTCCTCTTCCTGGTGGGAAATGAGAGTTAAATTTGCCCGTCCAGACACCTCCAGCTAGTCTCTCATTGGTTCTCCCTATTCCTGTTCATCTTCCGCAGAAATTGCAAACTGGGCCAAACAGGAGGTTAAAGGCACTGACTCTCCAAGTCGGGAGAGTGTTAGTAAAGCCTCTGGAATGTTGCACCCGAGTACCAGGGGACGAGAACGGAGACATATTTGAACACGTCTCCCGATCACACGGTTGATCATACTCTGGGTTCCACATGCATGTTTTAGCTGAAGGAAGAATCCCTTAAACCTGGAGAGTTGAGACCCGTGGAATGGGTACCATGCAATATGTCTTCAAAGGGTCTTCATTTGCTCACCGAACCTCTCCAATCCTATCACTGCTGCGTTTATGCCCCTGTACACACGCTTGATTCTCTTTCGGAGACATAGCAATCCATAGGTTTTAAGATACTTACTAGTCAGGTACATTCTTAGGCGTTTAATATGGGGTGTTGAGTCCATTTCGTTGAGCAAGGAGTAGCTCTTGTCTATTCCATATTTGGCTTAAGGAACTTTATCTGTGCTCATTTCAATCTCTGGTTTTATGCAGCACCCCAACTCACCCTTCCCCTTAAGCAAGCATAAGTTGGTTTTCTAAATTTGAGACCCTGTTCTGTTTTGTAATCCAGTTCCTGTGTAGCCAAGTTTACATTCCGTGTATTAGTGATATCTTATGATGTTTCTTTTTCTGTGTGACTTATTTCAGTTAGAATCATCATACCTGAATCCACTCATTATGCTGCTACGGGCCTGATGACATAGATGTCAGTGCTGAGTGATATTGCATTGTACGTAAGTACCACAACTTCTTCATCCATTTTTCACTTTCTGCGATATTGAACTTGTACCGTTAACGAGGTTCTTGTAAACAGAGCCGTCCCAAACTTTGGGGTGGCTGTGTCTTTTTGATTTTCATTTCCCTAATCTATAGGACCATAAGTGGAAGTGCCCTAGGCTCGTTGCTTTGTTTTTTAGATGTTTCAGGAAACACCATACACTTCTCCCGAGTGGCTGTTGGCAATTTACATCCCGCCCATCAGCATAACAAGGCTCCCAGTTCTCCATGGCCTGTCCTGCCTTTCTGGATTTTACACTTTTTTCAGATGGCCCTTTTGACCGGGGGGAAGTGAGACTTCATTGTAGTGCAGATTTCCTTTGCAAGCTTGCTTGGTTGGCCAAAAAGGGCGCATGCGTTTTTTCCTGAATATATTCAGGAAAAAACGCATACGCACTTTTTGGCCAAGTGCATCATTGTGGACGTTCTGCCTCTTTTCCTATGCTTTAAATGCAATTCCAGTCTACCTCCTGAAATCGGTTTCCTGCAATTCTGCCCCGCTTTCAAGTCCTCTTGGCAGCCTTACTTCAGTATATTTTTGGACGATAGCTGTCATTTATAACTCTGCAGGTTTGTGAATTACAGTGCCCCTGAGCTCCTTTCTTCAACTCGCTTTCTTGTGAGCTGGCCGCAACACCACAGGATTGCTTCAGGCCCTAATCTGGTTCCGGCACGGCACGCTGAGCCTTTGGTTAATTCCTCTTCCTGGTGGGAAATGAGAGTTAAATTTGCCCGTCCAGACACCTCCAGCTAGTCTCTCATTGGTTCTCCCTATTCCTGTTCATCTTCCGCAGAAATTGCAAACTGGGCCAAACAGGAGGTTAAAGGCACTGACTCTCCAAGTCGGGAGAGTGTTAGTAAAGCGTCTGGAATATTGCACCCGAGGACCAGGGAACGAGAACGGAGACATATTTGAACACGTCTCCCGATCACACGGTTGATCATACTCTGGGTTCCACATGCATGTTTTAGCTGAAGGAAGAATCCCTTAAACCTGGAGAGTTGAGACCCGTGGAATGGGTACCATGCAATATGACTTCAAAGGGTCTTCATTTGCTCACCAAACCTCTCCAATCCTATCACTGCTGCATTTATTCCGCTCTACACACGCTTGATTCCCTTTCGGAGACATAGCAATCCATAGGTTTTAAGATACTTACTAGTCAGATACATTCTTAGGCGTTTAATATGGGGTGTTAAGTCCATTTCGTTGAGCAAGGAGTAGCTCTTGTCTATTCCATATTTGGCTTAAGGAACTTTATCTGTGCTCATTTCAATCTCTGGTTTTATGCAGCACCCCAACTCACCTTTCCCCTTAAGCAAGCATAAGTTGGTTTTCTGAATTTGAGACCCTGTTCTGTTTTGTAATCCAGTTCCTGTGTAGCCATGTTTACATTGCGTGTATTAGTGATATCTTATGATGTTTCTTTTTCTGTGTGACTTCTTTCAGTTAGAATCATCATACCTGAATCCACTCATTATGCTGCTACGGGCCTGATGACATAGATGTCATTGCTGAGTGATATTGCATTGTACGTAAGTACCACAACTTCTTCATCCATTTTTCACTTTCTGTGATATTGAACTTGTACCGTAAACGAGGTTCTTGTAAACAGAGCCGTCCCAAACTTTGGGGTGGCTGTGTCTTTTTGATTTTCATTTCCCTAAGCTATAGGACCATAAGTGGAAGTGCCCTAGGCTCTGTTGCTTTGTTTTTTAGATGTTTCAGGAAACACATACACTTCTCCCGAGTGGCTGTTGGCAATTTACATCCCGGCCGTCAGCATAACAAGGCTCCCAGTTCTCCATGGCCTGTCCTGCCTTTCTGGATTTTACACTTTTTTCAGATGGCCCTTTTGACCGGGGGGAAGTGAGACTTCATTGTAGTGCAGATTTCCTTTGCAAGCTTGCTTGGTTGGCCAAAAAGGGCGTATGCGTTTTTTCCTGAATATATTCAGGAAAAAACGCATACGCCCTTTTTGGCCAAGTGCATCATTGTGGACGTTCTGCCTCTTTTCCTATGCTTTCAATGCAATTCCAGTCTACCTCCTGAAATCGGTTTCCTGCAATTCTGCCCCGCTTTCAAGTCCTCTTGGCAGCCTTACTTCAGTATATTTTTGGACGATAGCTGTCATTTATAACTCTGCAGGTTTGTGAATTACAGTGCCCCTGAGCTCCTTTCTTCAACTCGCTTTCTTGTGAGCTGGCCGCAACACCACAGGATTGCTTCAGGCCGTAATGTGGTTCCGGCACGGCACGCTGAGCCTTTGGTTAATTCCTCTTCCTGGTGGGAAATGAGAGTTAAATTTGCCCGTCCAGACACCTCCAGCTAGTCTCTCATTGGTTCTCCCTATTCCTGTTCATCTTCCGCAGAAATTGCAAACTGGGCCAAACAGGAGGTTAAAGGCACTGACTCTCCAAGTCGGGAGAGTGTTAGTAAAGCGTCTGGAATATTGCACCCGAGTACCAGGGGACGAGAACGGAGACATATTTGAACACGTCTCCCGATCACACGGTTGATCATACTCTGGGTTCCACATGCATGTTTTAGCTGAAGGAAGAATCCCTTAAACCTGGAGAGTTGAGACCCGTGGAATGGGTACCATGCAATATGACTTCAAAGGGTCTTCATTTGCTCACCGAACCTCTCCAATCCTATCACTGCTGCATTTATTCCGCTCCACACACGCTTGATTCCCTTTCGGAGACATAGCAATCCATAGGTTTTAAGATACTTACTAGTCAGGTACATTCTTAGGCGTTTAATATGGGGTGTTAAGTCCATTTCGTTGAGCAAGGAGTAGCTCTTGTCTATTCCATATTTGGCTTAAGGAACTTTATCTGTGCTCATTTCAATCTCTGGTTTTATGCAGCACCCCAACTCACCTTTCCCCTTAAGCAAGCATAAGTTGGTTTTCTAAATTTGAGACCCTGTTCTGTTTTGTAATGCAGTTCCTGTGTAGCCATGTTTACATTGCGTGTATTAGTGATATCTTATGATGTTTCTTTTTCTGTGTGACTTCTTTCAGTTAGAATCATCATACCTGAATCCACTCATTATGCTGCTACGGGCCTGATGACATAGATGTCATTGCTGAGTGATATTGCATTGTACGTAAGTACCACAACTTCTTCATCCATTTTTCACTTTCTGTGATATTGAACTTGTACCGTAAACGAGGTTCTTGTAAACAGAGCCGTCCCAAACTTTGGGGTGGCTGCGTCTTTTTGATTTTCATTTCCCTAAGCTATAGGACCATAAGTGGAAGTGCCCTAGGCTCTGTTGCTTTGTTTTTTAGATGTTTCAGGAAACACCATACACTTCTCCCGAGTGGCTGTTGGCAATTTACATCCCGCCCATCAGCATAACAAGGCTCCCAGTTCTCCATGGCCTGTCCTGCCTTTCTGGATTTTACACTTTTTTCAGATGGCCCTTTTGACCGGGGGGAAGTGAGACTTCATTGTAGTGCAGATTTCCTTTGCAAGCTTGCTTGGTTGGCCAAAAAGGGCGTATGCGTTTTTCCCTGAATATATTCAGGAAAAAACGCATACGCCCTTTTTGGCCAAGTGCATCATTGTGGACGTTCTGCCTCTTTTCCTATGCTTTCAATGCAATTCCAGTCTACCTCCTGAAATCGGTTTCCTGCAATTCTGCCCCGCTTTCAAGTCCTCTTGGCAGCCTTACTTCAGTATATTTTTGGACGATAGCTGTCATTTATAACTCTGCAGGTTTGTGAATTACAGTGCCCCTGAGCTCCTTTCTTCAACTCGCTTTCTTGTGAGCTGGCCGCAACACCACAGGATTGCTTCAGGCCCTAATGTGGTTCCGGCACGGCACGCTGAGCCTTTGGTTAATTCCTCTTCCTGGTGGGAAATGAGAGTTAAATTGGCCCGTCCAGACACCTCCAGCTAGTCTCTCATTGGTTCTCCCTATTCCTGTTCATCTTCCGCAGAAATTGCAAACTGGGCCAAACAGGAGGTTAAAGGCACTGACTCTCCAAGTCGGGAGAGTGTTAGTAAAGCGTCTGGAATATTGCACCCGAGTACCAGGGGACAAGAACGGAGACATATTTGAACACGTCTCCCGATCACACGGTTGATCATACTCTGGGTTCCACATGCATGTTTTAGCTGAAGGAAGAATCCCTTAAACCTGGAGAGTTGAGACCCGTGGAATGGGTACCATGCAATATGACTTCAAAGGGTCTTCATTTGCTCACCGAACCTCTCCAATCCTATCACTGCTGCATTTATTCCGCTCCACACACGCTTGATTCCCTTTCGGAGACATAGCAATCCATAGGTTTTAAGATACTTACTAGTCAGGTACATTCTTAGGCGTTTAATATGGGGTGTTAAGTCCATTTCGTTGAGCAAGGAGTAGCTCTTGTCTATTCCATATTTGGCTTAAGGAACTTTATCTGTGCTCATTTCAATCTCTGGTTTTATGCAGCACCCCAACTCACCTTTCCCCTTAAGCAAGCATAAGTTGGTTTTCTAAATTTGAGACCCTGTTCTGTTTTGTAATGCAGTTCCTGTGTAGCCATGTTTACATTGCGTGTATTAGTGATATCTTATGATGTTTCTTTTTCTGTGTGACTTCTTTCAGTTAGAATCATCATACCTGAATCCACTCATTATGCTGCTACGGGCCTGATGACATAGATGTCATTGCTGAGTGATATTGCATTGTACGTAAGTACCACAACTTCTTCATCCATTTTTCACTTTCTGTGATATTGAACTTGTACCGTAAACGAGGTTCTTGTAAACAGAGCCGTCCCAAACTTTGGGGTGGCTGTGTCTTTTTGATTTTCATTTCCCTAAGCTATAGGACCATAAGTGGAAGTGCCCTAGGCTCTGTTGCTTTGTTTTTTAGATGTTTCAGGAAACACCATACACTTCTCCCGAGTGGCTGTTGGCAATTTACATCCCGCCCATCAGCATAACAAGGCTCCCAGTTCTCCATGGCCTGTCCTGCCTTTCTGGATTTTACACTTTTTTCAGATGGCCCTTTTGACCGGGGGGAAGTGAGACTTCATTGTAGTGCAGATTTCCTTTGCAAGCTTGCTTGGTTGGCCAAAAAGGGCGTATGCGTTTTTTCCTGAATATATTCAGGAAAAAACGCATACGCCCTTTTTGGCCAAGTGCATCATTGTGGACGTTCTGCCTCTTTTCCTATGCTTTCAATGCAATTCCAGTCTACCTCCTGAAATCGGTTTCCTGCAATTCTGCCCCGCTTTCAAGTCCTCTTGGCAGCCTTACTTCAGTATATTTTTGGACGATAGCTGTCATTTGTAACTCTGCAGATTTGTGAATTACAGTGCCCCTGAGCTCCTTTCTTCAACTCGCTTTCTTGTGAGCTGGCCGCAACACCGAAGGATTGCTTCAGGCCCTAATCTGGTTCCGGCACGGCACGCTGAGCCTTTGGTTAATTCCTCTTCCTGGTGGGAAATGAGAGTTAAATTTGCCCGTCCAGACACCTCCAGCTAGTCTCTCATTGGTTCTCCCTATTCCTGTTCATCTTCCGCAGAAATTGCAGACTGGGCCAAACAGGAGGTTAAAGGCACTGACTCTCCAAGTCGGGAGAGTGTTAGTAAAGCATCTGGAATGTTGCACCCGAGTACCAGGGGATGAGAACGGAGACATATTTGAACACGTCTCCCGATCACACGGTTGATCATACTCTGGGTTCCACATGCATGTTTTAGCTGAAGGAAGAATCCCTTAAACCTGGAGAGTTGAGACCCGTGGAATGGGTACCATGCAATATGACTTCAAAGGGTCTTCATTTGCTCACCGAACCTCTCCAATCCTATCACTGCTGCGTTTATGCCCCTGTACACACGCTTGATTCTCTTTCGGAGACATAGCAATCCATAGGTTTTAAGATACTTACTAGTCAGGTACATTCTTAGGCGTTTAATATGGGGTGTTGAGTCCATTTCGTTGAGCAAGGAGTAGCTCTTGTCTATTCCATATTTGGCTTAAGGAACTTTATCTGTGCTCATTTCAATCTCTGGTTTTATGCAGCACCCCAACTCACCTTTCCCCTTAAGCAAGCATAAGTTGGTTTTCTAAATTTGAGACCCTGTTCTGTTTTGTAATCCAGTTCCTGTGTAGCCAAGTTTACATTCCGTGTATTAGTGATATCTTATGATGTTTCTTTTTCTGTGTGACTTCTTTCAGTTAGAATCATCATACCTGAATCCACTCATTATGCTGCTACGGGCCTGATGACATAGATGTCATTGCTGAGTGATATTGCATTGTACGTAAGTACCACAACTTCTTCATCCATTTTTCACTTTCTGCGATATTGAACTTGTACCGTAAACAAGGTTCTTGTAAACAGAGCCGTCCCAAACTTTGGGGTGGCTGTGTCTTTTTGATTTTCATTTCCCTAAGCTATAGGACCATAAGTGGAAGTGCCCTAGGCTCTGTTGCTTTGTTTTTTAGATGTTTCAGGAAACACATACACTTCTCCCGAGTGGCTGTTGGCAATTTACATCCCGCCCATCAGCATAACAAGGCTCCCAGTTCTCCATGGCCTGTCCTGCCTTTCTGGATTTTACACTTTTTTCAGATGGCCCTTTTGACCGGGGGGAAGTGAGACTTCATTGTAGTGCAGATTTCCTTTGCAAGCTTGCTTGGTTGGCCAAAAAGGGCGTATGCGTTTTTTCCTGAATATATTCAGGAAAAAACGCATACGCCCTTTTTGGCCAAGTGCATCATTGTGGACGTTCTGCCTCTTTTCCTATGCTTTCAATGCAATTCCAGTCTACCTCCTGAAATCGGTTTCCTGCAATTCTGCCCCGCTTTCAAGTCCTCTTGGCAGCCTTACTTCAGTATATTTTTGGACGATAGCTGTCATTTGTAACTCTGCAGATTTGTGAATTACAGTGCCCCTGAGCTCCTTTCTTCAACTCGCTTTCTTGTGAGCTGGCCGCAACACCGAAGGATTGCTTCAGGCCCTAATCTGGTTCCGGCACGGCACGCTGAGCCTTTGGTTAATTCCTCTTCCTGGTGGGAAATGAGAGTTAAATTTGCCCGTCCAGACACCTCCAGCTAGTCTCTCATTGGTTCTCCCTATTCCTGTTCATCTTCCGCAGAAATTGCAGACTGGGCCAAACAGGAGGTTAAAGGCACTGACTCTCCAAGTCGGGAGAGTGTTAGTAAAGCTTCTGGAATGTTGCACCCGAGTACCAGGGGACGAGAACGGAGACATATTTGAACACGTCTCCCGATCACACGGTTGATCATACTCTGGGTTCCACATGCATGTTTTAGCTGAAGAAAGAATCCCTTAAACCTGGAGAGTTGAGACCCGTGGAATGGGTACCATGCAATATGACTTCAAAGGGTCTTCATTTGCTCACCGAACCTCTCCAATCCTATCACTGCTGCGTTTATGCCCCTGTACACACGCTTGATTCTCTTTCGGAGACATAGCAATCCATAGGTTTTAAGATACTTACTAGTCAGGTACATTCTTAGGCGTTTAATATGGGGTGTTGAGTCCATTTCGTTGAGCAAGGAGTAGCTCTTGTCTATTCCATATTTGGCTTAAGGAACTTTATCTGTGCTCATTTCAATCTCTGGTTTTATGCAGCACCCCAACTCACCTTTCCCCTTAAGCAAGCATAAGTTGGTTTTCTAAATTTGAGACCCTGTTCTGTTTTGTAATCCAGTTCCTGTGTAGCCAAGTTTACATTCCGTGTATTAGTGATATCTTATGATGTTTCTTTTTCTGTGTGACTTCTTTCAGTTAGAATCATCATACCTGAATCCACTCATTATGCTGCTACGGGCCTGATGACATAGATGTCATTGCTGAGTGATATTGCATTGTACGTAAGTACCACAACTTCTTCATCCATTTTTCACTTTCTGCGATATTGAACTTGTACCGTAAACGAGGTTCTTGTAAACAGAGCCGTCCCAAACTTTGGGGTGGCTGTGTCTTTTTGATTTTCATTTCCCTAAGCTATAGGACCATAAGTGGAAGTGCCCTAGGCTCTGTTGCTTTGTTTTTTAGATGTTTCAGGAAACACCATACACTTCTCCCGAGTGGCTGTTGGCAATTTACATCCCGCCCATCAGCATAACAAGGCTCCCAGTTCTCCATGGCCTGTCCTGCCTTTCTGGATTTTACACTTTTTTCAGATGGCCCTTTTGACCGGGGGGAAGTGAGACTTCATTGTAGTGCAGATTTCCTTTGCAAGCTTGCTTGGTTGGCCAAAAAGGGCGTATGCGTTTTTTCCTGAATATATTCAGGAAAAAACGCATACGCCCTTTTTGGCCAAGTGCATCATTGTGGACGTTCTGCCTCTTTTCCTATGCTTTCAATGCAATTCCAGTCTACCTCCTGAAATCGGTTTCCTGCAATTCTGCCCCGTTTTCAAGTCCTCTTGGCAGCCTTACTTCAGTATATTTTTGGACGATAGCTGTCACTTATAACTCTGCAGGTTTGTGAATTACAGTGCCCCTGAGCTCCTTTCTTCAACTCGCTTTCTTGTGAGCTGGCCGCAACACCGCAGGATTGCTTCAGGCCCTAATCTGGTTCCGGCACGGCACGCTGAGCCTTTGGTTAATTCCTCTTCCTGGTGGGAAATGAGAGTTAAATTTGCCCGTCCAGACACCTCCAGCTAGTCTCTCATTGGTTCTCCCTATTCCTGTTCATCTTCCGCAGAAATTGCAAACTGGGCCAAACAGGAGGTTAAAGGCACTGACTCTCCAAGTCGGGAGAGTGTTAGTAAAGCCTCTGGAATGTTGCACCCGAGTACCAGGGGACGAGAACGGAGACATATTTGAACACGTCTCCCGATCACACGGTTGATCATACTCTGGGTTCCACATGCATGTTTTAGCTGAAGGAAGAATCCCTTAAACCTGGAGAGTTGAGACCCGTGGAATGGGTACCATGCAATATGTCTTCAAAGGGTCTTCATTTGCTCACCGAACCTCTCCAATCCTATCACTGCTGCGTTTATGCCCCTGTACACACGCTTGATTCTCTTTCGGAGACATACCAATCCATAGGTTTTAAGATACTTACTAGTCAGGTACATTCTTAGGCATTTAATATGGGGTGTTGAGTCCATTTCGTTGAGCAAGGAGTAGCTCTTGTCTATTCCATATTTGGCTTAAGGAACTTTATCTGTGCTCATTTCAATCTCTGGTTTTATGCAGCACCCCAACTCACCCTTCCCCTTAAGCAAGCATAAGTTGGTTTTCTAAATTTGAGACCCTGTTCTGTTTTGTAATCCAGTTCCTGTGTAGCCAAGTTTACATTCCGTGTATTAGTGATATCTTATGATGTTTCTTTTTCTGTGTGACTTATTTCAGTTAGAATCATCATACCTGAATCCACTCATTATGCTGCTACGGGCCTGATGACATAGATGTCAGTGCTGAGTGATATTGCATTGTACGTAAGTACCACAACTTCTTCATCCATTTTTCACTTTCTGCGATATTGAACTTGTACCGTTAACGAGGTTCTTGTAAACAGAGCCGTCCCAAACTTTGGGGTGGCTGTGTCTTTTTGATTTTCATTTCCCTAATCTATAGGACCATAAGTGGAAGTGCCCTAGGCTCGTTGCTTTGTTTTTTAGATGTTTCAGGAAACACCATACACTTCTCCCGAGTGGCTGTTGGCAATTTACATCCCGCCCATCAGCATAACAAGGCTCCCAGTTCTCCATGGCCTGTCCTGCCTTTCTGGATTTTACACTTTTTTCAGATGGCCCTTTTGACCGGGGGGAAGTGAGACTTCATTGTAGTGCAGATTTCCTTTGCAAGCTTGCTTGGTTGGCCAAAAAGGGCGCATGCGTTTTTTCCTGAATATATTCAGGAAAAAACGCATACGCACTTTTTGGCCAAGTGCATCATTGTGGACGTTCTGCCTCTTTTCCTATGCTTTAAATGCAATTCCAGTCTACCTCCTGAAATCGGTTTCCTGCAATTCTGCCCCGCTTTCAAGTCCTCTTGGCAGCCTTACTTCAGTATATTTTTGGACGATAGCTGTCATTTATAACTCTGCAGGTTTGTGAATTACAGTGCCCCTGAGCTCCTTTCTTCAACTCGCTTTCTTGTGAGCTGGCCGCAACACCACAGGATTGCTTCAGGCCCTAATCTGGTTCCGGCACGGCACGCTGAGCCTTTGGTTAATTCCTCTTCCTGGTGGGAAATGAGAGTTAAATTTGCCCGTCCAGACACCTCCAGCTAGTCTCTCATTGGTTCTCCCTATTCCTGTTCATCTTCCGCAGAAATTGCAAACTGGGCCAAACAGGAGGTTAAAGGCACTGACTCTCCAAGTCGGGAGAGTGTTAGTAAAGCGTCTGGAATATTGCACCCGAGGACCAGGGAACGAGAACGGAGACATATTTGAACACGTCTCCCGATCACACGGTTGATCATACTCTGGGTTCCACATGCATGTTTTAGCTGAAGGAAGAATCCCTTAAACCTGGAGAGTTGAGACCCGTGGAATGGGTACCATGCAATATGACTTCAAAGGGTCTTCATTTGCTCACCAAACCTCTCCAATCCTATCACTGCTGCGTTTATGCCCCTGTACACACGCTTGATTCTCTTTCGGAGACATAGCAATCCATAGGTTTTAAGATACTTACTAGTCAGGTACATTCTTAGGCGTTTAATATGGGGTGTTGAGTCCATTTCGTTGAGCAAGGAGTAGCTCTTGTCTATTCCATATTTGGCTTAAGGAACTTTATCTGTGCTCATTTCAATCTCTGGTTTTATGCAGCACCCCAACTCACCTTTCCCCTTAAGCAAGCATAAGTTGGTTTTCTGAATTTGAGACCGTGTTCTGTTTTGTAATCCAGTTCCTGTGTAGCCATGTTTACATTGCGTGTATTAGTGATATCTTATGATGTTTCTTTTTCTGTGTGACTTCTTTCAGTTAGAATCATCATACCTGAATCCACTCATTATGCTGCTACGGGCCTGATGACATAGATGTCATTGCTGAGTGATATTGCATTGTACGTAAGTACCACAACTTCTTCATCCATTTTTCACTTTCTGTGATATTGAACTTGTACCGTAAACGAGGTTCTTGTAAACAGAGCCGTCCCAAACTTTGGGGTGGCTGTGTCTTTTTGATTTTCATTTCCCTAAGCTATAGGACCATAAGTGGAAGTGCCCTAGGCTCTGTTGCTTTGTTTTTTAGATGTTTCAGGAAACACATACACTTCTCCCGAGTGGCTGTTGGCAATTTACATCCCGGCCGTCAGCATAACAAGGCTCCCAGTTCTCCATGGCCTGTCCTGCCTTTCTGGATTTTACACTTTTTTCAGATGGCCCTTTTGACCGGGGGGAAGTGAGACTTCATTGTAGTGCAGATTTCCTTTGCAAGCTTGCTTGGTTGGCCAAAAAGGGCGTATGCGTTTTTTCCTGAATATATTCAGGAAAAAACGCATACGCCCTTTTTGGCCAAGTGCATCATTGTGGACGTTCTGCCTCTTTTCCTATGCTTTCAATGCAATTCCAGTCTACCTCCTGAAATCGGTTTCCTGCAATTCTGCCTCGCTTTCAAGTCCTCTTGGCAGCCTTACTTCAGTATATTTGTGGACGATAGCTGTCATTTATAACTCTGCAGGTTTGTGAATTACAGTGCCCCTGAGCTCCTTTCTTCAACTCGCTTTCTTGTGAGCTGGCCGCAACACCGCAGGATTGCTTCAGGCCCTAATCTGGTTCCGGCACGGCACGCTGAGCCTTTGGTTAATTCCTCTTCCTGGTGGGAAATGAGAGTTAAATTTGCCCGTCCAGACACCTCCAGCTAGTCTCTCATTGGTTCTCCCTATTCCTGTTCATCTTCCGCAGAAATTGCAAACTGGGCCAAACAGGAGGTTAAACGCACTGACTCTCCAAGTCGGGAGAGTGTTAGTAAAGCGTCTGGAATGTTGCACCCGAGTACCAGGGGACGAGAACGGAGACATATTTGAACACGTCTCCCGATCACACGGTTGATCATACTCTGGGTTCCACATGCATGTTTTAGCTGAAGGTAGAATCCCTTAAACCTGGAGTGTTGAGACCCGTGGAATGGGTACCATGAAATATGACTTCAAAGGGTCTTCATTTGCTCACCGAACCTCTCCAATCCTATCACTGCTGCGTTTATTCCCCTGTACACACGCTTGATTCCCTTTCGCAGACATAGCAATCCATAGGTTTTAAGATACTTACTAGTCAGGTACATTCTTAGGCGTTTAATATGGGGTGTTGAGTCCATTTCGTTGAGCAAGGAGTAGCTCTTGTCTATTCCATATTTGGCTTAAGGAACTTTATCTGTGCTCATTTCAATCTCTGGTTTTATGCAGCACCCCAACTCACCTTTCCCCTTAACAAGCATAAGTTGGTTTTCTAAATTTGAGACCCTGTTCTGTTTTGTAATCCAGTTCCTCTGTAGCCAAGTTTACATTCCGTGTATTAGTGATATCTTATGATGTTTCTTTTTCTGTGTGACTTCTTTCAGTTAGAATCATCATACCTGAATCCACTCATTATGCTGCTACGGGCCTGATGACATAGATGTCATTGCTGAGTGATATTGCATTGTACGTAAGTACCACAACTTCTTCATCCATTTTTCACTTTCTGCGATATTGAACTTGTACCATAAACGAGGTTCTTGTATACAGAGCCGTCCCAAATTTGGGGTGGCTGTGTCTTTTTGATTTTCATTTCCCTAAGCTATAGGACCATAAGTGGAAGTGCCCTAGGCTCTGTTGCTTTGTTTTTTAGATGTTTCAGGAAACACATACACTTCTCCCGAGTGGCTGTTGGCAATATACATTCCGCCCATCAGCATAACAAGGCTCCCAGTTCTCCATGGCCTGTCCTGCCTTTCTGGATTTTACACTTTTTCAGATGGCCCTTTTGACCGGGGGGAAGTGAGACTTCATTGTAGTGCAGATTTCCTTTGCAAGCTTGCTTGGTTGGCCAAAAAGGGCGTATGCGTTTTTTCCTGAATATATTCAGGAAAAAACGCATACGCCCTTTTTGGCCAAGTGCATCATTGTGGACGTTCTGCCTCTTTTCCTATGCTTTCAATGCAATTCCAGTCTACCTCCTGAAATCGGTTTCCTGCAATTCTGCCCCGCTTTCGAGTCCTCTTGGCAGCCTTACTTCAGTATATTTTTGGACGATAGCTGTCATTTATAACTCTGCAGGTTTGTGAATTACAGTGCCCCTGAGCTCCTTTCTTCAACTCGCTTTCTTGTGAGCTGGCCGCAACACCGCAGGATTGCTTCAGGCCCTAATCTGGTTCCGGCACGGCACGCTGAGCCTTTGGTTAATTCCTCTTCCTGGTGGGAAATGAGAGTTAAATTTGCCCGTCCAGACACCTCCAGCTAGTCTCTCATTGGTTCTCCCTATTCCTGTTCATCTTCCGCAGAAATTGCAAACTGGGCCAAACAGGAGGTTAAAGGCACTGACTCTCCAAGTCGGGAGAGTGTTAGTAAAGCGTCTGGAATGTTGCACCCGAGTACCAGGGGACGAGAACGGAGACATATTTGAACACGTCTCCCGATCACACGGTTGATCATACTCTGGGTTCCACATGCATGTTTTAGCTGAAGGAAGAATCCCTTAAACCTGGAGAGTTGAGACCCGTGGAATGGGTACCATGCAATATGACTTCAAAGGGTCTTCATTTGCTCACCGAACCTCTCCAATCCTATCACTGCTGCGTTTATTCCCCTGTACACACGCTTGATTCCCTTTCGGAGAAATAGCAATCCATAGGTTTTAAGATACTTACTAGTCAGGTACATTCTTAGGCGTTTAATATGGGGTGTTGAGTCCATTTCGTTGAGCAAGGAGTAGCTCTTGTCTATTCCATATTTGGCTTAAGGAACTTTATCTGTGCTCATTTCAATCTCTGGTTTTATGCAGCACCCCAACTCACCTTTCCCCTTAAGCAAGCATAAGTTGGTTTTCTAAATTTGAGACCCTGTTCTGTTTTGTAATCCAGTTCCTGTGTAGCCAAGTTTACATTCCGTGTATTAGTGATATCTTATGATGTTTCTTTTTCTGTGTGACTTCTTTCAGTTAGAATCATCATACCTGAATCCACTCATTATGCTGCTACGGGCCTGATGACATAGATGTCATTGCTGAGTGATATTGCATTGTACGTAAGTACCACAACTTCTTCATCCATTTTTCACTTTCTGCGATATTGAACTTGTACCATAAACGAGGTTATTGTATACAGAGCCGTCCCAAATTTGGGGTGGCTGTGTCTTTTTGATTTTAATTTCCTTAAGCTATAGGACCATAAGTGGAAGTGCCCTAGGCTCTGTTGCTTTGTTTTTTAGATGTCTCAGGAAACACCATACACTTCTGCCTAGTGACTGTTGGCAATTTACATCCCGCCCATCAGCATAACAAGGCTCCCAGTTCTCCATGGCCTGTCCTGCCTTTCTGGATTTTACACTTTTTTCAGATGGCCCTTTTGACCGGGGGGAAGTGAGACTTCATTGTAGTGCAGATTTCCTTTGCAAGCTTGCTTGGTTGGCCAAAAAGGGCGTATGCGTTTTTTCCTGAATATATTCAGGAAAAAACGCATATGCCCTTTTTGGCCAAGTGCATCATTGTGGACGTTCTGCCTCTTTTCCTATGCTTTCAATGCAATTCCAGTCTACCTCCTGAAATCGGTTTCCTGCAATTCTGCCCCGCTTTCAAGTCCTCTTGGCAGCCTTACTTCAGTATATTTTTGGACGATAGCTGTCATTTATAACTCTGCAGGTTTGTGAATTACAGTGCCCCTGAGCTCCTTTCTTCAACTTGCTTTCTTGTGAGTTGGCCGCAACACCGCAGGATTGCTTCAGGCCCTAATCTGGTTCCGGCACGGCACGCTGAGCCTTTGGTTAATTCCTCTTCCTGGTGGGAAATGAGAGTTAAATTTGCCCGTCCAGACACCTCCAGCTAGTCTCTCATTGGTTCTCCCTATTCCTGTTCATCTTCCGCAGAAATTGCAAACTGGGCCAAACAGGAGGTTAAAGGCACTGACTCTCCAAGTCGGGAGAGTGTTAGTAAAGCGTCTGGAATGTTGCACCCGAGTACCAGGGGACGAGAACGGAGACATATTTGAACACGTCTCCCGATCACATGGTTGATCATACTCTGGGTTCCACATGCATGTTTTAGCTGAAGGAAGAATCCCTTAAACCTGGAGAGTTGAGACCCGTGGAATGGGTACCATGCAATATGACTTCAAAGGGTCTTCATTTGCTCACCGAACCTCTCCAATCCTATCACTGCTGCGTTTATGCCCCTGTACACACGCTTGATTCTCTTTCGGAGACATAGCAATCCATAGGTTTTAAGATACTTACTAGTCAGGTACATTCTTAGGCGTTTAATATGGGGTGTTGAGTCCATTTCGTTGAGCAAGGAGTAGCTCTTGTCTATTCCATATTTGGCTTAAGGAACTTTATCTGTGCTCATTTCAATCTCTGGTTTTATGCAGCACCCCAACTCACCTTTCCCCTTAAGCAAGCATAAGTTGGTTTTCTAAATTTGAGACCCTGTTCTGTTTGGTAATCCAGTTCCTGTGTAGCCAAGTTTACATTCCGTGTATTAGTGATATCTTATGATGTTTCTTTTTCTGTGTGACTTCTTTCAGTTAGAATCATCATACCTGAATCCACTCATTATGCTGCTACGGGCCTGATGACATAGATGTCATTGCTGAGTGATATTGCATTGTACGTAAGTACCACAACTTCTTCATCCATTTTTCACTTTCTGCGATATTGAACATGTACCGTAAACGAGGTTCTTGTAAACAGAGCCATCCCAAACTTTGGGGTGGCTGTGTCTTTTTGATTTTCATTTCCCTAAGCTATAGGACCATAAGTGGAAGTGCCCTAGGCTCTGTTGCTTTGTTTTTTAGATGTTTCAGGAAACACCATACACTTCTCCCGAGTGGCTGTTGGCAATTTACATCCCACCCATCAGCATAACAAGGCTCCCAGTTCTCCATGGCCTGTCCTGCCTTTCTGGATTTTACACTTTTTGCAGATGGCCCTTTTGACCGGGGGGAAGTGAGACTTCATTGTAGTGCAGATTTCCTTTGCAAGCTTGCTTGGTTGGCCAAAAAGGGCGTATGCGTTTTTTCCTGAATATATTCAGGAAAAAACGCATATGCCCTTTTTGGCCAAGTGCATCATTGTGGACGTTCTGCCTCTTTTCCTATGCTTTCAATGCAATTCCAGTCTACCTCCTGAAATCGGTTTCCTGCAATTCTGCCCCGCTTTCAAGTCCTCTTGGCAGCCTTACTTCAGTATATTTTTGGACGATAGCTGTCATTTATAACTCTGCAGGTTTGTGAATTACAGTGCCCCTGAGCTCCTTTCTTCAACTTGCTTTCTTGTGAGTTGGCCGCAACACCGCAGGATTGCTTCAGGCCCTAATCTGGTTCCGGCACGGCACGCTGAGCCTTTGGTTAATTCCTCTTCCTGGTGGGAAATGAGAGTTAAATTTGCCCGTCCAGACACCTCCAGCTAGTCTCTCATTGGTTCTCCCTATTCCTGTTCATCTTCCGCAGAAATTGCAAACTGGGCCAAACAGGAGGTTAAAGGCACTGACTCTCCAAGTCGGGAGAGTGTTAGTAAAGCGTCTGGAATGTTGCACCCGAGTACCAGGGGACGAGAACGGAGACATATTTGAACACGTCTCCCGATCACATGGTTGATCATACTCTGGGTTCCACATGCATGTTTTAGCTGAAGGAAGAATCCCTTAAACCTGGAGAGTTGAGACCCGTGGAATGGGTACCATGCAATATGACTTCAAAGGGTCTTCATTTGCTCACCGAACCTCTCCAATCCTATCACTGCTGCGTTTATGCCCCTGTACACACGCTTGATTCTCTTTCGGAGACATAGCAATCCATAGGTTTTAAGATACTTACTAGTCAGGTACATTCTTAGGCGTTTAATATGGGGTGTTGAGTCCATTTCGTTGAGCAAGGAGTAGCTCTTGTCTATTCCATATTTGGCTTAAGGAACTTTATCTGTGCTCATTTCAATCTCTGGTTTTATGCAGCACCCCAACTCACCTTTCCCCTTAAGCAAGCATAAGTTGGTTTTCTAAATTTGAGACCCTGTTCTGTTTGGTAATCCAGTTCCTGTGTAGCCAAGTTTACATTCCGTGTATTAGTGATATCTTATGATGTTTCTTTTTCTGTGTGACTTCTTTCAGTTAGAATCATCATACCTGAATCCACTCATTATGCTGCTACGGGCCTGATGACATAGATGTCATTGCTGAGTGATATTGCATTGTACGTAAGTACCACAACTTCTTCATCCATTTTTCACTTTCTGCGATATTGAACATGTACCGTAACGAGGTTCTTGTAAACAGAGCCATCCCAAACTTTGGGGTGGCTGTGTCTTTTTGATTTTCATTTCCCTAAGCTATAGGACCATAAGTGGAAGTGCCCTAGGCTCTGTTGCTTTGTTTTTTAGATGTTTCAGGAAACACCATACACTTCTCCCGAGTGGCTGTTGGCAATTTACATCCCACCCATCAGCATAACAAGGCTCCCAGTTCTCCATGGCCTGTCCTGCCTTTCTGGATTTTACACTTTTTGCAGATGGCCCTTTTGACCGGGGGGAAGTGAGACTTCATTGTAGTGCAGATTTCCTTTGCAAGCTTGCTTGGTTGGCCAAAAAGGGCGTATGCGTTTTTTCCTGAATATATTCAGGAAAAAACGCATACGCCCTTTTTGGCCAAGTGCATCATTGTGGACGTTCTGCCTCTTTTCCTATGCTTTCAATGCAATTCCAGTCTACCTCCTGAAATCGGTTTCCTGCAATTCTGCCCCACTTTCAAGTCCTCTTGGCAGCCTTACTTCAGTATATTTTTGGACGATAGCTGTCATTTATAACTCTGCAGGTTTGTGAATTACAGTGCCCCTGAGCTCCTTTCTTCAACTCGCTTTCTTGTGAGCTGGCCGCAACACCACAGGATTGCTTCAGGCCCTAATCTGGTTCCGGCACGGCACGCTGAGCCTTTGGTTAATTCCTCTTCCTGGTGGGAAATGAGAGTTAAATTTGCCCGTCCAGACACCTCCAGCTAGTCTCTCATTGGTTCTCCCTATTCCTGTTCATCTTCCGCAGAAATTGCAAACTGGGCCAAACAGGAGGTTAAAGGCACTGACTCTCCAAGTCGGGAGAGTGTTAGTAAAGCGTCTGGAATGTTGCACCCGAGTACCAGGGGATGAGAACGGAGACATATTTGAACACGTCTCCCGATCACACGGTTGATCATACTCTGGGTTCCACATGCATGTTTTAGCTGAAGGAAGAATCCCTTAAACCTGGAGAGTTGAGACCCGTGGAATGGGTACCATGCAATATGACTTCAAAGGGTCTTCATTTGCTCACCGAACCTCTCCAATCCTATCACTGCTGCGTTTATGCCCCTGTACACACGCTTGATTCTCTTTCGGAGACATAGCAATCCATAGGTTTTAAGATACTTACTAGTCAGGTACATTCTTAGGCGTTTAATATGGGGTGTTGAGTCCATTTCGTTGAGCAAGGAGTAGCTCTTGTCTATTCCATATTTGGCTTAAGGAACTTTATCTGTGCTCATTTCAATCTCTGGTTTTATGCAGCACCCCAACTCACCTTTCCCCTTAAGCAAGCATAAGTTGGTTTTCTAAATTTGAGACCCTGTTCTGTTTTGTAATCCAGTTCCTGTGTAGCCAAGTTTACATTCCGTGTATTAGTGATATCTTATGATGTTTCTTTTTCTGTGTGACTTCTTTCAGTTAGAATCATCATACCTGAATCCACTCATTATGCTGCTACGGGCCTGATGACATAGATGTCATTGCTGAGTGATATTGCATTGTACGTAAGTACCACAACTTCTTCATCCATTTTTCACTTTCTGCGATATTGAACTTGTACCGTAAACGAGGTTCTTGTAAACAGAGCCGTCCCAAACTTTGGGGTGGCTGTGTCTTTTTGATTTTCATTTCCCTAAGCTATAGGACCATAAGTGGAAGTGCCCTAGGCTCTGTTGCTTTGTTTTTTAGATGTTTCAGGAAACACCCTACACTTCTCCCGAGTGGCTGTTGGCAATTTACATCCCGCCCATCAGCATAACAAGGCTCCCAGTTCTCCATGGCCTGTCCTGCCTTTCTGGATTTTACACTTTTTTCAGATGGCCCTTTTGACCGGGGGGAAGTGAGACTTCATTGTAGTGCAGATTTCCTTTGCAAGCTTGCTTGGTTGGCCAAAAAGGGCGTATGCGTTTTTTCCTGAATATATTCAGGAAAAAACGCATACGCCCTTTTTGGCCAAGTGCATCATTGTGGACGTTCTGCCTCTTTTCCTATGCTTTCAATGCAATTCCAGTCTACCTCCTGAAATCGGTTTCCTGCAATTCTGCCCCGCTTTCAAGTCCTCTTGGCAGCCTTACTTCAGTATATTTTTGGACGATAGCTGTCATTTATAACTCTGCAGGTTTGTGAATTACAGTGCCCCTGAGCTCCTTTCTTCAACTCGCTTTCTTGTGAGCTGGCCGCAACACCGCAGGATTGCTTCAGGCCCTAATGTGGTTCCGGCACGGCACGCTGAGCCTTTGGTTAATTCCTCTTCCTGGTGGGAAATGAGAGTTAAATTTGCCCGTCCAGACACCTCCAGCTAGTCTCTCATTGGTTCTCCCTATTCCTGTTCATGTTCCGCAGAAATTGCAAACTGGGCCAAACAGGAGGTTAAAGGCACTGACTCTCCAAGTCGGGAGAGTGTTAGTAAAGCGTCTGGAATGTTGCACCCGAGTACCAGGGGACGAGAACGGAGACATATTTGAAGACGTCTCCCGATCACAGGGTTGATCATACTCTGGGTTCCACATGCATGTTTTAGCTGAAGGAAGAATCCCTTAAACCTGGAGAGTTGAGACCCGTGGAATGGGTACCATGCAATATGACTTCAAAGGGTCTTCATTTGCTCACCGAACCTCTCCAATCCTATCACTGCTGCGTTTATGCCCCTGTACACACGCTTGATTCTCTTTCGGAGACATAGCAATCCATAGGTTTTAAGATACTTACTAGTCAGGTACATTCTTAGGCGTTTAATATGGGGTGTTGAGTCCATTTCGTTGAGCAAGGAGTAGCTCTTGTCTATTCCATATTTGGCTTAAGGAACTTTATCTGTGCTCATTTCAATCTGTGGTTTTATGCAGCACCCCAACTCACCTTTCCCCTTAAGCAAGCATAAGTTGGTTTTCTAAATTTGAGACCCTGTTCTGTTTTGTAATCCAGTTCCTGTGTAGCCAAGTTTACATTCCGTGTATTAGTGATATCTTATGATGTTTCTTTTTCTGTGTGACTTCTTTCAGTTAGAATCATCATACCTGAATCCACTCATTATGCTGCTACGGGCCTGATGACATAGATGTCATTGCTGAGTGATATTGCATTGTACGTAAGTACCACAACTTCTTCATCCATTTTTCACTTTCTGCGATATTGAACTTGTACCGTAAACGAGGTTCTTGTAAACAGAGCCGTCCCAAACTTTGGGGTGGCTGTGTCTTTTTGATTTTCATTTCCCTAAGCTATAGGACCATAAGTGGAAGTGCCCTAGGCTCTGTTGCTTTGTTTTTTAGATGTTTCAGGAAACACCCTACACTTCTCCCGAGTGGCTGTTGGCAATTTACATCCCGCCCATCAACATAACAAGGCTCCCAGTTCTCCATGGCCTGTCCTGCCTTTCTGGATTTTACACTTTTTTCAGATGGCCCTTTTGACCGGGAGGAAGTGAGACTTCATTGTAGTGCAGATTTCCTTTGCAAGCTTGCTTGGTTGGCCAAAAAGGGCGTATGCGTTTTTTCCTGAATATATTCAGGAAAAAACGCATACGCCCTTTTTGGCCAAGTGCATCATTGTGGACGTTCTGCCTCTTTTCCTATGCTTTCAATGCAATTCCAGTCTACCTCCTGAAATCGGTTTCCTGCAATTCTGCCCCGCTTTCAAGTCCTCTTGGCAGCCTTACTTCAGTATATTTTTGGACGATAGCTGTCATTTATAACTCTGCAGGTTTGTGAATTACAGTGCCCCTGAGCTCCTTTCTTCAACTCGCTTTCTTGTGAGCTGGCCACAACACCGAAGGATTGCTTCAGGCCCTAATGTGGTTCCGGCACGGCACGCTGAGCCTTTGGTTAATTCCTCTTCCTGGTGGGAAATGAGAGTTAAATTTGCCCGTCCAGACACCTCCAGCTAGTCTCTCATTGGTTCTCCCTATTCCTGTTCATGTTCCGCAGAAATTGCAAACTGGGCCAAACAGGAGGTTAAAGGCACTGACTCTCCAAGTCGGGAGAGTGTTAGTAAAGCGTCTGGAATGTTGCACCCGAGTACCAGGGGACGAGAACGGAGACATATTTGAACACGTCTCCCGATCACACGGTTGATCATACTCTGGGTTCCACATGCATGTTTTAGCTGAAGGAAGAATCCCTTAAACCTGGAGAGTTGAGACCCGTGGAATGGGTACCATGCAATATGACTTCAAAGGGTCTTCATTTGCTCACCGAACCTCTCCAATCCTATCACTGCTGCGTTTATGCCCCTGTACACACGCTTGATTCTCTTTCGGAGACATAGCAATCCATAGGTTTTAAGATACTTACTAGTCAGGTACATTCTTAGGCGTTTAATATGGGGTGTTGAGTCCATTTCGTTGAGCAAGGAGTAGCTCTTGTCTATTCCATATTTGGCTTAAGGAACTTTATCTGTGCTCATTTCAATCTCTGGTTTTATGCAGCACCCCAACTCACCTTTCCCCTTAAGCAAGCATAAGTTGGTTTTCTAAATTTGAGACCCTGTTCTGTTTTGTAATCCAGTTCCTGTGTAGCCAAGTTTACATTCCGTGTATTAGTGATATCTTATGATGTTTCTTTTTCTGTGTGACTTCTTTCAGTTAGAATCATCATACCTCAATCCACTCATTATGCTGCTACGGGCCTGATGACATAGATGTCATTGCTGAGTGATATTGCATTGTACGTAAGTACCACAACTTCTTCATCCATTTTTCACTTTCTGCGATATTGAACTTGTACCGTAAACGAGGTTCTTGTAAACAGAGCCGTCCCAAACTTTGGGGTGGCTGTGTCTTTTTGATTTTCATTTCCCTAAGCTATAGGACCATAAGTGGAAGTGCCCTAGGCTCTGTTGCTTTGTTTTTTAGATGTTTCAGGAAACACCATACACTTCTCCCGAGTGGCTGTTGGCAATTTACATCCCGCCCATCAGCATAACAAGGCTCCCAGTTCTCCATGGCCTGTCCTGCCTTTCTGGATTTTACACTTTTTTCAGATGGCCCTTTTGACCGGGGGGAAGTGAGACTTCATTGTAGTGCAGATTTCCTTTGCAAGCTTGCTTGGTTGGCCAAAAAGGGCGTATGCCTTTTTTCCTGAATATATTCAGGAAAAAACGCATACGCCCTTTTTGGCCAAGTGCATCATTGTGGACGTTCTGCCTCTTTTCCTATGCTTTCAATGCAATTCCAGTCTACCTCCTGAACTCGGTTTCCTGCAATTCTGCCCCGCTTTCAAGTCCTCTTGGCAGCCTTACTTCAGTATATTTTTGGACGATAGCTGTCATTTATAACTCTGCAGTTTTGTGAATTACAGTGCCCCTGAGCTCCTTTCTTCAACTCGCTTTCTTGTGAGCTGGCCACAACACCGAAGGATTGCTTCAGGCCCTAATGTGGTTCCGGCACGGCACGCTGAGCCTTTGGTTAATTCCTCTTCCTGGTGGGAAATGAGAGTTAAATTTGCCCGTCCAGACACCTCCAGCTAGTCTCTCATTGGTTCTCCCTATTCCTGTTCATCTTCCGCAGAAATTGCAAACTGGGCCAAACAGGAGGTTAAAGGCACTGACTCTCCAAGTCGGGAGAGTGTTAGTAAAGCGTCTGGAATGTTGCACCCGAGTACCAGGGGACGAGAATGGAGACATATTTGAACACGTCTCCCGATCACACGGTTGATCATACTCTGGGTTCCACATGCATGTTTTAGCTGAAGGAAGAATCCCTTAAACCTGGAGAGTTGAGACCGTGGAATGGGTACCATGCAATATGACTTCAAAGGGTCTTCATTTGCTCACCAAACCTCTCCAATCCTATCACTGCTGCGTTTATTCCCCTGTACACACGCTTGATTCCCTTTCGGAGACATAGCAATCCATAGGTTTTAAGATACTTACTAGTCAGGTACATTCTTAGGCGTTTAATATGGGGTGTTGAGTCCATTTCGTTGAGCAAGGAGTAGCTCTTGTCTATTCCATATTTGGCTTAAGGAACTTTATCTGTGCTCATTTCAATCTCTGGTTTTATGCAGCACCCCAACTCACCTTTCCCCTTAAGCAAGCATAAGTTGGTTTTCTAAATTGAGACCCTGTTCTGTTTTGTAATCCAGTTCCTGTGTAGCCAAGTTTACATTCCGTGTATTAGTGATATCTTATGATGTTTCTTTTTCTGTGTGACTTCTTTCAGTTAGAATCATCATACCTCAATCCACTCATTATGCTGCTACGGGCCTGATGACATAGATGTCATTGCTGAGTGATATTGCATTGTACGTAAGTACCACAACTTCTTCATCCATTTTTCACTTTCTGCGATATTGAACTTGTACCGTAAACGAGGTTTTGTAAACAGAGCCGTCCCAAACTTTGGGGTGGCTGTGTCTTTTTGATTTTCATTTCCCTAAGCTATAGGACCATAAGTGGAAGTGCCCTAGGCTCTGTTGCTTTGTTTTTTAGATGTTTCAGGAAACACATACACTTCTCCCCAGTGGCTGTTGGCAATTTACATCCCGCCCATCAGCATAACAAGGCTCCCAGTTCTCCATGGCCTGTCCTGCCTTTCTGGATTTTACACTTTTTCAGATGGCCCTTTTGACCGGGGGGAAGTGAGACTTCATTGTAGTGCAGATTTCCTTTGCAAGCTTGCTTGGTTGGCCAAAAAGGGCGTATGCGTTTTTTCCTGAATATATTCAGGAAAAAACGCATACGCCCTTTTTGGCCAAGTGCATCATTGTGGACGTTCTGCCTCTTTTCCTATGCTTTCAATGCAATTCCAGTCTACCTCCTGAAATCGGTTTCCTGCAATTCTGCCCCGCTTTCAAGTCCTCTTGGCAGCCTTACTTCAGTATATTTTTGGACGATAGCTGTCATTTATAACTCTGCAGGTTTGTGAATTACAGTGCCCCTGAGCTCCTTTCTTCAACTCGCTTTCTTGTGAGCTGGCCGCAACACCGCAGGATTGCTTCAGGCCCTAATGTGGTTCCGGCACGGCACGCTGAGCCTTTGGTTAATTCCTCTTCCTGGTGGGAAATGAGAGTTAAATTTGCCCGTCCAGACACCTCCAGCTAGTCTCTCATTGGTTCTCCCTATTCCTGTTCATCTTCCGCAGAAATTGCAAACTGGGCCAAACAGGAGGTTAAAGGCACTGACTCTCCAAGTCGGGAGAGTGTTAGTAAAGCGTCTGGAATGTTGCACCCGAGTACCAGGGGACGAGAACGGAGACATATTTGAACACGTCTCCCGATCACACGGTTGATCATACTCTGGGTTCCACATGCATGTTTTAGCTGAAGGAAGAATCCCTTAAACCTGGAGAGTTGAGACCCGTGGAATGGGTACCATGCAATATGACTTCAAAGGGTCTTCATTTGCTCACCGAACCTCTCCAATCCTATCACTGCTGCGTTTATGCCCCTGTACACACGCTTGATTCTCTTTTGGAGACATAGCAATCCATAGGTTTTAAGATACTTACTAGTCAGATACATTCTTAGGCGTTTAATATGGGGTGTTGAGTCCATTTCGTTGAGCAAGGAGTAGCTCTTGTCTATTCCATATTTGGCTTAAGGAACTTTATCTGTGCTCATTTTAATCTCTGGTTTTATGCAGCACCCCAACTCACCTTTCCCCTTAAGCAAGCATAAGTTGGTTTTCTAAATTTGAGACCCTGTTCTGTTTTGTAATCCAGTTCCTGTGTAGCCAAGTTTACATTCCGTGTATTAGTGATAGCTTATGATGTTTCTTTTTCTGTGTGACTTATGTCAGTTAGAATCATCATACCTGAATGCACTCATTATGCTGCTACGGGCCTGATGACATAGATGTCATTGCTGAGTGATATTGCATTGTACGTAAGTACCACAACTTCTTCATCCATTTTTCACTTTCTGCGATATTGAACTTGTACCGTAAACGAGGTTCTTGTAAACAGAGCCGTCCCAAACTTTGGGGTGGCTGTGTCTTTTTGATTTTCATTTCCCTAAGCTATAGGACCATAAGTGGAAGTGCCCTAGGCTCTGTTGCTTTGTTTTTTAGATGTTTCAGGAAACACCATACACTTCTCCCGATTGGCTGTTAGCAATTTACATCCCGCCCATCAGCATAACAAGGCTCCCAGTTCTCCATGGCCTGTCCTGCCTTTCTGGATTTTACACTTTTTTCAGATGGCCCTTTTGACCGGGGGGGAAGTGAGACTTCATTGTAGTGCAGATTTCCTTTGCAAGCTTGCTTGGTTGGCCAAAAAGGGCGTATGCGTTTTTTCCTGAATATATTCAGGAAAAAACGCATACGCCCTTTTTGGCCAAGTGCATCATTGTGGACGTTCTGCCTCTTTTCCTATGCTTTCAATGCAATTCCAGTCTACCTCCTGAAATCGGTTTCCTGCAATTCGGCCCCGCTTTCAAGTCCTCTTGGCAGCCTTACTTCAGTATATTTTTGGACGATAGCTGTCATTTATAACTCTGCAGGTTTGTGAATTACAGTGCCCCTGAGCTCATTTCTTCAACTCGCTTTCTTGTGAGCTGGCCGCAACACCACAGGATTGCTTCAGGCCCTAATCTGGTTCCGGCACGGCACGCTGAGCCTTTGGTTAATTCCTCTGGGAAATGAGAGTTAAATTTGCCCGTCCAGACACCTCCAGCTAGTCTCTCATTGGTTCTCCCTATTCCTGTTCATCTTCCGCAGAAATTGCAAACTGGGCCAAACAGGAGGTTAAAGGCCCTGACTCTCCATGTCGGGAGAGTGTTAGTAAAGCGTCTGGAATGTTGCACCCGAGTACCAGGGGATGAGAACGGAGACATATTTGAACACGTCTCCCGATCACACGGTTGATCATACTCTGGGTTCCACATGCATGTTTTAGCTGAAGGAATAATCCTCTAAACCTGGAGAGTTGAGACCCGTGGAATGGGTACCGTGCAATATGACTTCAAAGGGTCTTCATTTGCTCACCGAACCTCTCCAATCCTATCACTGCTGCGTTTATGCCCCTGTACACATGCTTGATTCTCTTTCGGAGACATAGCAATCCATAGGTTTTAAGATACTTACTAGTCAGGTACATTCTTAGGCGTTTAATATGGGGTGTTGATTCCATTTCGTTGAGCAAGGAGTAGCTCTTGTCTATTCCATATTTGGCTTAAGGAACTTTATCTGTGCTCATTTCAATCTCTGGTTTTATGCAGCACCCCAACTCACCTTTCCCCTTAAGCAAGCATAAGTTGGTTTTCTAAATTTGAGACCCTGTTCTGTTTTGGAATCCAGTTCCTGTGTAGCCAAGTTTACATTCCGTGTATTAGTGATAGCTTATGATGTTCCTTTTTCTGCGTGACTTATTTCAGTTAGAATCATCATACCTGAATCCACTCATTATGCTGCTACGGACCTGATGACATAGATGTTATTGCTGAGTGATATTGCATTGTACGTAAGTACCACAACTTCTTCATCCATTTTTCACTTTCTGCGATATTGAACTTGTACCGTAAACGAGGTTCTTGTAAACAGAGCCGTCCCAAACATTGGGGTGACTGTGTCTTTTTGATTTTCATTTCCCTAAGCTATTGGACCATAAGTGGAAGTGCCCTAGGCTCTGTTGCTTTGTTTTTTAGATGTTTCAGGAAACACCATACACTTCTCCCGAGTGGCTGTTGGCAATTTACATCCCGCCCATCAGTATAACAAGGCTCCCAGTTCTCCATGGCCTGTCCTGCCTTTCTGGATTTTACACTTTTTTCAGATGGCCCTTTTGACCGGGGGGAAGTGAGACTTCATTGTAGTGCAGATTTCCTTTGCAAGCTTGCTTGGTTGGCCAAAAAGGGCGTATGCGTTTTTTCCTGAATATATTCAGGAAAAAACGCATACGCCCTTTTTGGCCAAGTGCATCATTGTGGACGTTCTGCCTCTTTTCCTATGCTTTCAATGCAATTCCAGTCTACCTCCTGAAATCGGTTTCCTGCAATTCGGCCCCGCTTTCAAGTCCTCTTGGCAGCCTTACTTCAGTATATTTTTGGACGATAGCTGTCATTTATAACTCTGCAGGTTTGTGAATTACAGTGCCCCTGAGCTCATTTCTTCAACTCGCTTTCTTGTGAGCTGGCCGCAACACCGCAGGATTGCTTCAGGCCCTAATCTGGTTCCGGCACGGCACGCTGAGCCTTTGGTTAATTCCTCTTCCTGGTGGGAAATGAGAGTTAAATTTGCCCGTCCAGACGCCTCCAGCTAGTCTCTCATTGGTTCTCCCTATTCCTGTTCATCTTCCGCAGAAATTGCAAACTGGGCCAAACAGGAGGTTAAAGGCCCTGACTCTCCATGTCGGGAGACTGTTAGTAAAGCGTCTGGAATGTTGCACCCGAGTACCAGGGGATGAGAACGGAGACATATTTGAACACGTCTCCCGATCACACGGTTGATCATACTCTGGGTTCCACATGCATGTTTTAGCTGAAGGAATAATCCTCTAAACCTGGAGAGTTGAGACCCGTGGAATGGGTACCGTGCAATATGACTTCAAAGGGTCTTCATTTGCTCACCGAACCTCTCCAATCCTATCACTGCTGCGTTTATGCCCCTGTACACATGCTTGATTCTCTTTCGGAGACATAGCAATCCATAGGTTTTAAGATACTTACTAGTCAGGTACATTCTTAGGCGTTTAATATGGGGTGTTGATTCCATTTCGTTGAGCAAGGAGTAGCTCTTGTCTATTCCATATTTGGCTTAAGGAACTTTATCTGTGCTCATTTCAATCTCTGATTTTATGCAGCACCCCAACTCACCTTTCCCCTTAAGCAAGCATAAGTTGGTTTTCTAAATTTGAGACCCTGTTCTGTTTTGTAATCCAGTTCCTGTGTAGCCAAGTTTACATTCCGTGTATTAGTGATAGCTTATGATGTTCCTTTTTCTGCGTGACTTATTTCAGTTAGAATCATCATACCTGAATCCACTCATTATGCTGCTACGGACCTGATGACATAGATGTCATTGCTGAGTGATATTGCATTGTACGTAAGTACCACAACTTCTTCATCCATTTTTCACTTTCTGCGATATTGAACTTGTACCGTAAACGAGGTTCTTGTAAACAGAGCCGTCCCAAACATTGGGGTGACTGTGTCTTTTTGATTTTCATTTCCCTAAGCTATTGGACCATAAGTGGAAGTGCCCTAGGCTCTGTTGCTTTGTTTTTTAGATGTTTCAGGAAACACCATACACTTCTCCCGAGTGGCTGTTGGCAATTTACATCCCGCCCATCAGTATAACAAGGCTCCCAGTTCTCCATGGCCTGTCCTGCCTTTCTGGATTTTACACTTTTTTCAGATGGCCCTTTTGACCGGGGGGAAGTGAGACTTCATTGTAGTGCAGATTTCCTTTGCAAGCTTGCTTGGTTGGCCAAAAAGGGCGTATGCGTTTTTTCCTGAATATATTCAGGAAAAAACGCATACGCCCTTTTTGGCCAAGTGCATCATTGTGGACGTTCTGCCTCTTTTCCTATGCTTTCAATGCAATTCCAGTCTACCTCCTGAAATCGGTTTCCTGCAATTCTGCCCCGCTTTCAAGTCCTCTTGGCAGCCTTACTTCAGTATATTTTTGGACGATAGCTGTCATTTATAACTCTGCAGGTTTGTGAATTACAGTGCCCCTGAGCTCCTTTCTTCAACTCGCTTTCTTGTGAGCTGGCCGCAACACCGCAGGATTGCTTCAGGCCCTAATGTGGTTCCGGCACGGCACGCTGAGCATTTGGTTAATTCCTCTTCCTGGTGGGAAATGAGAGTTAAATTTGCCCGTCCAGACACCTCCAGCTAGTCTCTCATTGGTTCTCCCTATTCCTGTTCATCTTCCGCAGAAATTGCAAACTGGGCCAAACAGGAGGTTAAAGGCACTGACTCTCCAAGTCGGGAGAGTGTTAGTAAAGCGTCTGGAATGTTGCACCCGAGTACCAGGGGACGAGAACGGAGACATATTTGAACACGTCTCCCGATCACACGGTTGATCATACTCTGGGTTCCACATGCATGTTTTAGCTGAAGGAAGAATCCCTTAAACCTGGAGAGTTGAGACCCGTGGAATGGGTACCATGCAATATGACTTCAAAGGGTCTTCATTTGCTCACCGAACCTCTCCAATCCTATCACTGCTGCGTTTATGCCCCTGTACACACGCTTGATTCTCTTTCGGAGACATAGCAATCCATAGGTTTTAAGATACTTACTAGTCAGGTACATTCTTAGGCGTTTAATATGGGGTGTTGAGTCCATTTCGTTGAGCAAGGAGTAGCTCTTGTCTATTCCATATTTGGCTTAAGGAACTTTATCTGTGCTCATTTCAATCTCTGGTTTTATGCAGCACCCCAACTCACCTTTCCCCTTAAGCAAGCATAAGTTGGTTTTCTAAATTTGAGACCCTGTTCTGTTTTGTAATCCAGTTCCTGTGTAGCCAAGTTTACATTCCGTGTATTAGTGATATCTTATGATGTTTCTTTTTCTGTGTGACTTCTTTCAGTTAGAATCATCATACCTGAATCCACTCATTATGCTGCTACGGGCCTGATGACATAGATGTCATTGCTGAGTGATATTGCATTGTACGTAAGTACCACAACTTCTTCATCCATTTTTCACTTTCTGCGATATTGAACTTGTACCGTAAACGAGGTTCTTGTAAACAGAGCCGTCCCAAACTTTGGGGTGGCTGTGTCTTTTTGATTTTCATTTCCCTAAGCTATAGGACCATAAGTGGAAGTGCCCTAGGCTCTGTTGCTTTGTTTTTTAGATGTTTCAGGAAACACCATACACTTCTCCCGAGTGGCTGTTGGCAATTTACATCCCGCCCATCAGCATAACAAGGCTCCCAGTTCTCCATGGCCTGTCCTGCCTTTCTGGATTTTACACTTTTTTCAGATGGCCCTTTTGACCGGGGGGAAGTGAGACTTCATTGTAGTGCAGATTTCCTTTGCAAGCTTGCTTGGTTGGCCAAAAAGGGCGTATGCCTTTTTTCCTGAATATATTCAGGAAAAAACGCATACGCCCTTTTTGGCCAAGTGCATCATTGTGGACGTTCTGCCTCTTTTCCTATGCTTTCAATGCAATTCCAGTCTACCTCCTGAAATCGGTTTCCTGCAATTCTGCCCCGCTTTCAAGTCCTCTTGGCAGCCTTACTTCAGTATATTTTTGGACGATAGCTGTCATTTATAACTCTTCAGGTTTGTGAATTACAGTGCCCCTGAGCTCCTTTCTTCAACTCGCTTTCTTGTGAGCTGGCCGCAACACCGCAGGATTGCTTCAGGCCCTAATGTGGTTCCGGCACGGCACGCTGAGCCTTTGGTTAATTCCTCTTCCTGGTGGGAAATGAGAGTTAAATTTGCCCGTCCAGACACCTCCAGCTAGTCTCTCATTGGTTCTCCCTATTCCTGTTCATGTTCCGCAGAAATTGCAAACTGGGCCAAACAGGAGGTTAAAGGCACTGACTCTCCAAGTCGGGAGAGTGTTAGTAAAGCGTCTGGAATGTTGCACCCGAGTACCAGGGGACGAGAACGGAGACATATTTGAACACGTCTCCCGATCACACGGTTGATCATACTCTGGGTTCCACATGCATGTTTTAGCTGAAGGAAGAATCCCTTAAACCTGGAGAGTTGAGACCCGTGGAATGGGTACCATGCAATATGACTTCAAAGGGTCTTCATTTGCTCACCGAACCTCTCCAATCCTATCACTGCTGTGTTTATGCCCCTGTACACATGCTTGATTCTCTTCGGGAGACATAGCAATCCATAGGTTTTAAGATATTTACTAGTCAGGTACATTCTTAGGCGTTTAATATGGGGTGTTGAGTCCATTTCGTTGAGCAAGGAGTAGCTCTTGTCTATTCCATATTTGGCTTAAGGAACTTTATCTGTGCTCCTTTCAATCTCTGGTTTTATGCAGCACCCCAACTCACCTTTCCCCTTAAGCAAGCATAAGTTGGTTTTCTAAATTTGAGACCCTGTTCTGTTTTGTAATCCAGTTCCTGTGTAGCCAAGTTTACATTCCGTGTATTAGTGATATCTTATGATGTTTCTTTTTCTGTGTGACTTCTTTCAGTTAGAATCATCATACCTGAATCCACTCATTATGCTGCTACGGGCCTGATGACATAGATGTCATTGCTGAGTGATATTGCATTGTACGTAAGTACCACAACTTCTTCATCCATTTTTCACTTTCTGCGATATTGAACTTGTACCGTAAACGAGGTTCTTGTAAACAGAGCCGTCCCAAACTTTGGGGTGGCTGTGTCTTTTTGATTTTCATTTCCCTAAGCTATAGGACCATAAGTGGAAGTGCCCTAGGCTCTGTTGCTTTGTTTTTTAGATGTTTCAGGAAACACATACACTTCTCCCGAGTGGCTGTTGGCAATTTACATCCCGCCCATCAGCATAACAAGGCTCCCAGTTCTCCATGGCCTGTCCTGCCTTTCTGGATTTTACACTTTTTTCAGATGGCCCTTTTGACCGGGGGGAAGTGAGACTTCATTGTAGTGCAGATTTCCTTTGCAAGCTTGCTTGGTTGGCCAAAAAGGGCGTATGCGTTTTTTCCTGAATATATTCAGGAAAAAACGCATACGCCCTTTTTGGCCAAGTGCATCATTGTGGACGTTCTGCCTCTTTTCCTATGCTTTCAATGCAATTCCAGTCTACCTCCTGAAATCGGTTTCCTGCAATTCTGCCCCGCTTTCAAGTCCTCTTGGCAGCCTTACTTCAGTATATTTTTGGACGATAGCTGTCATTTATAACTCTGCAGGTTTGTGAATTACAGTGCCCCTGAGCTCCTTTCTTCAACTCGCTTTCTTGTGAGCTGGCCGCAACACCGAAGGATTGCTTCAGGCCCTAATGTGGTTCCGGCACGGCACGCTGAGCCTTTGGTTAATTCCTCTTCCTGGTGGGAAATGAGAGTTAAATTTGCCCGTCCAGACACCTCCAGCTAGTCTCTCATTGGTTCTCCCTATTCCTGTTCATCTTCCGCAGAAATTGCAAACTGGGCCAAACAGGAGGTTAAAGGCACTGACTCTCCAAGTCGGGAGAGTGTTAGTAAGGCGTCTGGAATGTTGCATCCGAGTACCAGGGGACGAGAACGGAGACATATTTGAACACGTCTCCCGATCACACGGTTGATCATACTCTGGGTTCCACATGCATGTTTTAGCTGAAGGAAGAATCCCTTAAACCTGGAGAGTTGAGACCCGTGGAATGGGTACCATGCAATATGACTTCAAAGGGTCTTCATTTGCTCACCGAACCTCTCCAATCCTATCACTGCTGTGTTTATGCCCCTGTACACATGCTTGATTCTCTTCGGGAGACATAGCAATCCATAGGTTTTAAGATATTTACTAGTCAGGTACATTCTTAGGCGTTTAATATGGGGTGTTGAGTCCATTTCGTTGAGCAAGGAGTAGCTCTTGTCTATTCCATATTTGGCTTAAGGAACTTTATCTGTGCTCATTTCAATCTCTTGTTTTATGCAGCACCCCAACTCACCTTTCCCCTTAAGCAAGCATAAGTTGGTTTTCTAAATTTGAGACCCTGTTCTGTTTTGTAATCCAGTTCCTGTGTAGCCAAGTTTACATTCCGTGTATTAGTGATATCTTATGATGTTTCTTTTTCTGTGTGACTTCTTTCAGTTAGAATCATCATACCTGAATCCACTCATTATGCTGCTACGGGCCTGATGACATAGATGTCATTGCTGAGTGATATTGCATTGTACGTAAGTACCACAACTTCTTCATCCATTTTTCACTTTCTGCGATATTGAACTTGTACCGTAAACGAGGTTCTTGTAAACAGAGCCGTCCCAAACTTTGGGGTGGCTGTGTCTTTTTGATTTTCATTTCCCTAAGCTATAGGACCATAAGTGGAAGTGCCCTAGGCTCTGTTGCTTTGTTTTTTAGATGTTTCAGGAAACACATACACTTCTCCCGAGTGGCTGTTGGCAATTTACATCCCGCCCATCAGCATAACAAGGCTCCCAGTTCTCCATGGCCTGTCCTGCCTTTCTGGATTTTACACTTTTTTCAGATGGCCCTTTTGACCGGGGGGAAGTGAGACTTCATTGTAGTGCAGATTTCCTTTGCAAGCTTGCTTGGTTGGCCAAAAAGGGCGTATGCGTTTTTTCCTGAATATATTCAGGAAAAAACGCTTATGCCCTTTTTGGCCAAGTGCATCATTGTGGACGTTCTGCCTCTTTTCCTATGCTTTCAATGCAATTCCAGTCTACCTCCTGAAATCGGATTCCTGCAATTCTGCCCCGCTTTCAAGTCCTCTTGGCAGCCTTACTTCAGTATATTTTTGGACGATAGCTGTCATTTATAACTCTGCAGGTTTGTGAATTACAGAGCCCCTGAGCTCCTTTCTTCAACTCGCTTTCTTGTGAGCTGGCCGCAACACCGCAGGATGGCTTCAGGCCCTAATGTGGTTCCGGCACGGCACGCTGAGCCTTTGGTTAATTCCTCTTCCTGGTGGGAAATGAGAGTTAAATTTGCCCGTCCAGACACCTCCAGCTAGTCTCTCATTGGTTCTCCCTATTCCTGTTCATCTTCCGCAGAAATTGCAAACTGGGCCAAACAGGAGGTTAAAGGCACTGACTCTCCAAGTCGGGAGAGTGTTAGTAAAGCATATGGAATGTTGCATCCGAGTACCAGGGGATGAGAACGGAGACATATTTGAACACGTCTCCCGATCACACGGTTGATCATACTCTGGGTTCCACATGCATGTTTTAGCTGAAGGAAGAATCCCTTAAACCTGGAGAGTTGAGACCCGTGGAATGGGTACCATGCAATATGACTTCAAAGGGTCTTCATTTGCTCACCGAACCTCTCCAATCCTATCACTGCTGTGTTTATGCCCCTGTACACATGCTTGATTCTCTTCGGGAGACATAGCAATCCATAGGTTTTAAGATAATTACTAGTCAGGTACATTCTTAGGCGTTTAATATGGGGTGTTGAGTCCATTTCGTTGAGCAAGGAGTAGCTCTTGTCTATTCCATATTTGGCTTAAGGAACTTTATCTGTGCTCATTTCAATCTCTGGTTTTATGCAGCACCCCAACTCACCTTTCCCCTTAAGCAAGCATAAGTTGGTTTTCTAAATTTGAGACCCTGTTCTGTTTGGTAATCCAGTTCCTGTGTAGCCAAGTTTACATTCCGTGTATTAGTGATATCTTATGATGTTTCTTTTTCTGTGTGACTTCTTTCAGTTAGAATCATCATACCTGAATCCACTCATTATGCTGCTACGGGCCTGATGACATAGATGTCATTGCTGAGTGATATTGCATTGTACGTAAGTACCACAACTTCTTCATCCATTTTTCACTTTCTGCGATATTGAACTTGTACTGTAAACGAGGTTCTTGTAAACAGAGCCGTCCCAAACTTTGGGGTTGCTGTGTCTTTTTGATTTTCATTTCCCTAAGCTATAGGACCATAAGTGGAAGTGCCCTAGGCTCTGTTGCTTTGTTTTTTAGATGTTTCAGGAAACACCATACACTTCTCCCGAGTGGCTGTTGGCAATTTACATCCCACCCATCAGCATAACAAGGCTCCCAGTTCTCCATGGCCTGTCCTGCCTTTCTGGATTTTACACTTTTTTCAGATGGCCCTTTTGACCGGGGGGAAGTGAGACTTCATTGTAGTGCAGATTTCCTTTGCAAGCTTGCTTGGTTGGCCAAAAAGTGCGTATGCGTTTTTTCCTGAATATATTCAGGAAAAAACGCATACGCCCTTTTTGGCCAAGTGCATCATTGTGGACGTTCTGCCTCTTTTCCTATGCTTTCAATGCAATTCCAGTCTACCTCCTGAAATCGGTTTCCTGCAATTCTGCCCCGCTTTCAAGTCCTCTTGGCAGCCTTACTTCAGTATATTTTTGGACGATAGCTGTCATTTATAACTCTGCAGGTTTGTGAATTACAGTGCCCCTGAGCTCCTTTCTTCAACTCGCTTTCTTGTGAGCTGGCCGCAACACCGCAGGATTGCTTCAGGCCCTAATGTGGTTCCGGCACGGCACGCTGAGCCTTTGGTTAATTCCTCTTCCTGGTGGGAAATGAGAGTTAAATTTGCCCGTCCAGACACCTCCAGCTAGTCTCTCATTGGTTCTCCCTATTCCTGTTCATCTTCCGCAGAAATTGCAAACTGGGCCAAACAGGAGGTTAAAGGCACTGACTCTCCAAGTCGGGAGAGTGTTAGTAAAGCGTCTGGAATGTTGCATCCGAGTACCAGGGGACGAGAACGGAGACATATTTGAACACGTCTCCCGATCACACGGTTGATCATACTCTGGGTTCCACATGCATGTTTTAGCTGAAGGAAGAATCCCTTAAACCTGGAGAGTTGAGACCCGTGGAATGGGTACCATGCAATATGACTTCAAAGGGTCTTCATTTGCTCACCGAACCTCTCCAATCCTATCACTGCTGTGTTTATGCCCCTGTACACATGCTTGATTCTCTTCGGGAGACATAGCAATCCATAGGTTTTAAGATACTTACTAGTCAGGTACATTCTTAGGCGTTTAATATGGGGTGTTGAGTCCATTTCGTTGAGCAAGGAGTAGCTCTTGTCTATTCCATATTTGGCTTAAGGAACTTTATCTGTGCTCCTTTCAATCTCTGGTTTTATGCAGCACCCCAACTCACCTTTCCCCTTAAGCAAGCATAAGTTGGTTTTCTAAATTTGAGACCCTGTTCTGTTTGGTAATCCAGTTCCTGTGTAGCCAAGTTTACATTCCGTGTATTAGTGATATCTTATGATGTTTCTTTTTCTGTGTGACTTCTTTCAGTTAGAATCATCATACCTGAATCCACTCATTATGCTGCTACGGGCCTGATGACATAGATGTCATTGCTGAGTCATATTGCATTGTACGTAAGTACCACAACTTCTTCATCCATTTTTCACTTTCTGCGATATTGAACTTGTACCGTAAACGAGGTTCTTGTAAACAGAGCCGTCCCAAACTTTGGGGTGGCTGTGTCTTTTTGATTTTCATTTCCCTAAGCTATAGGACCATAAGTGGAAGTGCCCTAGGCTCTGTTGCTTTGTTTTTTAGATGTTTCAGGAAACACCATACACTTCTCCCGAGTGGCTGTTGGCAATTTACATACCGCCCATCAGCATAACAAGGCTCCCAGTTCTCCATGGCCTGTCCTGCCTTTCTGGATTTTACACTTTTTCAGATGGCCCTTTTGACCGGGGGGAAGTGAGACTTCATTGTAGTGCAGATTTCCTTTGCAAGCTTGCTTGGTTGGCCAAAAAGGGCGTATGCGTTTTTTCCTGAATATATTCAGGAAAAAACGCATACGCCCTTTTTGGCCAAGTGCATCATTGTGGACGTTCTGCCTCTTTTCCTATGCTTTCAATGCAATTCCAGTCTACCTCCTGAAATCGGTTTCCTGCAATTCTGCCCCGCTTTCAAGTCCTCTTGGCAGCCTTACTTCAGTATATTTTTGGACGATAGCTGTCATTTATAACTCTGCAGGTTTGTGAATTACAGTGCCCCTGAGCTCCTTTCTTCAACTCGCTTTCTTGTGAGCTGGCCGCAACACCGCAGGATGGCTTCAGGCCCTAATGTGGTTCCGGCACGGCACGCTGAGCCTTTGGTTAATTCCTCTTCCTGGTGGGAAATGAGAGTTAAATTTGCCCGTCCAGACACCTCCAGCTAGTCTCTCATTGGTTCTCCCTATTGCTGTTCATCTTTAGCAGAAATTGCAAACTGGGCCAAACAGGAGGTTAAAGGCACTGACTCTCCAAGTCGGGAGAGTGTTAGTAAAGCGTCTGGAATGTTGCATCCGAGTACCAGGGGACGAGAACGGAGACATATTTGAACACGTCTCCCGATCACACGGTTGATCATACTCTGGGTTCCACATGCATGTTTTAGCTGAAGGAAGAATCCCTTAAACCTGGAGAGTTGAGACCCGTGGAATGGGTACCATGCAATATGACTTCAAAGGGTGTTCATTTGCTCACGGAACCTCTCCAATCCTATCACTGCTGCGTTTATGCCCCTGTACACACGCTTGATTCTCTTTCGGAGACATAGCAATCCATAGGTTTTAAGATACTTACTAGTCAGGTACATTCTTAGGCGTTTAATATGGGGTGTTGAGTCCATTTCGTTGAGCAAGGAGTAGCTCTTGTCTATTCCATATTTGGCTTAAGGAACTTTATCTGTGCTCATTTCAATCTCTTGTTTTATGCAGCACCCCAACTCACCTTTCCCCTTAAGCAAGCATAAGTTGGTTTTCTAAATTTGAGACCCTGTTCTGTTTTGTAATCCAGTTCCTGTGTAGCCAAGTTTACATTCCGTGTATTAGTGATATCTTATGATGTTTCTTTTTCTGTGTGACTTCTTTCAGTTAGAATCATCATACCTGAATCCACTCATTATGCTGCTACGGGCCTGATGACATAGATGTCATTGCTGAGTGATATTGCATTGTACGTAAGTACCACAACTTCTTCATCCATTTTTCACTTTCTGCGATATTGAACTTGTACCGTAAACGAGGTTCTTGTAAACAGAGCCGTCCCAAACTTTGGGGTGGCTGTGTCTTTTTGATTTTCATTTCCCTAAGCTATAGGACCATAAGTGGAAGTGCCCTAGGCTCTGTTGCTTTGTTTTTTAGATGTTTCAGGAAACACATACACTTCTCCCGAGTGGCTGTTGGCAATTTACATCCCGCCCATCAGCATAACAAGGCTCCCAGTTCTCCATGGCCTGTCCTGCCTTTCTGGATTTTACACTTTTTTCAGATGGCCCTTTTGACCGGGGGGAAGTGAGACTTCATTGTAGTGCAGATTTCCTTTGCAAGCTTGCTTGGTTGGCCAAAAAGGGCGTATGCGTTTTTTCCTGAATATATTCAGGAAAAACGCATACGCCCTTTTTGGCCAAGTGCATCATTGTGGACGTTCTGCCTCTTTTCCTATGCTTTCAATGCAATTCCAGTCTACCTCCTGAAATCGGTTTCCTGCAATTCTGCCCCGCTTTCAAGTCCTCTTGGCAGCCTTACTTCAGTATATTTTTGGACGATAGCTGTCATTTATAACTCTGCAGGTTTGTGAATTACAGTGCCCCTGAGCTCCTTTCTTCAACTCGCTTTCTTGTGAGCTGGCCGCAACACCGCAGGATTGCTTCAGGCCCTAATGTGGTTCCGGCACGGCACGCTGAGCCTTTGGTTAATTCCTCTTCCTGGTGGGAAATGAGAGTTAAATTTGCCAGTCCAGACACCTCCAGCTAGTCTCTCATTGGTTCTCCCTATTCCTGTTCATCTTCCGCAGAAATTGCAAACTGGGCCAAACAGGAGGTTAAAGGCACTGACTCTCCAAGTCGGGAGAGTGTTAGTAAAGCGTCTGGAATGTTGCATCCGAGTACCAGGGGACGAGAACGGAGACATATTTGAACACGTCTCCCGATCACACGGTTGATCATACTCTGGGTTCCACATGCATGTTTTAGCTGAAGGAAGAATCCCTTAAACCTGGAGAGTTGAGACCCGTGGAATGGGTACCATGCAATATGACTTCAAAGGGTCTTCATTTGCTCACCGAACCTCTCCAATCCTATCACTGCTGCGTTTATGCCCCTGTACACACGCTTGATTCTCTTTCGGAGACATAGCAATCCATAGGTTTTAAGATACTTACTAGGCAGGTACATTCTTAGGCGTTTAATATGGGGTGTTGAGTCCATTTCGTTGAGCAAGGAGTAGCTCTTGTCTATTCCATATTTGGCTTAAGGAACTTTATCTGTGCTCATTTCAATCTCCGGTTTTATGCAGCACCCCAACTCACCTTTCCCCTTAAGCAAGCATAAGTTGGTTTTCTAAATTTGAGACCCTGTTCTGTTTGGTAATCCAGTTCCTGTGTAGCCAAGTTTACATTCCGTGTATTAGTGATATCTTATGATGTTTCTTTTTCTGTGTGACTTCTTTCAGTTAGAATCATCATACCTGAATCCACTCATTATGCTGCTACGGGCCTGATGACATAGATGTCATTGCTGAGTGATATTGCATTGTACGTAAGTACCACAACTTCTTCATCCATTTTTCACTTTCTGCGATATTGAACTTGTACTGTAAACGAGGTTCTTGTAAACAGATCCGTCCCAAACATTGGGGTGGCTGTGTCTTTTTGATTTTCATTTCCCTAAGCTATAGGACCATAAGTGGAAGTGCCCTAGGCTCTGTTGCTTTGTTTTTTAGATGTTTCAGGAAACACCATACACTTCTCCCGAGTGGCTGTTGGCAATTTACATCCCGCCCATCAGCATAACAAGGCTCCCAGTTCTCCATGGCCTGTCCTGCCTTTCTGGATTTTACACTTTTTTCAGATGGCCCTTTTGACCGGGGGGAAGTGAGACTTCATTGTAGTGCAGATTTCCTTTGCAAGCTTGCTTGGTTGGCCAAAAAGTGCGTATGCGTTTTTTCCTGAATATATTCAGGAAAAAACGCATACGCCCTTTTTGGCCAAGTGCATCATTGTGGACGTTCTGCTTCTTTTCCTATGCTTTCAATGCAATTCCAGTCTACCTCCTGAACTCGGTTTCCTGCAATTCTGCCCCGCTTTCAAGTCCTCTTGGCAGCCTTACTTCAGTATATTTTTGGACGATAGCTGTCATTTATAACTCTGCAGGTTTGTGAATTACAGTGCCCCTGAGCTCCTTTCTTCAACTCGCTTTCTTGTGAGCTGGCCACAACACCGCAGGATTGCTTCAGGCCCTAATGTGGTTCCGGCACGGCACACTGAGCCTTTGGTTAATTCATCTTCCTGGTGGGAAATGAAAGTTAAATTTGCCCGTCCAGACACCTCCAGCTAGTCTCTCATTGGTTCTCCCTATTCCTGTTCATCTTCCGCAGAAATTGCAAACTGGGCCAAACAGGAGGTTAAAGGCACTGACTCTCCAAGTCGGGAGAGTGTTAGTAAAGCGTCTGGAATGTTGCATCCGAGTACCAGGGGACGAGAACGGAGACATATTTGAACACGTCTCCCGATCACACGGTTGATCATACTCTGGGTTCCACATGCATGTTTTAGCTGAAGGAAGAATCCCTTAAACCTGGAGAGTTGAGACCCGTGGAATGGGTACCATGCAATATGACTTCAAAGGGTCTTCATTTGCTCACCGAACCTCTCCAATCCTATCACTGCTGCGTTTATGCCCCTGTACACACACTTGATTCTCTTTCGGAGACATAGCAATCCATAGGTTTTAAGATACTTACTAGGCAGGTACATTCTTAGGCGTTTAATATGGGGTGTTGAGTCCATTTCGTTGAGCAAGGAGTAGCTCTTGTCTATTCCATATTTGGCTTAAGGAACTTTATCTGTGCTCATTTCAATCTCCGGTTTTATGCAGCACCCCAACTCACCTTTCCCCTTAAGCAAGCATAAGTTGGTTTTCTAAATTTGAGACCCTGTTCTGTTTGGTAATCCAGTTCCTGTGTAGCCAAGTTTACATTCCGTGTATTAGTGATATCTTATGATGTTTCTTTTTCTGTGTGACTTCTTTCAGTTAGAATCATCATACCTGAATCCACTCATTATGCTGCTACGGGCCTGATGACATAGATGTCATTGCTGAGTGATATTGCATTGTACGTAAGTACCACAACTTCTTCATCCATTTTTCACTTTCTGCGATATTGAACTTGTACCGTAAACGAGGTTCTTGTAAACAGAGCCGTCCCAAACTTTGGGGTGGCTGTGTCTTTTTGATTTTCATTTCCCTAAGCTATAGGACCATAAGTGGAAGTGCCCTAGGCTCTGTTGCTTTGTTTTTTAGATGTTTCAGGAAACACCATACACTTCTCCCGAGTGGCTGTTGGCAATTTACATCCCGCCCATCAGCATAACAAGGCTCCCAGTTCTCCATGGCCTGTCCTGCCTTTCTGGATTTTACACTTTTTTCAGATGGCCCTTTTGACCGGGGGGAAGTGAGACTTCATTGTAGTGCAGATTTCCTTTGCAAGCTTGCTTGGTTGGCCAAAAAGGGCGTATGCGTTTTTTCCTGAATATATTCAGGAAAAAACGCATACGCCCTTTTTGGCCAAGTGCATCATTGTGGACGTTCTGCCTCTTTTCCTATGCTTTCAATGCAATTCCAGTCTACCTCCTGAACTCGGTTTCCTGCAATTCTGCCCCGCTTTCAAGTCCTCTTGGCAGCCTTACTTCAGTATATTTTTGGACGATAGCTGTCATTTATAACTCTGCAGGTTTGTGAATTACAGTGCCCCTGAGCTCCTTTCTTCAACTCGCTTTCTTGTGAGTTGGCCGCAACACCGCAGGATTGCTTCAGGCCCTAACGTTTTTCCGGCACGGCATGCTGATCCTTTGGTTAATTCCTCTTCCTGGTGGGAAATGAGAGTTAAATTTGCCCGTCCAGACATCTCCAGCTAGTCTCTCATTGGTTCTCCCTATTCCTGTTCATCTTCCGCAGAAATTGCAAACTGGGCCAAACAGGAGGTTAAAGGCACTGACTCTCCAAGTCGGGAGAGTGTTAGTAAAGCGTCTGGAATGTTGCACCCGAGTACCAGGGGACGAGAACGGAGACATATTTGAAGACGTCTCCCGATCACACGGTTGATCATACTCTGGGTTCCTTATGCATGTTTTAGCTGAAGGAAGAATCCCTTAAACCTGGAGAGTTGAGACCCGTGGAATGGGTACCATGCAATATGACTTCAAAGGGTCTTCATTTGCTCACCGAACCTCTCCAATCCTATCACTGCTGCGTTAATGCCCCTGTACACACGCTTGATTCTCTTTCGGAGACATAGCAATCCATAGGTTTTAAGATACTTATTAGTCAGGTACATTCTTAGGCGTTTAATATGGGGTGTTGAGTCCATTTCGTTGAGCAAGGAGTAGCTCTTGTCTATTCCATATTTGGCTTAAGGAACTTACTCTGTGCTCATTTCAATCTCTGGTTTTATGCAGCACCCCAACTCACCTTTCCCCTTAAGCAAGCATAAGTTGGTTTTCTAAATTTGAGACCCTGTTCTGTTTGGTAATCCAGTTCCTGTGTAGCCAAGTTTACATTCCGTGTATTAGTGATATCTTATGATGTTTCTTTTTCTGTGTGACTTCTTTCAGTTAGAATAATCATACCTGAATCCACTCATTATGCTGCTACGGGCCTGATGACATAGATGTCATTGCTGAGTGATATTGCATTGTACGTAAGTACCACAACTTCTTCATCCATTTTTCACTTTCTGCGATATTGAACTTGTACCGTAAACGAGGTTCTTGTAAACAGAGCCGTCCCAAATTTGGGGTGGCTGTGTCTTTTTGATTTTCATATCCCTAAGTTATAGGACCATAAGTGGAAGTGCCCTAGGCTCTGTTGCTTTGTTTTTTAGATGTTTCAGGAAACACCATACACTTCTCCCGAGTGGCTGTTAGCAATTTACATCCCGCCCATCAGCATAACAAGGCTCCCAGTTCTCCATGGCCTGTCCTGCCTTTCTGGATTTTACACTTTTTTCAGATGGCCCTTTTGACCGGGGGGAAGTGAGACTTCATTGTAGTGCAGATTTCCTTTGCAAGCTTGCTTGGTTGGCCAAAAAGGGCGTATGCGTTTTTTCCTGAATATATTCAGGAAAAAACGCATACGCCCTTTTTGGCCAAGTGCATCATTGTGGACGTTCTGCCTCTTTTCCTATGCTTTCAATGCAATTCCAGTCTACCTCCTGAACTCGGTTTCCTGCAATTCTGCCCCGCTTTCAAGTCCTCTTGGCAGCCTTACTTCAGTATATTTTTGGACGATAGCTGTCATTTATAACTCTGCAGGTTTGTGAATTACAGTGCCCCTGAGCTCCTTTCTTCAACTCGCTTTCTTGTGAGTTGGCCGCAACACCGCACGATTGCTTCAGGCCCTAACGTGTTTCCGGCACGGCATGCTGAGCCTTTGGTTAATTCCTCTTCCTGGTGGGAAATGAGAGTTAAATTTGCCCGTCCAGACACCTCCAGCTAGTCTCTCATTGGTTCTCCCTATTCCTGTTCATCTTCCGCAGAAATTGCAAACTGGGCCAAACAGGAGGTTAAAGGCACTGACTCTCCAAGTCGGGAGAGTGTTAGTAAAGCGTCTGGAATGTTGCACCCGAGTACCAGGGGACGAGAACGGAGACATATTTGAAGACGTCTCCCGATCACACGGTTGATCATACTCTGGGTTCCACATGCATGTTTTAGCTGAAGGAAGAATCCCTTAAACCTGGAGAGTTGAGACCCGTGGAATGGGTACCATGCAATATGACTTCAAAGGGTCTTCATTTGCTCACCGAACCTCTCCAATCCTATCACTGCTGCGTTTATGCCCCTGTACACACGCTTGATTCTCTTTCGGAGACATAGCAATCCATAGGTTTTAAGATACTTATTAGTCAGGTACATTCTTAGGCGTTTAATATGGGGTGTTGAGTCCATTTCGTTGAGCAAGGAGTAGCTCTTGTCTATTCCATATTTGGCTTAAGGAACTTTATCTGTGCTCATTTCAATCTCTGGTTTTATGCAGCACCCCAACTCACCTTTCCCCTTAAGCAAGCATAAGTTGGTTTTCTAAATTTGAGACCCTGTTCTGTTTTGTAATCCAGTTCCTGTGTAGCCAAGTTTACATTCCGTGTATTAGTGATATCTTATGATGTTTCTTTTTCTGTGTGACTTCTTTCAGTTAGAATCATCATACCTGAATCCACTCATTATGCTGCTACGGGCCTGATGACATAGATGTCATTGCTGAGTGATATTGCATTGTACGTAAGTACCACAACTTCTTCATCCATTTTTCACTTTCTGCGATATTGAACTTGTACCGTAAACGAGGTTCTTGTAAACAGAGCCGTCCCAAACTTTGGGGTGGCTGTGTCTTTTTGATTTTCATTTCCCTAAGCTATAGGACCATAAGTGGAAGTGCCCTAGGCTCTGTTGCTTTGTTTTTTAGATGTTTCAGGAAACACATACACTTCTCCCGAGTGGCTGTTGGCAATTTACATCCCGCCCATCAGCATAACAAGGCTCCCAGTTCTCCATGGCCTGTCCTGCCTTTCTGGATTTTACACTTTTTTCAGATGGCCCTTTTGACCGGGGGGAAGTGAGACTTCATTGTAGTGCAGATTTCCTTTGCAAGCTTGCTTGGTTGGCCAAAAAGGGCGTATGCGTTTTTTCCTGAATATATTCAGGAAAAAACGCATACGCCCTTTTTGGCCAAGTGCATCATTGTGGACGTTCTGCCTCTTTTCCTATGCTTTCAATGCAATTCCAGTCTACCTCCTGAACTCGGTTTCCTGCAATTCTGCCCCGCTTTCAAGTCCTCTTGGCAGCCTTACTTCAGTATATTTTTGGACGATAGCTGTCATTTATAACTCTGCAGGTTTGTGAATTACAGTGCCCCTGAGCTCCTTTCTTCAACTCGCTTTCTTGTGAGCTGGCCGCAACACCGCAGGATTGCTTCAGGCCCTAATGTGGTTCCGGCACGGCACGCTGAGCCTTTGGTTAATTCCTCTTCCTGGTGGGAAATGAGAGTTAAATTTGCCCGTCCAGACACCTCCAGCTAGTCTCTCATTGGTTCTCCCTATTCCTGTTCATCTTCCGCAGAAATTGCAAACAGGGCCAAACAGGAGGTTAAAGGCACTGAGTCTCCAAGTCGGGAGAGTGTTAGTAAAGCGTCTGGAATGTTGCACCCGAGTACCAGGGGACGAGAACGGAGACATATTTGAACACGTCTCCCGATCACACGGTTGATCATACTCTGGGTTCCACATGCATGTTTTAGCTGAAGGAAGAATCCCTTAAACCTGGAGAGTTGAGACCCGTGGAATGGGTACCATGCAATATGACTTCAAAGGGTCTTCATTTGCTCACCGAACCTCTCCAATCCTATCACTGCTGCGTTTATGCCCCTGTACACACGCTTGATTCTCTTTCGGAGACATAGCAATCCATAGGTTTTAAGATACTTACTAGTCAGGTACATTCTTAGGCGTTTAATATGGGGTGTTGAGTCCATTTCGTTGAGCAAGGAGTAGCTCTTGTCTATTCCATATTTGGCTTAAGGAACTTTATCTGTGCTCATTTCAATCTCTGGATTTATGCAGCACCCCAACTCACCTTTCCCCTTAAGCAAGCATAAGTTGGTTTTCTAAATTTGAGACCCTGTTCTGTTTGGTAATCCAGTTCCTGTGTAGCCAAGTTTACATTCCGTGTATTAGTGATATCTTATGATGTTTCTTTTTCTGTGTGACTTCTTTCAGTTAGAATAATCATACCTGAATCCACTCATTATGCTGCTACGGGCCTGATGACATAGATGTCATTGCTGAGTGATATTGCATTGTACGTAAGTACCACAACTTCTTCATCCATTTTTCACTTTCTGCGATATTGAACTTGTACCGTAAACGAGGTTCTTGTAAACAGAGCCGTCCCAAATTTGGGGTGGCTGTGTCTTTTTGATTTTCATATCCCTAAGTTATAGGACCATAAGTGGAAGTGCCCTAGGCTCTGTTGCTTTGTTTTTTAGATGTTTCAGGAAACACCATACACTTCTCCCGAGTGGCTGTTAGCAATTTACATCCCGCCCATCAGCATAACAAGGCTCCCAGTTCTCCATGGCCTGTCCTGCCTTTCTGGATTTTACACTTTTTTCAGATGGCCCTTTTGACCGGGGGGAAGTGAGACTTCATTGTAGTGCAGATTTCCTTTGCAAGCTTGCTTGGTTGGCCAAAAAGGGCGTATGCGTTTTTTCCTGAATATATTCAGGAAAAAACGCATACGCCCTTTTTGGCCAAGTGCATCATTGTGGACGTTCTGCCTCTTTTCCTATGCTTTCAATGCAATTCCAGTCTACCTCCTGAACTCGGTTTCCTGCAATTCTGCCCCGCTTTCAAGTCCTCTTGGCAGCCTTACTTCAGTATATTTTTGGACGATAGCTGTCATTTATAACTCTGCAGGTTTGTGAATTACAGTGCCCCTGAGCTCCTTTCTTCAACTCGCTTTCTTGTGAGTTGGCCGCAACACCGCACGATTGCTTCAGGCCCTAACGTGTTTCCGGCACGGCATGCTGAGCCTTTGGTTAATTCCTCTTCCTGGTGGGAAATGAGAGTTAAATTTGCCCGTCCAGACACCTCCAGCTAGTCTCTCATTGGTTCTCCCTATTCCTGTTCATCTTCCGCAGAAATTGCAAACTGGGCCAAACAGGAGGTTAAAGGCACTGACTCTCCAAGTCGGGAGAGTGTTAGTAAAGCGTCTGGAATGTTGCACCCGAGTACCAGGGGACGAGAACGGAGACATATTTGAAGACGTCTCCCGATCACAGGGTTGATCATACTCTGGGTTCCACATGCATGTTTTAGCTGAAGGAAGAATCCCTTAAACCTGGAGAGTTGAGACCCGTGGAATGGGTACCATGCAATATGACTTCAAAGGGTCTTCATTTGCTCACCGAACCTCTCCAATCCTATCACTGCTGCGTTTATGCCCCTGTACACACGCTTGATTCTCTTTCGGAGACATAGCAATCCATAGGTTTTAAGATACTTATTAGTCAGGTACATTCTTAGGCGTTTAATATGGGGTGTTGAGTCCATTTCGTTGAGCAAGGAGTAGCTCTTGTCTATTCCATATTTGGCTTAAGGAACTTTATCTGTGCTCATTTCAATCTCTGGTTTTATGCAGCACCCCAACTCACCTTTCCCCTTAAGCAAGCATAAGTTGGTTTTCTAAATTTGAGACCCTGTTCTGTTTTGTAATCCAGTTCCTGTGTAGCCAAGTTTACATTCCGTGTATTAGTGATATCTTATGATGTTTCTTTTTCTGTGTGACTTCTTTCAGTTAGAATCATCATACCTGAATCCACTCATTATGCTGCTACGGGCCTGATGACATAGATGTCATTGCTGAGTGATATTGCATTGTACGTAAGTACCACAACTTCTTCATCCATTTTTCACTTTCTGCGATATTGAACTTGTACCGTAAACGAGGTTCTTGTAAACAGAGCCGTCCCAAACTTTGGGGTGGCTGTGTCTTTTTGATTTTCATTTCCCTAAGCTATAGGACCATAAGTGGAAGTGCCCTAGGCTCTGTTGCTTTGTTTTTTAGATGTTTCAGGAAACACATACACTTCTCCCGAGTGGCTGTTGGCAATTTACATCCCGCCCATCAGCATAACAAGGCTCCCAGTTCTCCATGGCCTGTCCTGCCTTTCTGGATTTTACACTTTTTTCAGATGGCCCTTTTGACCGGGGGGAAGTGAGACTTCATTGTAGTGCAGATTTCCTTTGCAAGCTTGCTTGGTTGGCCAAAAAGGGCGTATGCGTTTTTTCCTGAATATATTCAGGAAAAAACGCATACGCCCTTTTTGGCCAAGTGCATCATTGTGGACGTTCTGCCTCTTTTCCTATGCTTTCAATGCAATTCCAGTCTACCTCCTGAACTCGGTTTCCTGCAATTCTGCCCCGCTTTCAAGTCCTCTTGGCAGCCTTACTTCAGTATATTTTTGGACGATAGCTGTCATTTATAACTCTGCAGGTTTGTGAATTACAGTGCCCCTGAGCTCCTTTCTTCAACTCGCTTTCTTGTGAGCTGGCCGCAACACCGCAGGATTGCTTCAGGCCCTAATGTGGTTCCGGCACGGCACGCTGAGCCTTTGGTTAATTCCTCTTCCTGGTGGGAAATGAGAGTTAAATTTGCCCGTCCAGACACCTCCAGCTAGTCTCTCATTGGTTCTCCCTATTCCTGTTCATCTTCCGCAGAAATTGCAAACAGGGCCAAACAGGAGGTTAAAGGCACTGAGTCTCCAAGTCGGGAGAGTGTTAGTAAAGCGTCTGGAATGTTGCACCCGAGTACCAGGGGACGAGAACGGAGACATATTTGAACACGTCTCCCGATCACACGGTTGATCATACTCTGGGTTCCACATGCATGTTTTAGCTGAAGGAAGAATCCCTTAAACCTGGAGAGTTGAGACCCGTGGAATGGGTACCATGCAATATGACTTCAAAGGGTCTTCATTTGCTCACCGAACCTCTCCAATCCTATCACTGCTGCGTTTATGCCCCTGTACACACGCTTGATTCTCTTTCGGAGACATAGCAATCCATAGGTTTTAAGATACTTACTAGTCAGGTACATTCTTAGGCGTTTAATATGGGGTGTTGAGTCCATTTCGTTGAGCAAGGAGTAGCTCTTGTCTATTCCATATTTGGCTTAAGGAACTTTATCTGTGCTCATTTCAATCTCTGGATTTATGCAGCACCCCAACTCACCTTTCCCCTTAAGCAAGCATAAGTTGGTTTTCTAAATTTGAGACCCTGTTCTGTTTGGTAATCCAGTTCCTGTGTAGCCAAGTTTACATTCCGTGTATTAGTGATATCTTATGATGTTTCTTTTTCTGTGTGACTTCTTTCAGTTAGAATCATCATACCTGAATCCACTCATTATGCTGCTACGGGCCTGATGACATAGATGTCATTGCTGAGTGATATTGCATTGTACGTAAGTACCACAACTTCTTCATCCATTTTTCACTTTCTGCGATATTGAACTTGTACCGTAAACGAGGTTCTTGTAAACAGAGCCGTCCCAAACTTTGGGGTGGCTGTGTCTTTTTGATTTTCATTTCCCTAAGCTATAGAACCATAAGTGGAAGTGCCCTAGGCTCTGTTGCTTTGTTTTTTAGATGTTTCAGGAAACACATACACTTCTCCCGAGTGGCTGTTGGCAATTTACATCCCGCCCATCAGCATAACAAGGCTCCCAGTTCTCCATGGCCTGTCCTGCCTTTCTGGATTTTACACTTTTTTCAGATGGCCCTTTTGACCGGGGGGAAGTGAGACTTCATTGTAGTGCAGATTTCCTTTGCAAGCTTGCTTGGTTGGCCAAAAAGGGCGTATGCGTTTTTTCCTGAATATATTCAGGAAAAAACGCATACGCCCTTTTTGGCCAAGTGCATCATTGTGGACGTTCTGCCTCTTTTCCTATGCTTTCAATGCAATTCCAGTCTACCTCCTGAACTCGGTTTCCTGCAATTCTGCCCCGCTTTCAAGTCCTCTTGGCAGCCTTACTTCAGTATATTTTTGGACGATAGCTGTCATTTATAACTCTGCAGGTTTGTGAATTACAGTGCCCCTGAGCTCCTTTCTTCAACTCGCTTTCTTGTGAGTTGGCCGCAACACCGCAGGATTGCTTCAGGCCCTAACGTGTTTCCGGCACGGCATGCTGAGCCTTTGGTTAATTCCTCTTCCTGGTGGGAAATGAGAGTTAAATTTGCCCGTCCAGACACCTCCAGCTAGTCTCTCATTGGTTCTCCCTATTCCTGTTCATCTTCCGCAGAAATTGCAAACTGGGCCAAACAGGAGGTTAAAGGCACTGACTCTCCAAGTCGGGAGAGTGTTAGTAAAGCGTCTGGAATGTTGCACCCGAGTACCAGGGGACGAGAACGGAGACATATTTGAAGACGTCTCCCGATCACACGGTTGATCATACTCTGGGTTCCACATGCATGTTTTAGCTGAAGGAAGAATCCCTTAAACCTGGAGAGTTGAGACCCGTGGAATGGGTACCATGCAATATGACTTCAAAGGGTCTTCATTTGCTCACCGAACCTCTCCAATCCTATCACTGCTGCGTTTATGCCCCTGTACACACGCTTGATTCTCTTTCGGAGACATAGCAATCCATAGGTTTTAAGATACTTATTAGTCAGGTACATTCTTAGGCGTTTAATATGGGGTGTTGAGTCCATTTCGTTGAGCAAGGAGTAGCTCTTGTCTATTCCATATTTGGCTTAAGGAACTTTATCTGTGCTCATTTCAATCTCTGGTTTTATGCAGCACCCCAACTCACCTTTCCCCTTAAGCAAGCATAAGTTGGTTTTCTAAATTTGAGACCCTGTTCTGTTTTGTAATCCAGTTCCTGTGTAGCCAAGTTTACATTCCGTGTATTAGTGATATCTTATGATGTTTCTTTTTCTGTGTGACTTCTTTCAGTTAGAATCATCATACCTGAATCCACTCATTATGCTGCTACGGGCCTGATGACATAGATGTCATTGCTGAGTGATATTGCATTGTACGTAAGTACCACAACTTCTTCATCCATTTTTCACTTTCTGCGATATTGAACTTGTACCGTAAACGAGGTTCTTGTAAACAGAGCCGTCCCAAACTTTGGGGTGGCTGTGTCTTTTTGATTTTCATTTCCCTAAGCTATAGGACCATAAGTGGAAGTGCCCTAGGCTCTGTTGCTTTGTTTTTTAGATGTTTCAGGAAACACATACACTTCTCCCGAGTGGCTGTTGGCAATTTACATCCCGCCCATCAGCATAACAAGGCTCCCAGTTCTCCATGGCCTGTCCTGCCTTTCTGGATTTTACACTTTTTTCAGATGGCCCTTTTGACCGGGGGGAAGTGAGACTTCATTGTAGTGCAGATTTCCTTTGCAAGCTTGCTTGGTTGGCCAAAAAGGGCGTATGCGTTTTTTCCTGAATATATTCAGGAAAAAACGCATACGCCCTTTTTGGCCAAGTGCATCATTGTGGACGTTCTGCCTCTTTTCCTATGCTTTCAATGCAATTCCAGTCTACCTCCTGAACTCGGTTTCCTGCAATTCTGCCCCGCTTTCAAGTCCTCTTGGCAGCCTTACTTCAGTATATTTTTGGACGATAGCTGTCATTTATAACTCTGCAGGTTTGTGAATTACAGTGCCCCTGAGCTCCTTTCTTCAACTCGCTTTCTTGTGAGCTGGCCGCAACACCGCAGGATTGCTTCAGGCCCTAATGTGGTTCCGGCACGGCACGCTGAGCCTTTGGTTAATTCCTCTTCCTGGTGGGAAATGAGAGTTAAATTTGCCCGTCCAGACACCTCCAGCTAGTCTCTCATTGGTTCTCCCTATTCCTGTTCATCTTCCGCAGAAATTGCAAACAGGGCCAAACAGGAGGTTAAAGGCACTGAGTCTCCAAGTCGGGAGAGTGTTAGTAAAGCGTCTGGAATGTTGCACCCGAGTACCAGGGGACGAGAACGGAGACATATTTGAACACGTCTCCCGATCACACGGTTGATCATACTCTGGGTTCCACATGCATGTTTTAGCTGAAGGAAGAATCCCTTAAACCTGGAGAGTTGAGACCCGTGGAATGGGTACCATGCAATATGACTTCAAAGGGTCTTCATTTGCTCACCGAACCTCTCCAATCCTATCACTGCTGCGTTTATGCCCCTGTACACACGCTTGATTCTCTTTCGGAGACATAGCAATCCATAGGTTTTAAGATACTTACTAGTCAGGTACATTCTTAGGCGTTTAATATGGGGTGTTGAGTCCATTTCGTTGAGCAAGGAGTAGCTCTTGTCTATTCCATATTTGGCTTAAGGAACTTTATCTGTGCTCATTTCAATCTCTGGTTTTATGCAGCACCCCAACTCACCTTTCCCCTTAAGCAAGCATAAGTTGGTTTTCTAAATTTGAGACCCTGTTCTGTTTGGTAATCCAGTTCCTGTGTAGCCAAGTTTACATTCCGTGTATTAGTGATATCTTATGATGTTTCTTTTTCTGTGTGACTTCTTTCAGTTAGAATAATCATACCTGAATCCACTCATTATGCTGCTACGGGCCTGATGACATAGATGTCATTGCTGAGTGATATTGCATTGTACGTAAGTACCACAACTTCTTCATCCATTTTTCACTTTCTGCGATATTGAACTTGTACCGTAAACGAGGTTCTTGTAAACAGAGCCGTCCCAAACTTTGGGGTGGCTGTGTCTTTTTGATTTTCATATCCCTAAGTTATAGGACCATAAGTGGAAGTGCCCTAGGCTCTGTTGCTTTGTTTTTTAGATGTTTCAGGAAACACCATACACTTCTCCCGAGTGGCTGTTAGCAATTTACATCCCGCCCATCAGCATAACAAGGCTCCCAGTTCTCCATGGCCTGTCCTGCCTTTCTGGATTTTACACTTTTTTCAGATGGCCCTTTTGACCGGGGGGAAGTGAGACTTCATTGTAGTGCAGATTTCCTTTGCAAGCTTGCTTGGTTGGCCAAAAAGGGCGTATGCGTTTTTTCCTGAATATATTCAGGAAAAAACGCATACGCCCTTTTTGGCCAAGTGCATCATTGTGGACGTTCTGCCTCTTTTCCTATGCTTTCAATGCAATTCCAGTCTACCTCCTGAACTCGGTTTCCTGCAATTCTGCCCCGCTTTCAAGTCCTCTTGGCAGCCTTACTTCAGTATATTTTTGGACGATAGCTGTCATTTATAACTCTGCAGGTTTGTGAATTACAGTGCCCCTGAGCTCCTTTCTTCAACTCGCTTTCTTGTGAGTTGGCCGCAACACCGCAGGATTGCTTCAGGCCCTAACGTGTTTCCGGCACGGCATGCTGAGCCTTTGGTTAATTCCTCTTCCTGGTGGGAAATGAGAGTTAAATTTGCCCGTCCAGACACCTCCAGCTAGTCTCTCATTGGTTCTCCCTATTCCTGTTCATCTTCCGCAGAAATTGCAAACTGGGCCAAACAGGAGGTTAAAGGCACTGACTCTCCAAGTCGGGAGAGTGTTAGTAAAGCGTCTGGAATGTTGCACCCGAGTACCAGGGGACGAGAACGGAGACATATTTGAAGACGTCTCCCGATCACACGGTTGATCATACTCTGGGTTCCACATGCATGTTTTAGCTGAAGGAAGAATCCCTTAAACCTGGAGAGTTGAGACCCGTGGAATGGGTACCATGCAATATGACTTCAAAGGGTCTTCATTTGCTCACCGAACCTCTCCAATCCTATCACTGCTGCGTTTATGCCCCTGTACACACGCTTGATTCTCTTTCGGAGACATAGCAATCCATAGGTTTTAAGATACTTATTAGTCAGGTACATTCTTAGGCGTTTAATATGGGGTGTTGAGTCCATTTCGTTGAGCAAGGAGTAGCTCTTGTCTATTCCATATTTGGCTTAAGGAACTTTATCTGTGCTCATTTCAATCTCTGGTTTTATGCAGCACCCCAACTCACCTTTCCCCTTAAGCAAGCATAAGTTGGTTTTCTAAATTTGAGACCCTGTTCTGTTTTGTAATCCAGTTCCTGTGTAGCCAAGTTTACATTCCGTGTATTAGTGATATCTTATGATGTTTCTTTTTCTGTGTGACTTCTTTCAGTTAGAATCATCATACCTGAATCCACTCATTATGCTGCTACGGGCCTGATGACATAGATGTCATTGCTGAGTGATATTGCATTGTACGTAAGTACCACAACTTCTTCATCCATTTTTCACTTTCTGCGATATTGAACTTGTACCGTAAACGAGGTTCTTGTAAACAGAGCCGTCCCAAACTTTGGGGTGGCTGTGTCTTTTTGATTTTCATTTCCCTAAGCTATAGGACCATAAGTGGAAGTGCCCTAGGCTCTGTTGCTTTGTTTTTTAGATGTTTCAGGAAACACATACACTTCTCCCGAGTGGCTGTTGGCAATTTACATCCCGCCCATCAGCATAACAAGGCTCCCAGTTCTCCATGGCCTGTCCTGCCTTTCTGGATTTTACACTTTTTTCAGATGGCCCTTTTGACCGGGGGGAAGTGAGACTTCATTGTAGTGCAGATTTCCTTTGCAAGCTTGCTTGGTTGGCCAAAAAGGGCGTATGCGTTTTTTCCTGAATATATTCAGGAAAAAACGCATACGCCCTTTTTGGCCAAGTGCATCATTGTGGACGTTCTGCCTCTTTTCCTATGCTTTCAATGCAATTCCAGTCTACCTCCTGAACTCGGTTTCCTGCAATTCTGCCCCGCTTTCAAGTCCTCTTGGCAGCCTTACTTCAGTATATTTTTGGACGATAGCTGTCATTTATAACTCTGCAGGTTTGTGAATTACAGTGCCCCTGAGCTCCTTTCTTCAACTCGCTTTCTTGTGAGCTGGCCGCAACACCGCAGGATTGCTTCAGGCCCTAATGTGGTTCCGGCACGGCACGCTGAGCCTTTGGTTAATTCCTCTTCCTGGTGGGAAATGAGAGTTAAATTTGCCCGTCCAGACACCTCCAGCTAGTCTCTCATTGGTTCTCCCTATTCCTGTTCATCTTCCGCAGAAATTGCAAACAGGGCCAAACAGGAGGTTAAAGGCACTGAGTCTCCAAGTCGGGAGAGTGTTAGTAAAGCGTCTGGAATGTTGCACCCGAGTACCAGGGGACGAGAACGGAGACATATTTGAACACGTCTCCCGATCACACGGTTGATCATACTCTGGGTTCCACATGCATGTTTTAGCTGAAGGAAGAATCCCTTAAACCTGGAGAGTTGAGACCCGTGGAATGGGTACCATGCAATATGACTTCAAAGGGTCTTCATTTGCTCACCGAACCTCTCCAATCCTATCACTGCTGCGTTTATGCCCCTGTACACACGCTTGATTCTCTTTCGGAGACATAGCAATCCATAGGTTTTAAGATACTTACTAGTCAGGTACATTCTTAGGCGTTTAATATGGGGTGTTGAGTCCATTTCGTTGAGCAAGGAGTAGCTCTTGTCTATTCCATATTTGGCTTAAGGAACTTTATCTGTGCTCATTTCAATCTCTGGTTTTATGCAGCACCCCAACTCACCTTTCCCCTTAAGCAAGCATAAGTTGGTTTTCTAAATTTGAGACCCTGTTCTGTTTGGTAATCCAGTTCCTGTGTAGCCAAGTTTACATTCCGTGTATTAGTGATATCTTATGATGTTTCTTTTTCTGTGTGACTTCTTTCAGTTAGAATCATCATACCTGAATCCACTCATTATGCTGCTACGGGCCTGATGACATAGATGTCATTGCTGAGTGATATTGCATTGTACGTAAGTACCACAACTTCTTCATCCATTTTTCACTTTCTGCGATATTGAACTTGTACCGTAAATGAGGTTCTTGTAAACAGAGCCGTCCCAAACTTTGGAGTGGCTGTGTCTTTTTGATTTTCATTTCCCTAAGCTATTGGACCATAAGTGGATGTGCCCTGGGCTCTGTTGCTTTGTTTTTTAAATGTTTCAGGAAACACCCTACACTTCTCCCGAGTGGCTGTTGGCAATTTACATCCCGCCCATCAGCATAACAAGGCTCCCAGTTCTCCATGGCCTGTCCTGCCTTTCTGGATTTTACACTTTTTTCAGATGGCCCTTTTGACCGGGGGGGAAGTGAGACTTCATTGTAGTGCAGATTTCCTTTGCAAGCTTGCTTGGTTGGCCAAAAAGGGCGTATGCGTTTTTTCCTGAATATATTCAGGAAAAAACGCATACGCCCTTTTTGGCCAAGTGCATCATTGTGGACGTTCTGCCTCTTTTCCTATGCTTTCAATGCAATTCCAGTCTACCTCCTGAACTCGGTTTCCTGCAATTCTGCCCCGCTTTCAAGTCCTCTTGGCAGCCTTACTTCAGTATATTTTTGGACGATAGCTGTCATTTATAACTCTGCAGGTTTGTGAATTACAGTGCCCCTGAGCTCCTTTCTTCAACTCGCTTTCTTGTGAGTTGGCCGGAACACCGCAGGATTGCTTCAGGCCCTAACGTGTTTCCGGCACGGCATGCTGAGCCTTTGGTTAATTCCTCTTCCTGGTGGGAAATGAGAGTTAAATTTGCCCGTCCAGACACCTCCAGCTAGTCTCTCATTGGTTCTCCCTATTCCTGTTCATCTTCCGCAGAAATTGCAAACTGGGCCAAACAGGAGGTTAAAGGCACTGACTCTCCAAGTCGGGAGAGTGTTAGTAAAGCGTCTGGAATGTTGCACCCGAGTACCAGGGGACGAGAACGGAGACATATTTGAACACGTCTCCCGATCACACGGTTGATCATACTCTGGGTTCCACATGCATGTTTTAGCTGAAGGAAGAATCCCTTAAACCTGGAGAGTTGAGACCCGTGGAATGGGTACCATGCAATATGACTTCAAAGGGTCTTCATTTGCTCACCGAACCTCTCCAATCCTATCACTGCTGCGTTTATGCCCCTGTACACACGCTTGATTCTCTTTCGGAGACATAGCAATCCATAGGTTTTAAGATACTTACTAGTCAGGTACATTCTTAGGCGTTTAATATGGGGTGTTGAGTCCATTTCGTTGAGCAAGGAGTAGCTCTTGTCTATTCCATATTTGGCTTAAGGAACTTTATCTGTGCTCATTTCAATCTCTGGTTTTATGCAGCACCCCAACTCACCTTTCCCCTTAAGCAAGCATAAGTTGGTTTTCTAAATTTGAGACCGTGTTCTGTTTTGTAATCCAGTTCCTGTGTAGCCAAGTTTACATTCCGTGTATTAGTGATATCTTATGATGTTTCTTTTTCTGTGTGACTTCTTTCAGTTAGAATCATCATACCTGAATGCACTCATTATGCTGCTACGGGCCTGATGACATAGATGTCATTGCTGAGTGATATTGCATTGTACGTAAGTACCACAACTTCTTCATCCATTTTTCACTTTCTGCGATATTGAACTTGTACCGTAAACGAGGTTCTTGTAAACAGAGCCGTCCCAAACTTTGGGGTGGCTGTGTCTTTTTGATTTTCATTTCCCTAAGCTATAGGACCATAAGTGGAAGTGCCCTAGGCTCTGTTGCTTTGTTTTTTAGATGTTTCAGGAAACACATACACTTCTCCCGAGTGGCTGTTGGCAATTTACATCCCGCCCATCAGCATAACAAGGCTCCCAGTTCTCCATGGCCTGTCCTGCCTTTCTGGATTTTACACTTTTTTCAGATGGCCCTTTTGACCGGGGGGAAGTGAGACTTCATTGTAGTGCAGATTTCCTTTGCAAGCTTGCTTGGTTGGCCAAAAAGGGCGTATGCGTTTTTTCCTGAATATATTCAGGAAAAAACGCATACGCCCTTTTTGGCCAAGTGCATCATTGTGGACGTTCTGCCTCTTTTCCTATGCTTTCAATGCAATTCCAGTCTACCTCCTGAACTCGGTTTCCTGCAATTCTGCCCCGCTTTCAAGTCCTCTTGGCAGCCTTACTTCAGTATATTTTTGGACGATAGCTGTCATTTATAACTCTGCAGGTTTGTGAATTACAGTGCCCCTGAGCTCCTTTGTTCAACTCGCTTTCTTGTGAGCTGGCCGCAACACCGCAGGATTGCTTCAGGCCCTAATGTGGTTCCGGCACGGCACGCTGAGCCTTTGGTTAATTCCTCTTCCTGGTGGGAAATGAGAGTTAAATTTGCCCGTCCAGACACCTCCAGCTAGTCTCTCATTGGTTCTCCCTATTCCTGTTCATCTTCCGCAGAAATTGCAAACTGGGCCAAACAGGAGGTTAAAGGCACTGACTCTCCAAGTCGGGAGAGTGTTAGTAAAGCGTCTGGAATGTTGCACCCGAGTACCAGGGGACGAGAACGGAGACATATTTGAACACGTCTCCCGATCACACGGTTGATCATACTCTGGGTTCCACATGCATGTTTTAGCTGAAGGAAGAATCCCTTAAACCTGGAGAGTTGAGACCCATGGAATGGGTACCATGCAATATGACTTCAAAGGGTCTTCATTTGCTCACCAAACCTCTCCAATCCTATCACTGCTGCGTTTATGCCCCTGTACACACGCTTGATTCTCTTTCGGAGACATAGCAATCCATAGGTTTTAAGATACTTACTAGTCAGGTACATTCTTAGGCGTTTAATATGGGGTGTTGAGTCCATTTCGTTGAGCAAGGAGTAGCTCTTGTCTATTCCATATTTGGCTTAAGGAACTTTATCTGTGCTCATTTCAATCTCTGGTTTTATGCAGCACCCCAACTCACCTTTCCCCTTAAGCAAGCATAAGTTGGTTTTCTAAATTTGAGACCCTGTTCTGTTTGGTAATCCAGTTCCTGTGTAGCCAAGTTTACATTCCGTGTATTAGTGATATCTTATGATGTTTCTTTTTCTGTGTGACTTCTTTCAGTTAGAATCATCATACCTGAATCCACTCATTATGCTGCTACGGGCCTGATGACATAGATGTCATTGCTGAGTGATATTGCATTGTACGTAAGTACCACAACTTCTTCATCCATTTTTCACTTTCTGCGATATTGAACTTGTACCGTAAATGAGGTTCTTGTAAACAGAGCCGTCCCAAACTTTGGGGTGGCTGTGTCTTTTTGATTTTCATTTCCCTAAGCTATTGGACCATAAGTGGATGTGCCCTGGGTTCTGTTGCTTTGTTTTTTAAATGTTTCAGGAAACACCCTACACTTCTCCCGAGTGGCTGTTGGCAATTTACATCCCGCCCATCAGCATAACAAGGCTCCCAGTTCTCCATGGCCTGTCCTGCCTTTCTGGATTTTACACTTTTTTCAGATGGCCCTTTTGACCGGGGGGAAGTGAGACTTCATTGTAGTGCAGATTTCCTTTGCAAGCTTGCTTGGTTGGCCAAAAAGGGCGTATGCGTTTTTTCCTGAATATATTCAGGAAAAAACGCATACGCCCTTTTTGGCCAAGTGCATCATTGTGGACGTTCTGCCTCTTTTCCTATGCTTTCAATGCAATTCCAGTCTACCTCCTGAAATCGGTTTCCTGCAATTCTGCCCCGCTTTCAAGTCCTCTTGGCAGCCTTACTTCAGTATATTTTTGGACGATAGCTGTCATTTATAACTCTGCAGGTTTGTGAATTACAGTGCCCCTGAGCTCCTTTCTTCAACTCGCTTTCTTGTGAGCTGGCCGCAACACCGCAGGATTGCTTCAGGCCCTAATGTGGTTCCGGCACGGCACGCTGAGCCTTTGGTTAATTCCTCTTCCTGGTGGGAAATGAGAGTTAAATTTGCCCGTCCAGACACCTCCAGCTAGTCTCTCATTGGTTCTCCCTATTCCTGTTCATCTTCCGCAGAAATTGCAAACTGGGCCAAACAGGAGGTTAAAGGCACTGACTCTCCAAGTCGGGAGAGTGTTAGTAAAGCGTCTGGAATGTTGCACCCGAGTACCAGGGGACGAGAACGGAGACATATTTGAAGACGTCTCCCGATCACACGGTTGATCATACTCTGGGTTCCACATGCATGTTTTAGCTGAAGGAAGAATCCCTTAAACCTGGAGAGTTGAGACCCGTGGAATGGGTACCATGCAATATGACTTCAAAGGGTCTTCATTTGCTCACCGAACCTCTCCAATCCTATCACTGCTGCGTTTATGCCCCTGTACACACGCTTGATTCTCTTTCGGAGACATAGCAATCCATAGGTTTTAAGATACTTATTAGTCAGGTACATTCTTAGGCGTTTAATATGGGGTGTTGAGTCCATTTCGTTGAGCAAGGAGTAGCTCTTGTCTATTCCATATTTGGCTTAAGGAACTTTATCTGTGCTCATTTCAATCTCTGGTTTTATGCAGCACCCCAACTCACCTTTCCCCTTAAGCAAGCATAAGTTGGTTTTCTAAATTTGAGACCCTGTTCTGTTTTGTAATCCAGTTCCTGTGTAGCCAAGTTTACATTCCGTGTATTAGTGATATCTTATGATGTTTCTTTTTCTGTGTGACTTCTTTCAGTTAGAATCATCATACCTGAATCCACTCATTATGCTGCTACGGGCCTGATGACATAGATGTCATTGCTGAGTGATATTGCATTGTACGTAAGTACCACAACTTCTTCATCCATTTTTCACTTTCTGCGATATTGAACTTGTACCGTAAAAGAGGTTCTTGTAAACAGAGCCGTCCCAAACTTTGGGGTGGCTGTGTCTTTTTGATTTTCATTTCCCTAAGCTATAGGACCATAAGTGGAAGTGCCCTAGGCTCTGTTGCTTTGTTTTTTAGATGTTTCAGGAAACACATACACTTCTCCCGAGTGGCTGTTGGCAATTTACATCCCGCCCATCAGCATAACAAGGCTCCCAGTTCTCCATGGCCTGTCCTGCCTTTCTGGATTTTACACTTTTTTCAGATGGCCCTTTTGACCGGGGGGAAGTGAGACTTCATTGTAGTGCAGATTTCCTTTGCAAGCTTGCTTGGTTGGCCAAAAAGGGCGTATACGTTTTTTCCTGAATATATTCAGGAAAAAACGCATACGCCCTTTTTGGCCAAGTGCATCATTGTGGACGTTCTGCCTCTTTTCCTATGCTTTCAATGCAATTCCAGTCTACCTCCTGAACTCGGTTTCCTGCAATTCTGCCCCGCTTTCAAGTCCTCTTGGCAGCCTTACTTCAGTATATTTTTGGACGATAGCTGTCATTTATAACTCTGCAGGTTTGTGAATTACAGTGCCCCTGAGCTCCTTTCTTCAACTCGCTTTCTTGTGAGCTGGCCGCAACACCGCAGGATTGCTTCAGGCCCTAATGTGGTTCCGGCACGGCACGCTGAGCCTTTGGTTAATTCCTCTTCCTGGTGGGAAATGAGAGTTAAATTTGCCCGTCCAGACACCTCCAGCTAGTCTCTCATTGGTTCTCCCTATTCCTGTTCATCTTCCGCAGAAATTGCAAACTGGGCCAAACAGGAGGTTAAAGGCACTGACTCTCCAAGTCGGGAGAGTGTTAGTAAAGCGTCTGGAATGTTGCACCCGAGTACCAGGGGACGAGAACGGAGACATATTTGAACACGTCTCCCGATCACACGGTTGATCATACTCTGGGTTCCACATGCATGTTTTAGCTGAAGGAAGAATCCCTTAAACCTGGAGAGTTGAGACCCATGGAATGGGTACCATGCAATATGACTTCAAAGGGTCTTCATTTGCTCACCAAACCTCTCCAATCCTATCACTGCTGCGTTTATGCCCCTGTACACACGCTTGATTCTCTTTCGGAGACATAGCAATCCATAGGTTTTAAGATACTTACTAGTCAGGTACATTCTTAGGCGTTTAATATGGGGTGTTGAGTCCATTTCGTTGAGCAAGGAGTAGCTCTTGTCTATTCCATATTTGGCTTAAGGAACTTTATCTGTGCTCATTTCAATCTCTGGTTTTATGCAGCACCCCAACTCACCTTTCCCCTTAAGCAAGCATAAGTTGGTTTTCTAAATTTGAGACCCTGTTCTGTTTGGTAATCCAGTTCCTGTGTAGCCAAGTTTACATTCCGTGTATTAGTGATATCTTATGATGTTTCTTTTTCTGTGTGACTTCTTTCAGTTAGAATCATCATACCTGAATCCACTCATTATGCTGCTACGGGCCTGATGACATAGATGTCATTGCTGAGTGATATTGCATTGTACGTAAGTACCACAACTTCTTCATCCATTTTTCACTTTCTGCGATATTGAACTTGTACCGTAAATGAGGTTCTTGTAAACAGAGCCGTCCCAAACTTTGGGGTGGCTGTGTCTTTTTGATTTTCATTTCCGTAAGCTATTGGACCATAAGTGGATGTGCCCTGGGTTCTGTTGCTTTGTTTTTTAAATGTTTCAGGAAACACCCTACACTTCTCCCGAGTGGCTGTTGGCAATTTACATCCCGCCCATCAGCATAACAAGGCTCCCAGTTCTCCATGGCCTGTCCTGCCTTTCTGGATTTTACACTTTTTTCAGATGGCCCTTTTGACCCGGGGGAAGTGAGACTTCATTGTAGTGCAGATTTCCTTTGCAAGCTTGCTTGGTTGGCCAAAAAGGGCGTATGCGTTTTTTCCTGAATATATTCAGGAAAAAACGCATACGCCCTTTTTGGCCAAGTGCATCATTGTGGACGTTCTGCCTCTTTTCCTATGCTTTCAATGCAATTCCAGTCTACCTCCTGAAATCGGTTTCCTGCAATTCTGCCCCGCTTTCAAGTCCTCTTGGCAGCCTTACTTCAGTATATTTTTGGACGATAGCTGTCATTTATAACTCTGCAGGTTTGTGAATTACAGTGCCCCTGAGCTCCTTTCTTCAACTCGCTTTCTTGTGAGCTGGCCGCAACACCGCAGGATTGCTTCAGGCCCTAATGTGGTTCTGGCACGGCACGCTGAGCCTTTGGTTAATTCCTCTTCCTGGTGGGAAATGAGAGTTAAATTTGCCCGTCCAGACACCTCCAGCTAGTCTCTCATTGGTTCTCCCTATTCCTGTTCATCTTCCGCAGAAATTGCAAACTGGGCCAAACAGGAGGTTAAAGGCACTGACTCTCCAAGTCGGGAGAGTGTTAGTAAAGCGTCTGGAATGTTGCACCCGAGTACCAGGGGACGAGAACGGAGACATATTTGAACACGTCTCCCGATCACACGGTTGATCATACTCTGGGTTCCACATGCATGTTTTAGCTGAAGGAAGAATCCCTTAAACCTGGAGAGTTGAGACCCGTGGAATGGGTACCATGCAATATGACTTCAAGGGGTCTTCATTTGCTCACCGAACCTCTCCAATCCTATCACTGCTGCGTTTATGCCCCTGTACACACGCTTGATTCTCTTTCGGAGACATAGCAATCCATAGGTTTTAAGATATTTATTAGTCAGGTACATTCTTAGGCGTTTAATATGGGGTGTTGAGTCCATTTCGTTGAGCAAGGAGTAGCACTTGTCTATTCTATATTTGGCTTAAGGAACTTTATCTGTGCTCATTTCAATCTCTGGTTTTATGCAGCACCCCAACTCACCTTTCCCCTTAAGCAAGCATAAGTTGGTTTTCTAAATTTGAGACCCTGTTCTGTTTTGTAATCCAGTTCCTGTGTAGCCAAGTTTACATTCCGTGTATTAGTGATATCTTATGATGTTTCTTTTTCTGTGTGACTTCTTTCAGTTAGAATCATCATACCTGAATCCACTCATTATGCTGCTACGGGCCTGATGACATAGATGTCATTGCTGAGTGATATTGCATTGTACGTAAGTACCACAACTTCTTCATCCATTTTTCACTTTCTGCGATATTGAACTTGTACCGTAAACGAGGTTCTTGTAAACAGAGCCGTCCCAAACTTTGGGGTGGCTGTGTCTTTTTGATTTTCATTTCCCTAAGCTATAGGACCATAAGTGGAAGTGCCCTAGGCTCTGTTGCTTTGTTTTTTAGATGTTTCAGGAAACACATACACTTCTCCCGAGTGGCTGTTGGCAATTTACATCCCGCCCATCAGCATAACAAGGCTCCCAGTTCTCCATGGCCTGTCCTGCCTTTCTGGATTTTACACTTTTTTCAGATGGCCCTTTTGACCGGGGGGAAGTGAGACTTCATTGTAGTGCAGATTTCCTTTGCAAGCTTGCTTGGTTGGCCAAAAAGGGCGTATGCGTTTTTTCCAGAATATATTCAGGAAAAAACGCATACGCCCTTTTTGGCCAAGTGCATCATTGTGGACGTTCTGCCTCTTTTCCTATGCTTTCAATGCAATTCCAGTCTACCTCCTGAACTCGGTTTCCTGCAATTCTGCCCCGCTTTCAAGTCCTCTTGGCAGCCTTACTTCAGTATATTTTTGGACGATAGCTGTCATTTATAACTCTGCAGGTTTGTGAATTACAGTGCCCCTGAGCTCCTTTCTTCAACTCGCTTTCTTGTGAGCTGGCCGCAACACCGCAGGATTGCTTCAGGCCCTAATGTGGTTCCGGCACGGCACGCTGAGCCTTTGGTTAATTCCTCTTCCTGGTGGGAAATGAGAGTTAAATTTGCCCGTCCAGACACCTCCAGCTAGTCTCTCATTGGTTCTCCCTATTCCTGTTCATCTTCCGCAGAAATTGCAAACTGGGCCAAACAGGAGGTTAAAGGCACTGACTCTCCAAGTCGGGAGAGTGTTAGTAAAGCGTCTGGAATGTTGCACCCGAGTACCAGGGGACGAGAACGGAGACATATTTGAACACGTCTCCCGATCACACGGTTGATCATACTCTGGGTTCCACATGCATGTTTTAGCTGAAGGAAGAATCCCTTAAACCTGGAGAGTTGAGACCCGTGGAATGGGTACCATGCAATATGACTTCAAGGGGTCTTCATTTGCTCACCGAACCTCTCCAATCCTATCACTGCTGCGTTTATGCCCCTGTACACACGCTTGATTCTCTTTCGGAGACATAGCAATCCATAGGTTTTAAGATACTTATTAGTCAGGTACATTCTTAGGCGTTTAATATGGGGTGTTGAGTCCATTTCGTTGAGCAAGGAGTAGCTCTTGTCTATTCCATATTTGGCTTAAGGAAATTTATCTGTGCTCATTTCAATCTCTGGTTTTATGCAGCACCCCAACTCACCTTTCCCCTTAAGCAAGCATAAGTTGGTTTTCTAAATTTGAGACCCTGTTCTGTTTTGTAATCCAGTTCCTGTGTAGCCAAGTTTACATTCCGTGTATTAGTGATATCTTATGATGTTTCTTTTTCTGTGTGACTTCTTTCAGTTAGAATCATCATACCTGAATCCACTCATTATGCTGCTACGGGCCTGATGACATAGATGTCATTGCTGAGTGATATTGCATTGTACGTAAGTACCACAACTTCTTCATCCATTTTTCACTTTCTGCGATATTGAACTTGTACCGTAAACGAGGTTCTTGTAAACAGAGCCGTCCCAAACTTTGGGGTGGCTGTGTCTTTTTGATTTTCATTTCCCTAAGCTATAGGACCATAAGTGGAAGTGCCCTAGGCTCTGTTGCTTTGTTTTTTAGATGTTTCAGGAAACACCATACACTTCTCCCGAGTGGCTGTTGGCAATTTACATCCCGCCCATCAGCATAACAAGGCTCCCAGTTCTCCATGGCCTGTCCTGCCTTTCTGGATTTTACACTTTTTTCAGATGGCCCTTTTGACCGGGGGGAAGTGAGACTTCATTGTAGTGCAGATTTCCTTTGCAAGCTTGCTTGGTTGGCCAAAAAGGGCGTATGCGTTTTTTCCTGAATATATTCAGGAAAAAACGCATACGCCCTTTTTGGCCAAGTGCATCATTGTGGACGTTCTGCCTCTTTTCCTATGCTTTCAATGCAATTCCAGTCTACCTCCTGAAATCGGTTTCCTGCAATTCTGCCCCGCTTTCAAGTCCTCTTGGCAGCCTTACTTCAGTATATTTTTGGACGATAGCTGTCATTTATAACTCTGCAGGTTTGTGAATTACAGTGCCCCTGAGCTCCTTTCTTCAACTCGCTTTCCTGTGAGCTGGCCGCAACACCGCAGGATTGCTTCAGGCCCTAATGTGGTTCCGGCACGGCACGCTGAGCCTTTGGTTAATTCCTCTTCCTGGTGGGAAATGAGAGTTAAATTTGCCCGTCCAGACACCTCCAGCTAGTCTCTCATTGGTTCTCCCTATTCCTGTTCATCTTCCGCAGAAATTGCAAACTGGGCCAAACAGGAGGTTAAAGGCACTGACTCTCCAAGTCGGGAGAGTGTTAGTAAAGCGTCTCGAATGTTGCATCCGAGTACCAGGGGACGAGAACGGAGACATATTTGAACACGTCTCCCGATCACACGGTTGATCATACTCTGGGTTCCACATGCATGTTTTAGCTGAAGGAAGAATCCCTTAAACCTGGAGAGTTGAGACCCGTGGAATGGGTACCATGCAATATGACTTCAAAGGGTCTTCATTTGCTCACCAAACCTCTCCAATCCTATCACTGCTGCGTTTATGCCCCTGTACACACGCTTGATTCTCTTTCTGAGACATAGCAATCCATAGGTTTTAAGATACTTACTAGTCAGGTACATTCTTAGGAGTTTAATATGGGGTGTTGAGTCCATTTCGTTGAGCAACGAGTAGCTCTTGTCTATTCCATATTTGGCTTAAGGAACTTTATCTGTGCTCATTTCAATCTCTGGTTTTATGCAGCACCCCAACTCACCTTTACCCTTAAGCAAGCATAAGTTGGTTTTCTAAATTTGAGACCCTGTTCTGTTTTGTAATCCAGTTCCTGTGTAGCCAAGTTTACATTCCGTGTATTAGTGATATCTTATGATGTTTCTTTTTCTGTGTGACTTCTTTCAGTTAGAATCATCATACCTGAATCCACTCATTATGCTGCTACGGGCCTGATGACATAGAGGTCAGTGCTGAGTGATATTGCATTGTACGTAAGTACCACAACTTCTTCATCCATTTTTCACTTTCTGCGATATTGAACTTGTACCGTAAACGAGGTTCTTGTAAACAGAGCCGTCCCAAACTTTGGGGTGGCTGTGTCTTTTTGATTTTCATTTCCCTAAACTATAGGACCATAAGTGGAAGTGCCCTAGGCTCTGTTGCTTTGTTTTTTAGATGTTTCAGGAAACACCATACACTTCTCCCCAGTGGCTGTTGGCAATTTACATCCCGCCCATCAGCATAACAAGGCTCCCAGTTCTCCATGGCCTGTCCTGCCTTTCTGGATTTTACACTTTTTTCAGATGGCCCTTTTGACCGGGGGGAAGTGAGACTTCATTGTAGTGCAGATTTCCTTTGCAAGCTTGCTTGGTTGGCCAAAAAGGGCGTATGCGTTTTTTCCTGAATATATTCAGGAAAAAACGCATACACCCTTTTTGGCCAAGTGCATCATTGTGGACGTTCTGCCTCTTTTCCTATGCTTTCAATGCAATTCCAGTCTACCTCCTGAAATCGGTTTCCTGCAATTCTGCCCCGCTTTCAAGTCCTCTTGGCAGCCTTACTTCAGTATACTTTTGGACGATAGCTGTCATTTATAACTCTGCAGGTTTGTGAATTACAGTGCCCCTGAGCTCCTTTCTTCAACTCGCTTTCTTGTGAGCTGGCCGCAACACCGCAGGATTGCTTCAGGCCCTAATGTGGTTCCGGCACGGCACGCTGAGCCTTTGGTTAATTCCTCTTCCTGGTGGGAAATGAGAGTTAAATTTGCCCGTCCAGACACCTCCAGCTAGTCTCTCATTGGTTCTCCCTATTCCTGTTCATCTTCCGCAGAAATTGCAAACTGGGCCAAACAGGAGGTTAAAGGCACTGACTCTCCAAGTCGGGAGAGTGTTAGTAAAGCGTCTGGAATGTTGCACCCGAGTACCAGGGGACGAGAACGGAGACATATTTGAAGACGTCTCCCGATCACACGGTTCATCATACTCTGGGTTCCACATGCATGTTTTAGCTGAAGGAAGAATCCCTTAAACCTGGAGAGTTGAGACCCGTGGAATGGGTACCATGCAATATGACTTCAAAGGGTCTTCATTTGCTCACCGAACCTCTCCAATCCTATCACTGCTGCGTGTATTCCCCTCTACACACGCTTGATTCCCTTTCGGAGACATAGCAATCCATAGGTTTTAAGATACTTACTAGTCAGGTACATTCTTAGGCGTTTAATATGGGGTGTTGAGTCCATTTCGTTGAGCAAGGAGTAGCTCTTGTCTATTCCATATTTGGCTTAAGGAAATTTATCTGTGCTCATTTCAATCTCTGGTTTTATGCAGCACCCCAACTCACCTTTCCCCTTAAGCAAGCATAAGTTGGTTTTCTAAATTTGAGACCCTGTTCTGTATTGTAATCCAGTTCCTGTGTAGCCAAGTTTACATTCCGTGTATTAGTGATATCTTATGATGTTTCTTTTTCTGTGTGACTTCTTTCAGTTAGAATCATCATACCTGAATCCACTCATTATGCTGCTACGGGCCTGATGACATAGATGTCATTGCTGAGTGATATTGCATTGTACGTAAGTACCACAACTTCTTCATCCATTTTTCACTTTCTGCGATATTGAACTTGTACCGTAAACGAGGTTCTTGTAAACAGAGCCGTCCCAAACTTTGGGGTGGCTGTGTCTTTTTGATTTTCATTTCCCTAAGCTATAGGACCATAAGTGGAAGTGCCCTAGGCTCTGTTGCTTTGTTTTTTAGATGTTTCAGGAAACACCATACACTTCTCCCGAGTGGCTGTTGGCAATTTACATCCCGCCCATCAGCATAACAAGGCTCCCAGTTCTCCATGGCCTGTCCTGCCTTTCTGGATTTTACACTTTTTTCAGATGGCCCTTTTGACCGGGGGGAAGTGAGACTTCATTGTAGTGCAGATTTCCTTTGCAAGCTTGCTTGGTTGGCCAAAAAGGGCGTATGCGTTTTTTCCAGAATATATTCAGGAAAAAACGCATACGCCCTTTTTGGCCAAGTGCATCATTGTGGACGTTCTGCCTCTTTTCCTATGCTTTCAATGCAATTCCAGTCTACCTCCTGAAATCGGTTTCCTGCAATTCTGCCCCGCTTTCAAGTCCTCTTGGCAGCCTTACTTCAGTATATTTTTGGACGATAGCTGTCATTTATAACTCTGCAGGTTTGTGAATTACAGTGCCCCTGAGCTCCTTTCTTCAACTCGCTTTCTTGTGAGCTGGCCGCAACACCGCAGGATTGCTTCAGGCCCTAATGTGGTTCCGGCACGGCACGCTGAGCCTTTGGTTAATTCCTCTTCCTGGTGGGAAATGAGAGTTAAATTTGCCCGTCCAGACACCTCCAGCTAGTCTCTCATTGGTTCTCCCTATTCCTGTTCATCTTCCGCAGAAATTGCAAACTGGGCCAAACAGGAGTTTAAAGGCACTGACTCTCCAAGTCGGGAGAGTGTTAGTAAAGCGTCTGGAATGTTTCACCCGAGTACCAGGGGACGAGAACGGAGACATATTTGAACACGTCTCCCGATCACACGGTTGATCATACTCTGGGTTCCACATGCATGTTTTAGCTGAAGGAAGAATCCCTTAAACCTGGAGAGTTGAGACCCGTGGAATGGGTACCATGCAATATGACTTCAAAGGGTCTTCATTTGCTCACTGAACCTCTCCAATCGTATCACTGCTGCGTTTATGCCCCTGTACACACGCTTGATTCTCTTTCGGAGACATAGCAATCCATAGGTTTTAAGATACTTACTAGGCAGGTACATTCTTAGGCGTTTAATATGGGGTGTTGAGTCCATTTCGTTGAGCAAGGAGTAGCTCTTGTCTATTCCATATTTGGCTTAAGGAACTTGATCTGTGCTCATTTCAATCTCTGGTTTTATGCAGCACCTCAACTCACCTTTCCCCTTAAGCAAGCATAAGTTGGTTTTCTAAATTTGAGACCCTGTTCTGTTTTGTAATCCAGTTCCTGTGTAGCCAAGTTTACATTCCGTGTATTAGTGATATCTTATGATGTTTCTTTTTCTGTGTGACTTCTTTCAGTTAGAATCATCATACCTGAATCCACTCATTATGCTGCTACGGGCCTGATGACATAGATGTCATTGCTGAGTGATATTGCATTGTACGTAAGTACCACAACTTCTTCATCCATTTTTCACTTTCTGCGATATTGAACTTGTACCGTAAACGAGGTTCTTGTAAACAGAGCCGTCCCAAACTTTGGGGTGGCTGTGTCTTTTTGATTTTCATTTCCCTAAGCTATAGGACCATAAGTGGAAGTGCCCTAGGCTCTGTTGCTTTGTTTTTTAGATGTTTCAGGAAACACCATACACTTCTCCCGAGTGGCTGTTGGCAATTTACATCCCGCCCATCAGCATAACAAGGCTCCCAGTTCTCCATGGCCTGTCCTGCCTTTCTGGATTTTACACTTTTTTCAGATGGCCCTTTTGACCGGGGGGAAGTGAGACTTCATTGTAGTGCAGATTTCCTTTGCAAGCTTGCTTGGTAGGCCAAAAAGGGCGTATGCGTTTTTTCCTGAATAATTCAGGAAAAAACGCATACGCCCTTTTTGGCCAAGTGCATCATTGTGGACGTTCTGCCTCTTTTCCTATGCTTTCAATGCAATTCCAGTCTACCTCCTGAAATCCGTTTCCTGCAATTCTGCCCCGCTTTCAAGTCCTCTTGGCAGCCTTACTTCAGTATATTTTTGGACGATAGCTGTCATTTATAACTCTGCAGGTTTGTGAATTACAGTGCCCCTGAGCTCCTTTCTTCAACTCGCTTTCTTGTGAGCTGGCCGCAACACCGCAGGATTGCTTCAGGCCCTAATCTGGTTCCGGCACGGCACGCTGAGCCTTTGGTTAATTCCTCTTCCTGGTGGGAAATGAGAGTTAAATTTGCCCGTCCAGACACCTCCAGCTAGTCTCTCATTGGTTCTCCCTATTCCTGTTCATCTTCCGCAGAAATTGCAAACTGGGCCAAACAGGAGGTTAAAGGCACTGACTCTCCAAGTCGGGAGAGTGTTAGTAAAGCGTCTGGAATGTTGCACCCGAGTACCAGGGGACGAGAACGGAGACATATTTGAACACGTCTCCCGATCACACGGTTGATCATACTCTGGGTTCCACATGCATGTTTTAGCTGAAGGAAGAATCCCTTAAACCTGGAGAGTTGAGACCCGTGGAATGGGTACCATGCAATATGACTTCAAAGGGTCTTCATTTGCTCACCGAACCTCTCCAATCCTATCACTGCTGCGTTTATGCCCCTGTACACACGCTTGATTCTCTTTCGGAGACATAGCAATCCATAGGTTTTAAGATACTTACTAGTCAGGTACATTCTTAGGCGTTTAATATGGGGTGTTGAGTCCATTTCGTTGAGCAAGGAGTAGCTCTTGTCTATTCCATATTTGGCTTAAGGAACTTTATCTGTGCTCATTTCAATCTCTGGTTTTATGCAGCACCCCAACTCACCTTTCCCCTTAAGCAAGCATAAGTTGGTTTTCTAAATTTGAGACCCTGTTCTGTTTGGTAATCCAGTTCCTGTGTAGCCAAGTTTACATTCCGTGTATTAGTGATATCTTATGATGTTTCTTTTTCTGTGTGACTTCTTTCAGTTAGAATCATCATACCTGAATGCACTCATTATGCTGGTACGGGCCTGATGACATAGATATCATTGCTGAGTGATATTGCATTGTACGTAAGTACCACAGCTTCTTCATCCATTTTTCACTTTCTGCCATATTGAACTTGTACCGTAAACGAGGTTCTTGTAAACAGAGCCGTCCCAAACTTTGGGGTGGCTGTGTCTTTTTGATTTTCATTTCCCTAAGCTATAGGACCATAAGTGGAAGTGACCTGGGCTGTGTTGCTTTGTTTTTTAGATGTTTCAGGAAACACCATACACTTCTCCCGAGTGGCTGTTGGCAATTTACATCCCGCCCATCAGCATAACAAGGCTCCCAGTTCTCCATGGCCTGTCCTGCCTTTCTGGATTTTACACTTTTTTCAGATGGCCCTTTTGACCGGGGGGAAGTGAGACTTCATTGTAGTGCAGATTTCCTTTGCAAGCTTGCTTGGTTGGCCAAAAAGGGCGTATGCGTTTTTTCCTGAATATATTCAGGAAAAAACGCATACGCCCTTTTTGGCCAAGTGCATCATTGTGGACGTTCTGCCTCTTTTCCTATGCTTTCAATGCAATTCCAGTCTACCTCCTGAAATCGGTTTCCTGCAATTCTGCCCCGCTTTCAAGTCCTCTTGGCAGCCTTACTTCAGTATATTTTTGGACGATAGCTGTCATTTATAACTCTGCAGGTTTGTGAATTACAGTGCCCCTGAGCTCCTTTCTTCAACTCGCTTTATTGTGAGCTGGCCGCAACACCGCAGGATTGCTTCAGGCCCTAATGTGTTTCCGGCACGGCACGCTGAGCCTTTGGTTAATTCCTCTTCCTGGTGGGAAATGAGAGTTAAATTTGCCCGTCCAGACACCTCCAGCTAGTCTCTCATTGGTTCTCCCTATTCCTGTTCATCTTCCGCAGAAATTGCAAACTGGGCCAAACAGGAGTTTAAAGGCACTGACTCTCCAAGTCGGGAGAGTGTTAGTAAAGCGTCTGGAATGTTTCACCCGAGTACCAGGGGACGAGAACGGAGACATATTTGAACACGTCTCCCGATCACACGGTTGATCATACTCTGGGTTCCACATGCATGTTTTAGCTGAAGGAAGAATCCCTTAAACCTGGAGAGTTGAGACCCGTGTAATGGGTACCATGCAATATGACTTCAAAGGGTCTTCATTTGCTCACCGAACCTCTCCAATCCTATCACTGCTGCGTTTATGCCCCTGTGCACACGCTTGATTCTCTTTCGGAGACATAGCAATCCCTAGGTTTTAAGATACTTACTAGTCAGGTACATTCTTAGGCGTTTAATATGGGGTGTTGAGTCCATTTCGTTGAGCAAGGAGTAGCTCTTGTCTATTCCATATTTGGCTTAAGGAACTTTATCTGTGCTCATTTCAATCTCTGGTTTTATGCAGCACCCCAACTCACCTTTCCCCTTAAGCAAGCATAAGTTGGTTTTCTAAATTTGAGACCCTGTTCTGTTTTGTAATCCAGTTCCTGTGTAGCCAAGTTTACATTCCGTGTATTAGTGATATCTTATGATGTTTCTTTTTCTGTGTGACTTCTTTCAGTTAGAATCATCATACCTGAATCCACTCATTATGCTGCTACGGGCCTGATGACATAGATGTCATTGCTGAGTGATATTGCATTGTACGTAAGTACCACAACTTCTTCATCCATTTTTCACTTTCTGCGATATTGAACTTGTACCGTAAAAGAGGTTCTTGTAAACAGAGCCGTCCCAAACTTTGGGGTGGCTGTGTCTTTTTGATTTTCATTTCCCTAAGCTATAGGACCATAAGTGGAAGTGCCCTAGGCTCTGTTGCTTTGTTTTTTAGATGTTTCAGGAAACACCATACACTTCTCCCGAGTGGCTGTTGGCAATTTACATCCCGCCCATCAGCATAACAAGGCTCCCAGTTCTCCATGGCCTGTCCTGCCTTTCTGGATTTTACACTTTTTTCAGATGGCCCTTTTGACCGGGGGGAAGTGAGACTTCATTGTAGTGCAGATTTCCTTTGCAAGCTTGCTTGGTTGGCCAAAAAGGGCGTATGCGTTTTTTCCTGAATATATTCAGGAAAAAACGCATACGCCCTTTTTGGCCAAGTGCATCATTGTGGACGTTCTGCCTCTTTTCCTATGCTTTCAATGCAATTCCAGTCTACCTCCTGAACTCGGTTTCCTGCAATTCTGCCCCGCTTTCAAGTCCTCTTGGCAGCCTTACTTCAGTATATTTTTGGACGATAGCTGTCATTTATAACTCTGCAGGTTTGTGAATTACAGTGCCCCTGAGCTCCTTTCTTCAACTCGCTTTCTTGTGAGCTGGCCGCAACACCGCAGGATTGCTTCAGGCCCTAATGTGGTTCCGGCACGGCACGCTGAGCCTTTGGTTAATTCCTCTTCCTGGTGGGAAATGAGAGTTAAATTTGCCCGTCCAGACACCTCCAGCTAGTCTCTCATTGGTTCTCCCTATTCCTGTTCATCTTCCGCAGAAATTGCAAACTGGGCCAAACAGGAGGTTAAAGGCACTGACTCTCCAAGTCGGGAGAGTGTTAGTAAAGCGTCTGGAATGTTGCACCCGAGTACCAGGGGACGAGAACGGAGACATATTTGAACACGTCTCCCGATCACACGGTTGATCATACTCTGGGTTCCACATGCATGTTTTAGCTGAAGGAAGAATCCCTTAAACCTGGAGAGTTGAGACCCGTGGAATGGGTACCATGCAATATGACTTCAAAGGGTCTTCATTTGCTCACCGAACCTCTCCAATCCTATCACTGCTGCGTTTATGCCCCTGTACACACGCTTGATTCTCTTTCGGAGACATAGCAATCCATAGGTTTTAAGATACTTACTAGTCAGGTACATTCTTAGGCGTTTAATATGGGGTGTTGAGTCCATTTCGTTGAGCAAGGAGTAGCTCTTGTCTATTCCATATTTGGCTTAAGGAACTTTATCTGTGCTCATTTCAATCTCTGGTTTTATGCAGCACCCCAACTCACCTTTCCCCTTAAGCAAGCATAAGTTGGTTTTCTAAATTTGAGACCCTGTTCTGTTTGGTAATCCAGTTCCTGTGTAGCCAAGTTTACATTCCGTGTATTAGTGATATCTTATGATGTTTCTTTTTCTGTGTGACTTCTTTCAGTTAGAATCATCATACCTGAATCCACTCATTATGCTGCTACGGGCCTGATGACATAGATGTCATTGCTGAGTGATATTGCATTGTACGTAAGTACCACAACTTCTTCATCCATTTTTCACTTTCTGCGATATTGACGTTGTACTGTAAACGAGGTTCTTGTAAACAGAGCCGTCCCAAACTTTGGGGTGGCTGTGTCTTTTTGATTTTCATTTCCCTAAGCTATAGGACCATAAGTGGAAGTGCCCTAGGCTCTGTTGCTTTGTTTTTTAGATGTTTCAGGAAACACCATACACTTCTCCCGATTGGCTGTTGGCAATTTACATCCCGCCCATCAGCATAACAAGGCTCCCAGTTCTCCATGGCCTGTCCTGCCTTTCTGGATTTTACAGTTTTTTCAGATGGCCCTTTTGACCGGGGGGAAGTGAGACTTCATTGTAGTGCAGATTTCCTTTGCAAGCTTGCTTGGTTGGCCAAAAAGGGCGTATGCGTTTTTTCCTGAATATATTCAGGAAAAAACGCATACGCCCTTTTTGGCCAAGTGCATCATTGTGGACGTTCTGCCTCTTTTCCTATGCTTTCAATGCAATTCCAGTCTACCTCCTGAAATCGGTTTCCTGCAATTCTGCCCCGCTTTCAAGTCCTCTTGGCAGCCTTACTTCAGTATATTTTTGGACGATAGCTGTCATTTATAACTCTGCAGGTTTGTGAATTACAGTGCCCCTGAGCTCCTTTCTTTAACTCGCTTTCTTGTGAGCTGGCCGCAACACCGCAGGATTGCTTCAGGCCCTAATGTGGTTCCGGCACGGCACGCTGAGCCTTTGGTTAATTCCTCTTCCTGGTGGGAAATGAGAGTTAAATTTGCCCGTCCAGACACCTCCAGATAGTCTCTCATTGGTTCTCCCTATTCCTGTTCATCTTCCGCAGAAATTGCAAACTGGGCCAAACAGGAGGTTAAAGGCACTGACTCTCCACGTCGGGAGAGTGTTAGTAAAGCGTCTGGAATGTTGCACCCGAGTACCAGGGGACGAGAACGGAGACATATTTGAACACGTCTCCCGATCACACGGTTGATCATACTCTGGGTTCCACATGCATGTTTTAGCTGAAGGAAGAATCCCTTAAACCTGGAGAGTTGAGACCCGTGGAATGGGTACCATGCAATATGACTTCAAAGGGTCTTCATTTGCTCACCGAACCTCTCCAATCCTATCACTGCTGCGTTTATGTCCCTGTACACACGCTTGATTCTCTTTCGGAGACATAGCAATCCATAGGTTTTAAGATACTTACTAGTCAGGTACATTCTTAGGCGTTTAATATGGGGTGTTGAGTCCATTTCGTTGAGCAAGGAGTAGCTCTTGTCTATTCCATATTTGGCTTAAGGAACTTTATCTGTGCTCATTTCAATCTCTGGTTTTATGCAGCACCCCAACTCACCTTTCCCCTTAAGCAAGCATAAGTTGGTTTTCTAAATTTGAGACCCTGTTCTGTTTTGTAATCCAGTTCCTGTGTAGCCAACTTTACATTCCGTGTATTAGTGATATCTTATGATGTTTCTTTTTCTGTGTGACTTCTTTCAGTTAGAATCATCATACCTGAATCCACTCATTATGCTGCTACGGGCCTGATGACATAGATGTCATTGCTGAGTGATATTGCATTGTACGTAAGTACCACAACTTCTTCATCCATTTTTCACTTTCTGCCATATTGAACTTGTACCGTAAACGAGGTTCTTGTAAACAGAGCCGTCCCAAACTTTGGGGTGGCTGTGTCTTTTTGATTTTCATTTCCCTAAGCTATTGGACCATAAGTGGAAGTGCCCTAGGCTCTGTTGCTTTGTTTTTTAGATGTTTCAGGAAACACCATACACTTCTCCCGAGTGGCTGTTGGCAATTTACATCCCGCCCATCAGCATAACAAGGCTCCCAGTTCTCCATGGCCTGTCCTGCCTTTCTGGATTTTACACTTTTTTCAGATGGCCCTTTTGACCGGGGGGAAGTGAGACTTCATTGTAGTGCAGATTTCCTTTGCAAGCTTGCTTGGTTGGCCAAAAAGGGCATATGCGTTTTTTCCTGAATATATTCAGGAAAAAACGCATACGCCCTTTTTGGCCAAGTGCATCATTGTGGACGTTCTGCCTCTTTTCCTATGCTTTCAATGCAATTCCAGTCTACCTCCTGAAATCGGTTTCCTGCAATTCTGCCCCGCTTTCAAGTCCTCTTGGCAGCCTTACTTCAGTATATTTTTGGACGATAGCTGTCATTTATAACTCTGCAGGTTTGTGAATTACAGTGCCCCTGAGCTCCTTTCTTCAACTCGCTTTCTTGTGAGCTGGCCGCAACACCGCAGGATTGCTTCAGGCCCTAATGTGGTTCCGGCACGGCACGCTGAGCCTTTGGTTAATTCCTCTTCCTGGTGGGAAATGAGAGTTAAATTTGCCCGTCCAGACACCTCCAGCTAGTCTCTCATTGGTTCTCCCTATTCCTGTTCATCTTCCGCAGAAATTGCAAACTGGGCCAAACAGGAGGTTAAAGGCACTGACTCTCCAAGTCGGGAGAGTGTTAGTAAAGCGTCTGGAATGTTGCACCCGAGTACCAGGGGACGAGAACGGAGACATATTTGAACACGTCTCCCGATCACACGGTTGATCATACTCTGGGTTCCACATGCATGTTTTAGCTGAAGGAAGAATCCCTTAAACCTGGAGAGTTGAGACCCGTGGAATGGGTACCATGCAATATGACTTCAAAGGGTCTTCATTTGCTCACCGAACCTCTCCAATCCTATCACTGCTGCGTTTATGCCCCTGTACACACGCTTGATTCTCTTTCGGAGACATAGCAATCCATAGGTTTTAAGATACTTACTAGTCAGGTACATTCTTAGGCGTTTAATATGGGGTGTTGAGTCCATTTCGTTGAGCAAGGAGTAGCTCTTGTCTATTCCATATTTGGCTTAAGGAACTTTATCTGTGCTCATTTCAATCTCTGGTTTTATGCAGCACCCCAACTCACCTTTCCCCTTAAGCAAGCATAAGTTGGTTTTCTAAATTTGAGACCCTGTTCTGTTTGGTAATCCAGTTCCTGTGTAGCCAAGTTTACATTCCGTGTATTAGTGATATCTTATGATGTTTCTTTTTCTGTGTGACTTCTTTCAGTTAGAATCATCATACCTGAATCCACTCATTATGCTGCTACGGGCCTGATGACATAGATGTCATTGCTGAGTGATATTGCATTGTACGTAAGTACCACAACTTCTTCATCCATTTTTCACTTTCTGCGATATTGACGTTGTACTGTAAACGAGGTTCTTGTAAACAGAGCCGTCCCAAACTTTGGGGTGGCTGTGTCTTTTTGATTTTCATTTCCCTAAGCTATAGGACCATAAGTGGAAGTGCCCTAGGCTCTGTTGCTTTGTTTTTTAGATGTTTCAGGAAACACCATACACTTCTCCCGATTGGCTGTTGGCAATTTACATCCCGCCCATCAGCATAACAAGGCTCCCAGTTCTCCATGGCCTGTCCTGCCTTTCTGGATTTTACAGTTTTTTCAGATGGCCCTTTTGACCGGGGGGAAGTGAGACTTCATTGTAGTGCAGATTTCCTTTGCAAGCTTGCTTGGTTGGCCAAAAAGGGCGTATGCGTTTTTTCCTGAATATATTCAGGAAAAAACGCATACGCCCTTTTTGGCCAAGTGCATCATTGTGGACGTTCTGCCTCTTTTCCTATGCTTTCAATGCAATTCCAGTCTACCTCCTGAAATCGGTTTCCTGCAATTCTGCCCCGCTTTCAAGTCCTCTTGGCAGCCTTACTTCAGTATATTTTTGGACGATAGCTGTCATTTATAACTCTGCAGGTTTGTGAATTACAGTGCCCCTGAGCTCCTTTCTTTAACTCGCTTTCTTGTGAGCTGGCCGCAACACCGCAGGATTGCTTCAGGCCCTAATGTGGTTCCGGCACGGCACGCTGAGCCTTTGGTTAATTCCTCTTCCTGGTGGGAAATGAGAGTTAAATTTGCCCGTCCAGACACCTCCAGATAGTCTCTCATTGGTTCTCCCTATTCCTGTTCATCTTCCGCAGAAATTGCAAACTGGGCCAAACAGGAGGTTAAAGGCACTGACTCTCCACGTCGGGAGAGTGTTAGTAAAGCGTCTGGAATGTTGCACCCGAGTACCAGGGGACGAGAACGGAGACATATTTGAACACGTCTCCCGATCACACGGTTGATCATACTCTGGGTTCCACATGCATGTTTTAGCTGAAGGAAGAATCCCTTAAACCTGGAGAGTTGAGACCCGTGGAATGGGTACCATGCAATATGACTTCAAAGGGTCTTCATTTGCTCACCGAACCTCTCCAATCCTATCACTGCTGCGTTTATGTCCCTGTACACACGCTTGATTCTCTTTCGGAGACATAGCAATCCATAGGTTTTAAGATACTTACTAGTCAGGTACATTCTTAGGCGTTTAATATGGGGTGTTGAGTCCATTTCGTTGAGCAAGGAGTAGCTCTTGTCTATTCCATATTTGGCTTAAGGAACTTTATCTGTGCTCATTTCAATCTCTGGTTTTATGCAGCACCCCAACTCACCTTTCCCCTTAAGCAAGCATAAGTTGGTTTTCTAAATTTGAGACCCTGTTCTGTTTTGTAATCCAGTTCCTGTGTAGCCAACTTTACATTCCGTGTATTAGTGATATCTTATGATGTTTCTTTTTCTGTGTGACTTCTTTCAGTTAGAATCATCATACCTGAATCCACTCATTATGCTGCTACGGGCCTGATGACATAGATGTCATTGCTGAGTGATATTGCATTGTACGTAAGTACCACAACTTCTTCATCCATTTTTCACTTTCTGCCATATTGAACTTGTACCGTAAACGAGGTTCTTGTAAACAGAGCCGTCCCAAACTTTGGGGTGGCTGTGTCTTTTTGATTTTCATTTCCCTAAGCTATTGGACCATAAGTGGAAGTGCCCTAGGCTCTGTTGCTTTGTTTTTTAGATGTTTCAGGAAACACCATACACTTCTCCCGAGTGGCTGTTGGCAATTTACATCCCGCCCATCAGCATAACAAGGCTCCCAGTTCTCCATGGCCTGTCCTGCCTTTCTGGATTTTACACTTTTTTCAGATGGCCCTTTTGACCGGGGGGAAGTGAGACTTCATTGTAGTGCAGATTTCCTTTGCAAGCTTGCTTGGTTGGCCAAAAAGGGCATATGCGTTTTTTCCTGAATATATTCAGGAAAAAACGCATACGCCCTTTTTGGCCAAGTGCATCATTGTGGACGTTCTGCCTCTTTTCCTATGCTTTCAATGCAATTCCAGTCTACCTCCTGAAATCGGTTTCCTGCAATTCTGCCCCGCTTTCAAGTCCTCTTGGCAGCCTTACTTCAGTATATTTTTGGACGATAGCTGTCATTTATAACTCTGCAGGTTTGTGAATTACAGTGCCCCTGAGCTCCTTTCTTCAACTCGCTTTCTTGTGAGCTGGCCGCAACACCGCAGGATTGCTTCAGGCCCTAATGTGGTTCCGGCACGGCACGCTGAGCCTTTGGTTAATTCCTCTTCCTGGTGGGAAATGAGAGTTAAATTTGCCCGTCCAGACACCTCCAGCTAGTCTCTCATTGGTTCTCCCTATTCCTGTTCATCTTCCGCAGAAATTGCAAACTGGGCCAAACAGGAGGTTAAAGGCACTGACTCTCCAAGTCGGGAGAGTGTTAGTAAAGCGTCTGGAATGTTGCACCCGAGTACCAGGGGACGAGAACGGAGACATATTTGAACACGTCTCCCGATCACACGGTTGATCATACTCTGGGTTCCACATGCATGTTTTAGCTGAAGGAAGAATCCCTTAAACCTGGAGAGTTGAGACCCGTGGAATGGGTACCATGCAATATGACTTCAAAGGGTCTTCATTTGCTCACCGAACCTCTCCAATCCTATCACTGCTGCGTTTATGCCCCTGTACACACGCTTGATTCTCTTTCGGAGACATAGCAATCCATAGGTTTTAAGATACTTACTAGTCAGGTACATTCTTAGGCGTTTAATATGGGGTGTTGAGTCCATTTCGTTGAGCAAGGAGTAGCTCTTGTCTATTCCATATTTGGCTTAAGGAACTTTATCTGTGCTCATTTCAATCTCTGGTTTTATGCAGCACCCCAACTCACCTTTCCCCTTAAGCAAGCATAAGTTGGTTTTCTAAATTTGAGACCCTGTTCTGTTTTGTAATCCAGTTCCTGTGTAGCCAAGTTTACATTCCGTGTATTAGTGATATCTTATGATGTTTCTTTTTCTGTGTGACTTCTTTCAGTTAGAATCATCATACCTGAATCCACTCATTATGCTGCTACGGGCCTGATGACATAGATGTCATTGCTGAGTGATATTGCATTGTACGTAAGTACCACAACTTCTTCATCCATTTTTCACTTTCTGCGATATTGAACTTGTACCGTAAACGAGGTTCTTGTAAACAGAGCCGTCCCAAACTTTGGGGTGGCTGTGTCTTTTTGATTTTCATTTCCCTAAGCTATTGGACCATAAGTGGAAGTGCCCTATGCTCTGTTGCTTTGTTTTCTAGATGTTTCAGGAAACACCATACACTTCTCCCGAGTGGCTGTTGGCAATTTACATCCCGCCCATCAGCATAACAAGGCTCCCAGTTCTCCATGGCCTGTCCTGCCTTTCTGGATTTTACACTTTTTTCAGATGGCCCTTTTGACCGGGGGGAAGTGAGACTTCATTGTAGTGCAGATTTCCTTTGTAAGCTTGCTTGGTTGGCCAAAAAGGGCGTATGCGTTTTTTCCTGAATATATTCAGGAAAAAACGCATACGCCCTTTTTGGCCAAGTGCATCATTGTGGACGTTCTGCCTCTTTTCCTATGCTTTCAATGCAATTCCAGTCTACCTCCTGAAATCGGTTTCCTGCAATTCTGCCCCGCTTTCAAGTCCTCTTGGCAGCCTTACTTCAGTATACTTTTGGACGATAGCTGTCACTTATAACTCTGCAGGTTTGTGAATTACAGTGCCCCTGAGCTCCTTTCTTCAACTCGCTTTCTTGTGAGCTGGCCGCAACACCGCAGGATTGCTTCAGGCCCTAATGTGGTTCCGGCACGGCACGCTGAGCCTTTGGTTAATTCCTCTTCCTGGTGGGAAATGAGAGTTAAATTTGCCCGTCCAGACACCTCCAGCTAGTCTCTCATTGGTTCTCCCTATTCCTGTTCATCTTCCGCAGAAATTGCAAACTGGGCCAAACAGGAGGTTAAAGGCACTGACTCTCCAAGTCGGGAGAGTGTTAGTAAAGCGTCTGGAATGTTGCACCGAGTACCAGGGGACGAGAACGGAGACATATTTGAAGACGTCTCCCGATCACACGGTTGATCATACTCTGGGTTCCACATGCATGTTTTAGCTGAAGGAAGAATCCCTTAAACCTGGAGAGTTGAGACCCGTGGAATGGGTACCATGCAATATGACTTCAAGGGGTCTTCATTTGCTCACCGAACCTCTCCAATCCTATCACTGCTGCGTTTATGCCCCTGTACACACGCTTGATTCTCTTTCGGAGACATAGCAATCCATAGGTTTTAAGATACTTACTAGTCAGGTACATTCTTAGGCGTTTAATATGGGGTGTTGAGTCCATTTCGTTGAGCAAGGAGTAGCTCTTGTCTATTCCATATTTGGCTTAAGGAACTTTATCTGTGCTCATTTCAATCTCTGGTTTTATGCAGCACCCCAACTCACCTTTCCCCTTAAGCAAGCATAAGTTGGTTTTCTAAATTTGAGACCCTGTTCTGTTTGGTAATCCAGTTCCTGTGTAGCCAAGTTTACATTCCGTGTATTAGTGATATCTTATGATGTTTCTTTTTCTGTGTGACTTCTTTCAGTTAGAATCATCATACCTGAATCCACTCATTATGCTGCTACGGGCCTGATGACATAGATGTCATTGCTGAGTGATATTGCATTGTACGTAAGTACCACAACTTCTTCATCCATTTTTCACTTTCTGCGATATTGAACTTGTACCGTAAACGAGGTTCTTGTAAACAGAGCCGTCCCAAACTTTGGGGTGGCTGTGTCTTTTTGATTTTCATTTCCCTAAGCTATAGGACCATAAGTGGAAGTGCCCTAGGCTCTGTTGCTTTGTTTTTTAGATGTTTCAGGAAACACCCTGCACTTCTCCCAAGTGGCTGTTGGCAATTTACATCCCGCCCATCAGCATAACAAGGCTCCCAGTTCTCCATGGCCTGTCCTGCCTTTCTGGATTTTACACTTTTTTCAGATGGCCCTTTTGACCGGGGGGAAGTGAGACTTCATTGTAGTGCAGATTTCCTTTGCAAGCTTGCTTGGTTGGCCAAAAAGGGCGTATGCGTTTTTTCCTGAATATATTCAGGAAAAAACGCATACGCCCTTTTTGGCCAAGTGCATCATTGTGGACGTTCTGCCTCTTTTCCTATGCTTTCAATGCAATTCCAGTCTACCTCCTGAAATCGGTTTCCTGCAATTCTGCCCCGCTTTCAAGTCCTCTTGGCAGCCTTACTTCAGTATATTTTTGGACGATAGCTGTCATTAATAACTCTGCAGGTTTGTGAATTACAGTGCCCCTGAGCTCCTTTCTTCAACTCGCTTTCTTGTGAGCTGGCCGCAACACCGCAGGATTGCTTCAGGCCCTAATGTGGTTCCGGCATGGCACGCTGAGCCTTTGGTTAATTCCTCTTCCTGGTGGGAAATGAGAGTTAAATTTGCCCGTCCAGACACCTCCAGCTAGTCTCTCATTGGTTCTCCCTATTCCTGTTCATCTTCCGCAGAAATTGCAAACTGGGCCAAACAGGAGGTTAAAGGCACTGACCCTCCAAGTCGGGAGATTGTTAGTAAAGCGTCTGGAATGTTGTACCCGAGTACCAGGGGACGAGAACGGAGACATATTTGAACACGTCTCCCGATCACACGGTTGATCATACTCTGGGTTCCACATGCATGTTTTAGCTGAAGGAAGAATCCCTTAAACCTGGAGAGTTGAGACCCGTGGAATGGGTACCATGCAATATGACTTCAAAGGGTCTTCATTTGCTCACCGAACCTCTCCAATCCTATCACTGCTGCGTTTATGCCCCTGTACACACGCTTGATTCTCTTTCGGAGACATAGCAATCCATAGGTTTTAAGATACTTACTAGTCAGGTACATTCTTAGGCGTTTAATATGGGGTGTTGAGTCCATTTCGTTGAGCAAGGAGTAGCTCTTGTCTATTCCATATTTGGCTTAAGGAACTTTATCTGTGCTCATTTCAATCTCTGGTTTTATGCAGCACCCCAACTCACCTTTCCCCTTAAGCAAGCATAAGTTGGTTTTCTAAATTTGAGACACTGTTCTGTTTTGTAATCCAGTTCCTGTGTAGCCAAGTTTACATTCCGTGTATTAGTGATATCTTATGATGTTTCTTTTTCTGTGTGTCTTCTTTCAGGTAGAATCATCATACCTGAATCCACTCATTATGCTGCTACGGGCCTGATGACATAGATGTCATTGCTGAGTGATATTGCATTGTACGTAAGTACCAGAACATCTTCATCCATTTTTCACTTTCTGCGATACTGAACTTGTACCGTAAACGAGGTTCTTGTAAACAGAGCCGTCCCAAACTTTGGGGTGGCTGTGTCTTTTTGATTTTCATTTCCCTAAGCTATAGGACCATAAGTGGAAGTGCCCTAGGCTCTGTTGCTTTGTTTTTTAGATGTTTCAGGAAACACCATACACTTCTCCCGAGTGGCTGTTGGCAATTTACATCCCGCCCATCAGCATAACAAGGCTCCCAGTTCTCCATGGCCTGTCCTGCCTTTCTGGGTTTTACACTTTTTTCAGATGGCCCTTTTGACCGGGGGGAAGTGAGACTTCATTGTAGTGCAGATTTCCTTTGCAAGCTTGCTTGGTTGGCCAAAAAGGGCTTATGCGTTTTTTCCTGAATATATTCAGGAAAAAACGCATACGCCCTTTTTGGCCAAGTGCATCATTGTGGACGTTCTGCCTCTTTTCCTATGCTTTAAATGCAATTCCAGTCTACCTCCTGAAATCGGTTTCCTGCAATTCTGCCCCGCTTTCAAGTCCTCTTGGCAGCCTTACTTCAGTATATTTTTGGACGATAGCTGTCATTTATAACTCTGCAGGTTTGTGAATTACAGTGCCCCTGAGCTCCTTTCTTCAACTCGCTTTCTTGTGAGCTGGCCGCAACACCGCAGGATTGCTTCAGGCCCTAATCCGGTTCCGGCACGGCACGCTGAGCCTTTGGTTAATTCCTCTTCCTGGTGGGAAATGAGAGTTAAATTTGCCCGTCCAGACACCTCCAGCTAGTCTCTCATTGGTTCTCCCTATTCCTGTTCATCTTCCGCAGAAATTGCAAACTGGGCCAAACAGGAGGTTAAAGGCACTGACTCTCCAAGTCGGGAGAGTGTTAGTAAAGCGTCTGGAATGTTGCACCCGAGTACCAGGGGACGAGAACGGAGACATATTTGAACACGTCTCCCGATCACACGGTTGATCATACTCTGGGTTCCACATGCATGGTTTAGCTGAAGGAAGAATCCCTTAAACCTGGAGAGTTGAGACCCGTGGAATGGGTACCATGCAATATGACTTCAAAGGGTCTTCATTTGCTCACCGAACCTCGCCAATCCTATCACTGCTGCGTTTATGCCCCTGTACACACGCTTGATTCCCTTTCAGAGACATAGCAATCCATAGGTTTTAAGATACTTACAAGTCAGGTACATTCTTAGGCGTTTAATATGGGGTGTTGAGTCCATTTCGTTGAGCAAGGAGTAGCTCTTGTCTATTCCATATTTGGCTTAAGGAAATTACTCTGTGCTCATTTCAATCTCTGGTTTTATGCAGCACCCCAACTCACCTTTCCCCTTAAGCAAGCATAAGTTGGTTTTCTAAATTTGAGACCCTGTTCTGTTTTGTAATCCAGTTCCTGTGTAGCCAAGTTTACATTCCGTGTATTAGTGATATCTTATGATGTTTCTTTTTCTGCGTGACTTATTTCAGGTAGAATCATCATACCTCAATCCACTCATTATGCTGCTACGGGCCTGATGACATATATGTCATTGCTGAATGATATTGCATTGTACGTAAGTACCACAACTTCTTCATCCATTTTTCACTTTCTGCGATATTGAACTTGTACCGTAAACGAGGTTCTTGTAAACAGAGCCGTCCCAAACTTTGGGGTGGCTGTGTCTTTTTGATTTTCATTTCCCTAAGCTATAGGACCATAAGTGGAAGTGCCCTAGGCTCTGTTGCTTTGTTTTTTAGATGTTTCAGGAAACACCATACACTTCTCCCCAGTGGCTGTTGGCAATTTACATCCCGCCCATCAGCATAACAAGGCTCCCAGTTCTCCATGGCCTGTCCTGCCTTTCTGGGTTTTACACTTTTTTCAGATGGCCCTTTTGACCGGGGGAAGTGAGACTTCATTGTAGTGCAGATTTCCTTTGCAAGCTTGCTTGGTTGGCCAAAAAGGGCGCATGCGTTTTTTCCTGAATATATTCAGGAAAAAACGCATACGCACTTTTTGGCCAAGTGCATCATTGTGGACGTTCTGCCTCTTTTCCTATGCTTTCAATGCAATTCCAGTC